>NW_027223800.1:0-312119 GCF_028538775.1 Myotis yumanensis
GAGGTCTATAAATGGCAATTCTACATGTTTGAAAGAACTTTCATCAGAAAAACGCCAAGTCAGTTAGCCAGAATTGTTACATTATCAGTAATCTTGTCATTTCACAGCTTTATACCTCTAATCTCAGTGTTTGAACAGTGGCTTAATGAATGTATGGCTGTATTTACTTGTATTTTAAGGGTTTTCACACGTTTCTAATCATTTCCATGTACAATAATTGTGTATTTTAAGTGTATTACCAACATGAGACAGTTTCTTAGATATATATACATGAATCTTCAGGATTGAAACTCTTTCATTCAAAAAACTCTAGCCAATTCAGCCAAAATAGTAAATGTGAAAAGTATTCTCTTTATTTAACGGCTTCATACACAAATTCCTAGCTCTGTAAATGGCAATTCTTCATGTGTGAAAGACCTTTCTTCAGAAAAACATCAAGTCAGTTAGCCAGAATTGTTACATTATCAGTAATCTTGTCATTTCACACCTTTATACCTCTAATCTCAGTGTTTCAGGAGGGCCTTAACGACAGTATGGCTGTATTTACTTGTATTTTAAGGGTTTTCACATGTTTCTAATCATTTCCAGTTAGAATCATTGTGTATTTTAAGAGTATTACCAACATGAGACTGTTATCTTATATATATATACATGAATCTTCAGGATTCAAACTGATTCATTCAGAACACCCTAGCCAATTACCCCAAAATAGTCAATGTGAACAGTATTCTCTTTATTTAGAGGCTTCATACACAAATTCTGAGCTCTACAAACCACAATTATACATGTTTGAAAGAAATTTCTTCAGAAAAACATCAAGTCAGTTAGCAGAATTGTAACATTATTAGTAATCTTCTCATTTCACAGCTTTATACCTCTAATCTCAGTGATTGAACAGGGCCTTAACAAAAGCATGGCTGTATTCCTTGTATTTTAAGGGTTTTCTCACGGTTCTAATCATTTCAATGTACAATCATTGTGTATTTTAAGAGTTCTTCCAACATGAGACAGTTTTCTTAGATATATATACATGAATCTTCAGGATTCAAACTGTTTCATTCATAAAACTCTAGCCAATTCAGTCAAAATAGTAAATGTGAACAGTATTCTCTTTATTTAAAGGCTTCATACACAAATTCTGAGCTCTGTAAATGGCAATTCTTCATGTGTGAAAGACCTTTCTTCAGAAAAACATTAAGTCAGTGAGCCAGAATTCCTACATTATCAGTAATCTTATCATTTCAGAGCTTTATACCTCTAATCTCAGTGTTTGAACAGGGACTTAACCAAAGTATGGCTGTATTTACTTGTATTTTAAGGGTTTTCATATGTTTCTAATCATTTCCATGTCAAATCATTGTGTATTTTAAGAGTATTACCAACATGAGACAGTTTTCTTAGATATATATACATGAATCTTCAGGATTCAAACTGTTTCATTCAAAAAACTCTAGCCAATTAAGCCAAAATAGCAAATGTGAAGAGCATTCTATTTATTTGAAGGCTTCATACACAAATTCTGAGCTCTACAAACCACAATTCTACATGTTTGAAAGAACTTCTTCAGAAAAAACGCCGTCAGTTAGCCAGAATTATTACATTTTCAGTAATCTTGTCATTTCACAGCTTTATACCTCTAATCTCAGTGTTTCAAGAGGCACTTAACGAAAGTATGGCTGTATTTACTTGTATTTTAAGGGTTTTCAAATGTTTCTAATCATATCCATGTACAATCATTTTGTATTTTACGGGTATGACCAACATGAGACAGTTTTCTAGATATATATGCATAAATCTTCAGATTGAAACTGTTTCATACAAAAAACTATAGCCAATTCAGCCAAAATAGTAAATGTGTACAGTATGCTCTTTATTTAATGGCTTCATACACAAATTCCGAGCTCTGTAAATGGCAATTCTTCATGTATGAAAGACCTCTCTTCAGAAATACATCAAATCAGTTAGCCAGAATTGTTACATTATCAGTAATCTTGTCATTTCACAGCTTTATACCGCTATTTCAGTGTTTGTACAGGGCCTTAACGAAAGTATGGCTGTATTTACTTGTATTTTAAGGGTTTTCACATGTTTCTAATCATATCCATGTACAATCATTTTGTATTTTACGAGTATTACCAACATGAGACCGTTTTCTTACATATGTATACATGAATGTTCAAGATTGAAACTGTTTCATTCAATAAACTCCAACCAATTCAGCCAAAATAGCAAATGTGAACAGTGTTCCCTTTATTTAAAGGCTTTATACACAAATTCTGAGGTCTATAAAAGGCAATTCTACAAGTTAGAAAGAACTTTCTTAAGAAAAACGCCAAGTCAGTTAGCCAGAATTGTTACATTATCAGTAATCTTGTCATTTCACAGCTTTATACCTATAATCTCAGTGTTTGCACAGTGGCTTAAGGAATGTGTGGGTGTATTTACTTGTATTTTAAGGGTTTTCACCACGTTTCTAATCATTTCCATGTACAATCATTGTGTATTTTAAGAGTATTACCAACATGAGACAGTTTTCTTAGATATATATACAGGAATCTTCAGGACTGAAACTGTTTCATTCAAAAAACTCTAGCCAATTCAGCCAAAATAGTAAATGTGAACAGTATTCTCTTTATTTAAATGCTTCATACACAAATTCTGAGCTCTATAAACCACAATTCTACATGTTTGAAAGAACTTTCTTCAGAAAAACGCCAAGTCAGTTATCCAGAATTGTTACATTATCAGTAATCTTGTCACTTCACAGCTTTATACCTCTAATCTCAGTGTTTCAAGAGGGCCTTAAGGAAAGTATGGCTGTATTTACTTGTATTTTAAGGGTTTTTCACACGTTTCTAATCATTTCCATGTACAATCATTGTGTATTTTAAGAGTATTACCAACGTGAGACAGTTTTTCTGAGATATATATACATGAAGCTTCAGGATTCAAACTGTTTCATTCAAAAAACTCTAGCCAATTCAGCCAAAATAGTAAATGTGAACTGTATTCTCTTTATTTAAAGGCTTCATACACAAATTCTGAGCTCTACAAAACACAATTCTACATGTTTGAAAGAACTTTCTTCAGAAAAACGCCAAGTCAGTTAGCCAGAATTGTTACATTTTCAGTAATCTTGTCATTTCACAGCTTTATACCTCTAATCTCAGTGTTTCTAGAAGGCCTTAGCGAAAGTATGGCTGTATTTTCTTGTATTTTAAGGGTTTTCTCATGTTTCTAATCATTTCCATGTACAATCATTGTGTATTTTAAGAGTTCTTCCAACGTGAGACAGTTTTCTTAGATATATACATGAATCTTCAGGATTGAACTGTTTCATTCAAAAAACTCCAGCCAATTCAGCCAAAATAGCAAATGTGAACAGTGTTCTCTTTATTTAAAGGATTTATACACAAATTCTGAGGTCTAAAAATGGCAATTCTACATGTTTGAAAGAACTTTCATCAGAAAAACGCCAAGTCAGTTAGCAGAATTGTTACATTATCAGTAATCTTGTCATTTCACAGCTTTATACCTCTAATCTCAGTGTTTGAACAGTGGCTTAATGAATGTATGGCTGTATTTACTTGTATTTTAAGGGTTTTCACACGTTTCTAATCATTTCCATGTACAATAATTGTGTATTTTAAGTGTATTACCAACATGAGACAGTTTTCTTAGATATATATACATGAATCTTCAGATTGAAACTCTTTCATTCAAAAAACTCTAGCCAACTCAGCCAAAATAGTAAATGTGAAAAGTATTCTCTTTATTTAACGGCTTCATCACAAATTCCTAGCTCTGTAAATGGCAATTCTTCATGTGTGAAAGATCTTTCTTCAGAAAAACATCAAGTCAGTTAGCCAGAATTGTTACATTATCAGTAATCTTGTCATTCACACCTTTATACCTCTAATCTCAGTGTTTTCAGGAGGGCCTTAACGACAGTATGGCTGTATTTACTTGTATTTTAAGGGTTTTCACATGTTTCTAATCATTTCCAGTTAGAATCATTGTGTATTTTAAGAGTATTACCAACATGAGACAGTTTTCTTAGATATATATACATGAATCTTCAGGATTCAAACTGTTTCATTCAAAAAACTCTAGCCAATTAAGCCAAAATAGCAAATGTGAAGAGCATTCTATTTATTTGAAGGCTTCATACACAAATTCTGAGCTCTACAAACCACAATTCTACATGTTTGAAAGAACTTTCTTCAGAAAAACGCCGTCAGTTAGCCAGAATTATTACATTTTCAGTAATCTTGTCATTTCACAGCTTTATACCTCTAATCTCAGTGTTTCAAGAGGCACTTAACGAAAGTATGGCTGTATTTATTTGTATTTTAAGGGTTTTCAAATGTTTCTAATCATATCCATGTACAATCATTTTGTATTTTACGGGTATGACCAACATGAGACAGTTTTCTAGATATATATACATAAATCTTCAGATTGAAACTGTTTCATACAAAAAACTATAGCCAATTCAGCCAAAATAGTAAATGTGTACAGTATGCTCTTTATTTAATGGCTTCATACACAAATTCCGAGCTCTGTAAATGGCAATTCTTCATGTATGAAAGACCTCTCTTCAGAAATACATCAAATCAGTTAGCCAGAATTGTTACATTATCAGTAATCTTGTCATTTCACAGCTTTATACCGCTATTTCAGTGTTTGAACAGCGCCTTACCGAAAGTATGGCTGTATTTACTTGTATTTTAAGGGTTTTCACATGTTTCTAATCATATCCATGTACAATCATTTTGTATTTTACGAGTATTACCAACATGAGACCGTTTTCTTACATATGTATACATGAATGTTCAAGATTGAAACTGTTTCATTCAATAAACTCCAACCAATTCAGCCAAAATAGCAAATGTGAACAGTGTTCCCTTTATTTAAAGGCTTTATACACAAATTCTGAGGTCTATAAATGGCAATTCTACAAGTTAGAAAGAACTTTCTTAAGAAAAACGCCAAGTCAGTTAGCCAGAATTGTTACATTATCAGTAATCTTGTCATTTCACAGCTTTATACCTATAATCTCAGTGTTTGAACAGTGGCTTAAGGAATGTGTGGGTGTATTTACTTGTATTTTAAGGGTTTTCACACGTTTCTAATCATTTCCATGTACAATCATTGTGTATTTTAAGAGTATTACCAACATGAGACAGTTTTCTTAGATATATATACAGGAATCTTCAGGACTGAAACTGTTTCATTCAAAAAACTCTAGCCAATTCAGCCAAAATAGTAAATGTGAACAGTATTCTCTTTATTTAAATGCTTCATACACAAATTCTGAGCTCTATAAACCACAATTCTACATGTTTGAAAGAACTTTCTTCAGAAAAACGCCAAGTCAGTTAGCCAGAATTGTTACATTATCAGTAATCTTGTCACTTCACAGCTTTATACCACTAATCTCAGTGTTTCAAGAAGGCCTTAAGGAAAGTATGGCTGTATTTACTTGTATTTTAAGGGTTTTCACACGTTTCTAATCATTTCCATGTACAATCATTGTGTATTTTAAGAGTATTACCAACATGAGACAGTTTTCTGAGATATATATACATGAATCTTCAGGATTCAAACTATTTCATTCAAAAAACTCTAGCCAATTCAGCCAAAATAGTAAATGTGAACAGTATTCTCTTTATTTAAAGGCTTCATACACAAATTCTGAGCTCTACAAAACACAATTCTACATGTTTGAAAGAACTTTCTTCAGAAAAACGCCAAGTCAGTTAGCCAGAATTGTTACATTTTCAGTAATCTTGTCATTTCACAGCTTTATACCTCTAATCTCAGTGTTTCTAGAGTGCCTTAGCGAAAGTATGGGTGTATTTACTTGTATTTTAAGGGTTTTCACATGTTTGTAATCATTTCCATGTATGATCATTGTGTATTTTAAGAGTATTACCAACGTGAGACAGTTTTCTAGATATATATATATATACATAAATCTTCAAGATTGAAACTGTTTCACACAAAAAAACTATAGCCAATTCAGCCAAAATAGTAAATGTGAACAGTATTCTCTTTATTTAAAGGCTTCATACACAAATTCCGAGCTCTGTAAATGGCAATTCTTCATGTGTGACAGACCTTTCTTCAGAAAAACATCAAGTCAGTTAGCCAGAATTGTTACATTACCAGTAATCTTGTCATTTCACAGCTTTATACCTCGAATCTCAGTGTTTGAACAGGGCCTTAACGAAAGTATGGCTGCATTTCTTTGTATTTTAAGTGTTTTCTCACGTTTCTAATCATTTCCATGTACAATCATTGTGTATTTTAAGAGTTCTTCCAACGTGAGACAGTTTTCTTAGATATATACATGAATCTTCAGGATTGAAACTGTTTCATTCAAAAAACTCCAGCCAATTCAGCCAAAATAGCAAATGTGAACAGTGTTCTCTTTATTTAAAGGCTTTATACACAAATTCTGAGGTCTATAAATGGCAATTCTACATGTTTGAAAGAACTTTCATCAGAAAAACGCCAAGTCAGTTAGCCAGAATTGTTACATTATCAGTAATCTTGTCATTTCACAGCTTTATACCTCTAATCTCAGTGTTTGAACAGTGGCTTAATGAATGTATGGCTGTATTTACTTGTATTTTAAGGGTTTTCACACGTTTCTAATCATTTCCATGTACAATAATTGTGTATTTTAAGTGTATTACCAACATGAGACAGTTTTCTTAGATATATATACATGAATCTTCAGTATTGAAACTCTTTCATTCAAAAAACTCTAGCCAATTCAACCAAAATAGTAAATGTGAAAAGTATTCTCTTTATTTAACGGCTTCATACACAAATTCCTAGCTCTGTAAATGGCAATTCTTCATGTGTGAAAGACCTTTCTTCAGAAAAACATCAAGTCAGTTAGCCAGAATTGTTACATTATCAGTAATCTTGTCATTTCACACCTTTATACCTCTAATCTCAGTGTTTCAGGAGGGCCTTAACGACAGTATGGCTGTATTTACTTGTATTTTAAGGGTTTTCACATGTTTCTAATCATTTCCAGTTAGAATCATTGTGTATTTTAAGAGTATTACCAACATGAGACTGTTATCTTATATATATATACATGAATCTTCAGGATTCAAACTGATTCATTCAGAACACCCTAGCCAATTACCCCAAAATAGTCAATGTGAACAGTATTCTCTTTATTTAGAGGCTTCATACACAAATTCTGAGCTCTACAAACCACAATTATACATGTTTGAAAGAAATTTCTTCAGAAAAACATCAAGTCAGTTAGCCAGAATTGTAACATTATTAGCAATCTTCTCATTTCACAGCTTTATACCTCTAATCTCAGTGATTGAACAGGGCCTTAACAAAAGCATGGCTGTATTTCCTTGTATTTTAAGGGTTTTCTCACGGTTCTAATCATTTCAATGTACAATCATTGTGTATTTTAAGAGTTCTTCCAACATGAGACAGTTTTCTTAGATATATATACATGAATCTTCAGGATTCAAACTGTTTCATTCATAAAACTCTAGCCAATTCAGTCAAAATAGTAAATGTGAACAGTATTCTCTTTATTTAAAGGCTTCATACACAAATTCTGAGCTCTGTAAATGGCAATTCTTCATGTGTGAAAGACCTTTCTTCAGAAAAACATTAAGTCAGTGAGCCAGAATTCCTACATTATCAGTAATCTTATCATTTCAGAGCTTTATACCTCTAATCTCAGTGTTTGAACAGGGACTTAACCAAAGTATGGCTGTATTTACTTGTATTTTAAGGGTTTTCATATGTTTCTAATCATTTCCATGTCAAATCATTGTGTATTTTAAGAGTATTACCAACATGAGACCGTTTTCTTAGATATATATACATGAATCTTCAGGATTCAAACTGTTTCATTCAAAAAACTCTAGCCAATTAAGCCAAAATAGCAAATGTGAAGAGCATTCTATTTATTTGAAGGCTTCATACACAAATTCTGAGCTCTACAAACCATAATTCTACATGTTTGAAAGAACTTTCTTCAGAAAAACGCCGTCAGTTAGCCAGAATTATTACATTTTCAGTAATCTTGTCATTTCACAGCTTTATACCTCTAATCTCAGTGTTTCAAGAGGCACTTAACGAAAGTATGGCTGTATTTACTTGTATTTTAAGGGTTTTCAAATGTTTCTAATCATATCCATGTACAATCATTTTGTATTTTACGGGTATGACCAACATGAGACAGTTTTCTAGATATATATACATAAATCTTCAGATTGAAACTGTTTCATACAAAAAACTATAGCCAATTCAGCCAAAATAGTAAATGTGTACAGTATGCTCTTTATTTAATGGCTTCATACACAAATTCCGAGCTCTGTAAATGGCAATTCTTCATGTATGAAAGACCTCTCTTCAGAAATACATCAAATCAGTTAGCCAGAATTGTTACATTATCAGTAATCTTGTCATTTCTCAGCTTTATACCGCTATTTCAGTGTTTGAACAGGGCCTTAACGAAAGTATGGCTGTATTTACTTGTATTTTAAGGGTTTTCACATGTTTCTAATCATATCCATGTACAATCATTTTGTATTTTACTAGTATTACCGACATGAGACCGTTTTCTTACATATGTATACATGAATGTTCAAGATTGAAACTGTTTCATTCAATAAACTCCAACCAATTCAGCCAAAATAGCAAATGTGAACAGTGTTCCCTTTATTTAAAGGCTTTATACACAAATTCTGAGGTCTATAAATGGCAATTCTACAAGTTAGAAAGAACTTTCTTAAGAAAAACGCCAAGTCAGTTAGCCAGAATTGTTACATTATCAGTAATCTTGTCATTTCACAGCTTTATACCTATAATCTCAGTGTTTGAACAGTGGCTTAAGGAATGTGTGGGTGTATTTACTTGTATTTTAAGGGTTTTCACATGTTTCTAATCATTTCCATGTAGAATCATTGTGTATTTTAAGAGTATTACCAACATGAGACAGTTTTCTTAGATATATATACATGAATCTTCAGGATTCAAACTGTTTCATTCATAAAACTCTAGCCAATTCAGCCAAAATAGTAAATGTGAACAGTATTCTCTTTATTTAAATGCTTCATACACAAATTCTGAGCTCTATAAACCACAATTCTACATGTTTGAAAGAACTTTCTTCAGAAAAACGCCAAGTCAGTTAGCCAGAATTGTTACATTTATAGTAATCTTGTCATTTCACAGCTTTATACCTCTAATCTCAGTGTTTCTAGAGGGCCTTAGCGAAAGTATGGCTGTATTTACTTGTATTTTAAGGGTTTTCACATGTTTGTAATCATTTCCATGTACGATCATTGTGTATTTTAAGAGTATTACCAACGTGAGACAGTTTTCTAGATATATATATACATAAATCTTCAAGATTGAAACTGTTTCACACAAAAAAACTATAGCCAATTCAGCCAAAATAGTAAATGTGAACAGTATTCTCTTTATTTAAAGGCTTCATACACAAATTCCGAGCTCTGTAAATGGCAATTCTTCATGTGTGACAGACCTTTCTTCAGAAAAACATCAAGTCAGTTAGCCAGAATTGTTACATTACCAGTAATCTTGTCATTTCACAGCTTTATACCTCGAATCTCAGTGTTTGAACAGGGCCTTAACGAAAGTATGGCTGCATTTCTTTGTATTTTAAGTGTTTTCTCACGTTTCTAATCATTTCCATGTACAATCATTGTGTATTTTAAGAGTTCTTCCAACGTGAGACAGTTTTCTTAGATATATACATGAATCTTCAGGATTGAAACTGTTTCATTCAAAAAACTCCAGCCAATTCAGCCAAAATAGCAAATGTGAACAGTGTTCTCTTTATTTAAAGGCTTTATACACAAATTCTGAGGTCTATAAATGGCAATTCTACATGTTTGAAAGAACTTTCTTCAGAAATACGCCAAGTCAGTTATCCAGAATTGTTTCATTATCAGTAATCTTGTCACTTCACAGCTTTATACCTCTAATCTCAGTGTTTCAAGAGGGCCTTAAGGAAAGTATGGCTGTATTTACTTGTATTTTAAGGGTTTTCACACGTTTCTAATCATTTCCATGTACGATCATTGTGTATTTTAAGAGTATTACCAACATGAGACAGTTTTCTGAGATATATATACATGAATCTTCAGGATTCAAACTGTTTCATTCAAAAAACTCTAGCCAATTCAGCCAAAATAGTAAATGTGAACTGTATCCTCTTTATTTCAAGGCTTCATTCCCAAATTCTGAGCTCTACAAACCACAATTCTACATGTTTGAAAGAACTTTCTTCAGAAAAATGCCAAGTCAGCCAGAATTGTTACATTATCAGTAATCTTGTCATTTCACAGCTTTATACCTCTAATCTCAGTGTTTCAAGAGGGCCTTAACGAAAGTATGGCTGTATTTACTTGTATTTTAAGTGTTTTCACATGTTTCTAATCATTTCCATGTACAATCATTGTGTATTTTAAGAGTATTACCAACATGAGACAGTTTTCTAGATATATATACATAAATCTTCAAGATAGAAACTGTTTCATACAAAAAACTATAGGCAATTCAGCCAAAATAGTAAATGTGAACAGTATTCTCTTTATTTAACGGCTTCATACACAAATTCCGAGCTCTGTAAATGGCTATTCTTCATGTGTGAAAGACCTTTGTTCAGAAAACCGCCAAATCAGATAGCCAGAATTGTCACATTATCAGTAATCTTGTCATTTCACAGCTTTATACCTCTAATCTCAGTGTTTGAACTGTGGCTTAAGGAATGTATGGCTGTATTTACTTGTATTTTAAGGGTTTTCACACGTTTCTTTTTTTTTATTTTTCGCTTAAAGTATTACAAAGGGTATTACATAAGTGTCTTTCCCCCCCCCCGCCCCCCGCCCTTGACAAACCCCTACCCTCCCTTACCCCCCAGTGTCTTATGTCCATTAGTTATGCTTATATGCATGAATACAAGTCCTTCGGTTGATCTCTTACTCCCCACCCTCCTGCCCCCCAACTCTCTCTGGCCTTCCCACTGCAGTTTGACAATCAGTTTGAGGCAGCTCTGCCTCTGTATGTATTATTGTTCAAAAGTTTGTAATGGTCTTTATTATCCATGAATGAGTGAGATCATGTGGTATTTTTCCTTCATTGACTGGCTTGTTTCACTTATCATAATGCTCTCCAGTTCCATCCATGATGTTGCAAATGGTAGGAGTTCCTTCATTTTAACAGCAGCATAATATTCCATCGTGTAGATGTACCACAGTTTTCTAATCCATTCATCTACTGATGGGCACTTAGGCTGTTTCCAGATCTTAGCTATGGTGAATTGTGCTGCTATGAACATCTGGTTATATATATCCTTTCTGATAGGTGTTTCTGGTTTCTTGGGATATATTCCTAGTAGTGGGATCACAAGGTCAAATGGGAGTTCCATTTCCAATTTTTTGAGGAACTTCCATACTGCCTTCCATAGTGGCTGCACCAGTCTGTATTCCCACCAGCAGTGCACAAGTGTTCCTTTTTCTCCACATCCTCTCCAGCACTTGTCGTTTGTTGATTTGTTGATGATGGCCATTCTGACAGGTGTGAGATGGTAAGTCATTGTTGTTTTGATTTGCATCTCTCGGATGATTAGTGACTTTGAGCATGTTTTCATATGCCTCTTGGCTTTCTGAATGTCTTCTTTTGAAAGGTGTCTATTTAGATCCTTTGCCCATTTTTTGATTGGATTATTTAACTTCTTTTTGTTAAGTTGTATGAGTTCCCTATAAATTTTGGAGATTAAGCCCTTATCAGATATGACGTTGGCAAATATGTTTTCCCAAGAGGTGGGTTTTCTTGTTGTTTTGTTGATGGTTTCTTTTGCTGTGCAGAAGCTTTTTATTTTGATGTAGTCCCATTTGTTCAGTTTCTCTTTAGTTTCAACTGCCCTAGGAGCTGTATCAGTGAAGAAATTGTTTTGGCATAAGTCTGAGATTTTGTTGCCTTTGTATTCTTCTAGAATTTTTATGGTTTCCTGTTGTACATTTAAGTCCTTTATCCATTTTGAGTTTATTCTTGTGTATGGTGTAAGTTGGTGGTCTAGTTTCATTTTCTTGCATATATCTGTCCAATTTTCCCAACACCATTTATTGAAGAGACTATCTTGGCTCCATTGTATGTTCATGCCTCCTTTGTCAAAAATTAATTGAGCATATTGGTTCGGGCTAATTTCTGGACTCTCTATTCTATTCCACTGGTCTATATGTCTGTTCTTGTGCCAGTACCAGGCAGTTTTGAGAACAGTGGCTTTGTAATACAGTTTGATATCTGGCATTGAGATCCCACCTACTTTGTTCTTTCTCAGGATCGCTGCAGCTATTCGGGGTCTTTTTTTATTCCAGATGAATTTTTGGAGAGTTCGTTCTAGATCTTTGAAGAAGGCCATTGGTATTTTAATGGGAAGTGCGTTGAATTTATAGATTGCTTTGGGTAGTATGGACATTTTAATGATGTTGATTCTACCAATCCAAGAACATGGTATGTTCTTCCATCTGTTTATGTCTTCCTCTATCTCTTTTTTCAACGTCCTGTAGTTTTCTGAGTAGAGGTCTTTAACCTCTTTAGTTAAGTTTATTCCTAGGTATCTTAACTTTTTTGGTGCGATGGTAAATGGGATTGTTTTTCTAATCTCTCTTTCTGAAAGTTCACTATTGGTGTATAGAAATGCCTCAGATTTCTTGGGGTTAATTTTGTATCCTGCTACATTGCCAAATTCATGTATTAAGTCTAGTAGCTTTTTGATGGAGTCTCTAGGGTTTTGTATGTATAATATCATGTCATCTGCAAATAAGGACAGTTTTACTTCCTCTTTTCCAATTTGGATGCCTTTTATTTCTTCTTCTTGCCTAATTGCAATGGCTAATACTTCCAGTACTATGTTGAACAGGAGTGGTGAGAGTGGGCATCCCTGTCTTGTTCCTGTTCTTAGGGGAAATGGTGTTAGTTTTTGACCATTGAGTATGATGTTGGCTGTGGGCCTGTCATATATGGCTTTTATTATGTTGAGGTATGATCCTTCTATTCCCACCTTTCTGAGAGTTTTTATCAAAAATGGGTGTTGGATTTTGTCGAATGCTTTTTCTGCATCAATTGATATGACCATGTGGTTTTTTTCTTTCAATTTGTTTATGTGATGTATCACATTTATTGATTTACGGATGTTGTACCATCCTTGCATCTCTGGGATAAATCCTACTTGGTCATGGTGTATGATCCTTCTGATGTACTGCTGGATCCGATTTGCTAAGATTTTGTTGAGGATTTTGGCATCTATGTTCATGAGGGATATTGGCCTGTAATTCTCTTTCATTGTGATGTCTTTACCTGGTTTTGGTATTAGGGTGATGCTGGCTTCATAGAATGAGCTTGGAAGCGTTCCTTCCTCTTGAATTTTTTGTAGTAGTCTGAGGAGGGTAGGTTTTAGTTCTTCCTTGAATGTTTGGTAGAACTCCCCTGTGAAGCCGTCTGGCCCTGGGCTTTTATTTGCTGGAAGCTTTCTGATGACTGCTTCAATTACTTCCATAGTTATTGGCCTATTGAGGTTTTTAGATTCTTCCTGATTGAGTTTTGGAATGTTGTATTTTTCTAGGAATTTGTCCATTTCCTCCAGGTTGTCTAGTTTGTTGGAGTAGAGTTGCCCATAGTATTGTTTAACAATCATTTGTATTTCTGTGGGGTCTGTTGTTATTTCGCCTCTATCATTTCTGATTTGGTTTATTTGGGACCTTTCTCTTTGCTTCTTGGTGAGCCTGGCGAGGGGTTTGTCAATCTTGTTTATCCTTTCAAAGAACCAGCTCTTGGTTTCATTGATTTTCAGTATTGTTTTTTTTGGTCTCTATGTCATTGATTTCTGCTCTAATCTTTATTATCTCCTTCCTTCTGCTCACTCTGGGGTTTTCTTGTTGCTCTCTTTCTAATTCTTTGAGTTGTAGAGTTAGATGATTAACTACCATTTTTTCTTGTTTTTTGAGATAGGCCTGTAGAGCTATAAACTTCCCTCTCAGGACTGCTTTCATTGTGTCCCAGAGGTTTTGGATTGTTGTGTTTTCATTGTCATTAGTTTCCAGGATGTTTTTAATTTCTTCTTTGATGTCATCGGTAACCCAATCAATATTTAATAACATGCTATTCAGCTTCCAAGTGTTTGAGTATTTTGGGTTGTTTTTATTGTAGTTTATTTCTAACATTATGCCATCGTGGTCTGAGAAGATGCTTTTTATGATCTCAATCTTCTTGAATTTGTGGAGACTTTGCTTGTGACACAATATGTGGTCTATTTTTGAATATGTCCCATGAGCACCTGAGAGGAATGTATATTCCGCAGCTGTGGGGTGTAGTGTTCTGAAGATGTCAATTAAGTCCATCTGATCTAGTGAGTCATTTAGGATTGCTGTTTCTTTGCTGATTGTTTGTCTAGCGGATTTATCCAGTGATGTCAGTGGTGTATAAAAGTCCCCTACTATGATTATGTTATTGTCAATATCTCCCCTGATATCTTCCAGAAGTTTTCTTATGTATGTGGGTGCTCCTGCATTGGGTGCATATATGTTTACCAGGGTTATATCTTCTTGTTGTATTGATCCCTTTAGTATTATGAAGTGGCCTTCCTTATCTCTGGTTATGGCCTTCACTTTGAGATGTATTTTGTCAGATATAAGTATTGCTACCCCAGCTTTATTTTTTATTCCATTTGCGTGAAAGATATTTTTCAATCCCTTCACTTTCAGTCTGTTTCCACACGTTTCTAATCATTTCCAGGTACAATCATTGTGTATTTTAAGAGTATTACCAACATGAGACAGTTTTCTTAGATATATATACATGAATCTTCAGGATTCAAACTGTTTCATTCAAAAAACTCTAGCCAATTCAGCCAAAATAGTAAATGTGAACAGTATTCTCTTTATTTGAAGGCTTCATACACAAATTCTGAGCTCTATAAACCACAATTCTACATGTTTGAAAGAACTTTCTTCAGAAAAACGCCAAGTCAGTTAGCCAGAATTGTTACATTTTCAGTAATCTTGTCATTTCACAGCTTTATACTTCTAATATCAGTGTTTCAGGAGGGCCTTAAACCAGTATGGCTGTATTTACTTGTATTTTAAGGGTTTTCACATGTTTCTAATCATTTCCATGTAGAATCATTGTGTATTTTAAGAGTATTACCAACATGAGACAGTTTTCTTAGATATATATACATGAATCTTCAGGATTCAAACTGTTTCATTCATAAAACTCTAGCCAATTCAGCCAAAATAGTAAATGTGAACAGTATTCTCTTTATTTAAATGCTTCATACACAAATTCTGAGCTCTATAAACCACAATTCTACATGTTTGAAAGAACTTTCTTCAGAAAAACGCCAAGTCAGTTAGCCAGAATTGTTACATTTATAGTAATCTTGTCATTTCACAGCTTTATACCTCTAATCTCAGTGTTTCTAGAGGGCCTTAGCGAAAGTATGGCTGTATTTACTTGTATTTTAAGGGTTTTCACATGTTTGTAATCATTTCCATGTACGATCATTGTGTATTTTAAGAGTATTACCAACGTGAGACAGTTTTCTAGATATATATATACATAAATCTTCAAGATTGAAACTGTTTCACACAAAAAAACTATAGCCAATTCAGCCAAAATAGTAAATGTGAACAGTATTCTCTTTATTTAAAGGCTTCATACACAAATTCCGAGCTCTGTAAATGGCAATTCTTCATGTGTGACAGACCTTTCTTCAGAAAAACATCAAGTCAGTTAGCCAGAATTGTTACATTACCAGTAATCTTGTCATTTCACAGCTTTATACCTCGAATCTCAGTGTTTGAACAGGGCCTTAACGAAAGTATGGCTGCATTTCTTTGTATTTTAAGTGTTTTCTCACGTTTCTAATCATTTCCATGTACAATCATTGTGTATTTTAAGAGTTCTTCCAACGTGAGACAGTTTTCTTAGATATATACATGAATCTTCAGGATTGAAACTGTTTCATTCAAAAAACTCCAGCCAATTCAGCCAAAATAGCAAATGTGAACAGTGTTCTCTTTATTTAAAGGCTTTATACACAAATTCTGAGGTCTATAAATGGCAATTCTACATGTTTGAAAGAACTTTCTTCAGAAATACGCCAAGTCAGTTATCCAGAATTGTTTCATTATCAGTAATCTTGTCACTTCACAGCTTTATACCTCTAATCTCAGTGTTTCAAGAGGGCCTTAAGGAAAGTATGGCTGTATTTACTTGTATTTTAAGGGTTTTCACACGTTTCTAATCATTTCCATGTACGATCATTGTGTATTTTAAGAGTATTACCAACATGAGACAGTTTTCTGAGATATATATACATGAATCTTCAGGATTCAAACTGTTTCATTCAAAAAACTCTAGCCAATTCAGCCAAAATAGTAAATGTGAACTGTATCCTCTTTATTTCAAGGCTTCATTCCCAAATTCTGAGCTCTACAAACCACAATTCTACATGTTTGAAAGAACTTTCTTCAGAAAAATGCCAAGTCAGCCAGAATTGTTACATTATCAGTAATCTTGTCATTTCACAGCTTTATACCTCTAATCTCAGTGTTTCAAGAGGGCCTTAACGAAAGTATGGCTGTATTTACTTGTATTTTAAGTGTTTTCACATGTTTCTAATCATTTCCATGTACAATCATTGTGTATTTTAAGAGTATTACCAACATGAGACAGTTTTCTAGATATATATACATAAATCTTCAAGATAGAAACTGTTTCATACAAAAAACTATAGGCAATTCAGCCAAAATAGTAAATGTGAACAGTATTCTCTTTATTTAACGGCTTCATACACAAATTCCGAGCTCTGTAAATGGCTATTCTTCATGTGTGAAAGACCTTTGTTCAGAAAACCGCCAAATCAGATAGCCAGAATTGTCACATTATCAGTAATCTTGTCATTTCACAGCTTTATACCTCTAATCTCAGTGTTTGAACTGTGGCTTAAGGAATGTATGGCTGTATTTACTTGTATTTTAAGGGTTTTCACACGTTTCTTTTTTTTTATTTTTCGCTTAAAGTATTACAAAGGGTATTACATAAGTGTCTTTCCCCCCCCCCGCCCCCCGCCCTTGACAAACCCCTACCCTCCCTTACCCCCCAGTGTCTTATGTCCATTAGTTATGCTTATATGCATGAATACAAGTCCTTCGGTTGATCTCTTACTCCCCACCCTCCTGCCCCCCAACTCTCTCTGGCCTTCCCACTGCAGTTTGACAATCAGTTTGAGGCAGCTCTGCCTCTGTATGTATTATTGTTCAAAAGTTTGTAATGGTCTTTATTATCCATGAATGAGTGAGATCATGTGGTATTTTTCCTTCATTGACTGGCTTGTTTCACTTATCATAATGCTCTCCAGTTCCATCCATGATGTTGCAAATGGTAGGAGTTCCTTCATTTTAACAGCAGCATAATATTCCATCGTGTAGATGTACCACAGTTTTCTAATCCATTCATCTACTGATGGGCACTTAGGCTGTTTCCAGATCTTAGCTATGGTGAATTGTGCTGCTATGAACATCTGGTTATATATATCCTTTCTGATAGGTGTTTCTGGTTTCTTGGGATATATTCCTAGTAGTGGGATCACAAGGTCAAATGGGAGTTCCATTTCCAATTTTTTGAGGAACTTCCATACTGCCTTCCATAGTGGCTGCACCAGTCTGTATTCCCACCAGCAGTGCACAAGTGTTCCTTTTTCTCCACATCCTCTCCAGCACTTGTCGTTTGTTGATTTGTTGATGATGGCCATTCTGACAGGTGTGAGATGGTAAGTCATTGTTGTTTTGATTTGCATCTCTCGGATGATTAGTGACTTTGAGCATGTTTTCATATGCCTCTTGGCTTTCTGAATGTCTTCTTTTGAAAGGTGTCTATTTAGATCCTTTGCCCATTTTTTGATTGGATTATTTAACTTCTTTTTGTTAAGTTGTATGAGTTCCCTATAAATTTTGGAGATTAAGCCCTTATCAGATATGACGTTGGCAAATATGTTTTCCCAAGAGGTGGGTTTTCTTGTTGTTTTGTTGATGGTTTCTTTTGCTGTGCAGAAGCTTTTTATTTTGATGTAGTCCCATTTGTTCAGTTTCTCTTTAGTTTCAACTGCCCTAGGAGCTGTATCAGTGAAGAAATTGTTTTGGCATAAGTCTGAGATTTTGTTGCCTTTGTATTCTTCTAGAATTTTTATGGTTTCCTGTTGTACATTTAAGTCCTTTATCCATTTTGAGTTTATTCTTGTGTATGGTGTAAGTTGGTGGTCTAGTTTCATTTTCTTGCATATATCTGTCCAATTTTCCCAACACCATTTATTGAAGAGACTATCTTGGCTCCATTGTATGTTCATGCCTCCTTTGTCAAAAATTAATTGAGCATATTGGTTCGGGCTAATTTCTGGACTCTCTATTCTATTCCACTGGTCTATATGTCTGTTCTTGTGCCAGTACCAGGCAGTTTTGAGAACAGTGGCTTTGTAATACAGTTTGATATCTGGCATTGAGATCCCACCTACTTTGTTCTTTCTCAGGATCGCTGCAGCTATTCGGGGTCTTTTTTTATTCCAGATGAATTTTTGGAGAGTTCGTTCTAGATCTTTGAAGAAGGCCATTGGTATTTTAATGGGAAGTGCGTTGAATTTATAGATTGCTTTGGGTAGTATGGACATTTTAATGATGTTGATTCTACCAATCCAAGAACATGGTATGTTCTTCCATCTGTTTATGTCTTCCTCTATCTCTTTTTTCAACGTCCTGTAGTTTTCTGAGTAGAGGTCTTTAACCTCTTTAGTTAAGTTTATTCCTAGGTATCTTAACTTTTTTGGTGCGATGGTAAATGGGATTGTTTTTCTAATCTCTCTTTCTGAAAGTTCACTATTGGTGTATAGAAATGCCTCAGATTTCTTGGGGTTAATTTTGTATCCTGCTACATTGCCAAATTCATGTATTAAGTCTAGTAGCTTTTTGATGGAGTCTCTAGGGTTTTGTATGTATAATATCATGTCATCTGCAAATAAGGACAGTTTTACTTCCTCTTTTCCAATTTGGATGCCTTTTATTTCTTCTTCTTGCCTAATTGCAATGGCTAATACTTCCAGTACTATGTTGAACAGGAGTGGTGAGAGTGGGCATCCCTGTCTTGTTCCTGTTCTTAGGGGAAATGGTGTTAGTTTTTGACCATTGAGTATGATGTTGGCTGTGGGCCTGTCATATATGGCTTTTATTATGTTGAGGTATGATCCTTCTATTCCCACCTTTCTGAGAGTTTTTATCAAAAATGGGTGTTGGATTTTGTCGAATGCTTTTTCTGCATCAATTGATATGACCATGTGGTTTTTTTCTTTCAATTTGTTTATGTGATGTATCACATTTATTGATTTACGGATGTTGTACCATCCTTGCATCTCTGGGATAAATCCTACTTGGTCATGGTGTATGATCCTTCTGATGTACTGCTGGATCCGATTTGCTAAGATTTTGTTGAGGATTTTGGCATCTATGTTCATGAGGGATATTGGCCTGTAATTCTCTTTCATTGTGATGTCTTTACCTGGTTTTGGTATTAGGGTGATGCTGGCTTCATAGAATGAGCTTGGAAGCGTTCCTTCCTCTTGAATTTTTTGTAGTAGTCTGAGGAGGGTAGGTTTTAGTTCTTCCTTGAATGTTTGGTAGAACTCCCCTGTGAAGCCGTCTGGCCCTGGGCTTTTATTTGCTGGAAGCTTTCTGATGACTGCTTCAATTACTTCCATAGTTATTGGCCTATTGAGGTTTTTAGATTCTTCCTGATTGAGTTTTGGAATGTTGTATTTTTCTAGGAATTTGTCCATTTCCTCCAGGTTGTCTAGTTTGTTGGAGTAGAGTTGCCCATAGTATTGTTTAACAATCATTTGTATTTCTGTGGGGTCTGTTGTTATTTCGCCTCTATCATTTCTGATTTGGTTTATTTGGGACCTTTCTCTTTGCTTCTTGGTGAGCCTGGCGAGGGGTTTGTCAATCTTGTTTATCCTTTCAAAGAACCAGCTCTTGGTTTCATTGATTTTCAGTATTGTTTTTTTGGTCTCTATGTCATTGATTTCTGCTCTAATCTTTATTATCTCCTTCCTTCTGCTCACTCTGGGGTTTTCTTGTTGCTCTCTTTCTAATTCTTTGAGTTGTAGAGTTAGATGATTAACTACCATTTTTTCTTGTTTTTTGAGATAGGCCTGTAGAGCTATAAACTTCCCTCTCAGGACTGCTTTCATTGTGTCCCAGAGGTTTTGGATTGTTGTGTTTTCATTGTCATTAGTTTCCAGGATGTTTTTAATTTCTTCTTTGATGTCATCGGTAACCCAATCAATATTTAATAACATGCTATTCAGCTTCCAAGTGTTTGAGTATTTTGGGTTGTTTTTATTGTAGTTTATTTCTAACATTATGCCATCGTGGTCTGAGAAGATGCTTTTTATGATCTCAATCTTCTTGAATTTGTGGAGACTTTGCTTGTGACACAATATGTGGTCTATTTTTGAATATGTCCCATGAGCACCTGAGAGGAATGTATATTCCGCAGCTGTGGGGTGTAGTGTTCTGAAGATGTCAATTAAGTCCATCTGATCTAGTGAGTCATTTAGGATTGCTGTTTCTTTGCTGATTGTTTGTCTAGCGGATTTATCCAGTGATGTCAGTGGTGTATAAAAGTCCCCTACTATGATTATGTTATTGTCAATATCTCCCCTGATATCTTCCAGAAGTTTTCTTATGTATGTGGGTGCTCCTGCATTGGGTGCATATATGTTTACCAGGGTTATATCTTCTTGTTGTATTGATCCCTTTAGTATTATGAAGTGGCCTTCCTTATCTCTGGTTATGGCCTTCACTTTGAGATGTATTTTGTCAGATATAAGTATTGCTACCCCAGCTTTATTTTTTATTCCATTTGCGTGAAAGATATTTTTCAATCCCTTCACTTTCAGTCTGTTTCCACACGTTTCTAATCATTTCCAGGTACAATCATTGTGTATTTTAAGAGTATTACCAACATGAGACAGTTTTCTTAGATATATATACATGAATCTTCAGGATTCAAACTGTTTCATTCAAAAAACTCTAGCCAATTCAGCCAAAATAGTAAATGTGAACAGTATTCTCTTTATTTGAAGGCTTCATACACAAATTCTGAGCTCTATAAACCACAATTCTACATGTTTGAAAGAACTTTCTTCAGAAAAACGCCAAGTCAGTTAGCCAGAATTGTTACATTTTCAGTAATCTTGTCATTTCACAGCTTTATACTTCTAATATCAGTGTTTCAGGAGGGCCTTAAACCAGTATGGCTGTATTTACTTGTATTTTAAGGGTTTTCACATGTTTCTAATCATTTCCATGTAGAATCATTGTGTATTTTAAGAGTATTACCAACATGAGACAGTTTTCTTAGATATATATACATGAATCTTCAGGATTCAAACTGTTTTCATTCATAAAACTCTAGCCAATTCAGTCAAAATAGTAAATGTGAACAGTATTCTCTTTATTTAAAGGCTTCATACACAAATTCTGAGCTCTGTAAATGGCAATTCTTCATGTGTGAAAGACCTTTCTTCAGAAAAACATTAAGTCAGTGAGCCAGAATTCCTACATTATCAGTAATCTTATCATTTCAGAGCTTTATACCTCTAATCTCAGTGTTTGAACAGGGACTTAACCAAAGTATGGCTGTATTTACTTGTATTTTAAGGGTTTTCATATGTTTCTAATCATTTCCATGTCAAATCATTGTGTATTTTAAGAGTATTACCAACATGAGACAGTTTTCTTAGATATATATACATGAATCTTCAGGATTCAAACTGTTTCATTCAAAAAACTCTAGCCAATTAAGCCAAAATAGCAAATGTGAAGAGCATTCTCTTTATTTGAAGGCTTCATACACAAATTCTGAGCTCTACAAAACACAATTCTACATGTTTGAAAGAACTTTCTTCAGAAAAACGCCGTCAGTTAGCCAGAATTATTACATTTTCAGTAATCTTGTCATTTCACAGCTTTATACCTCTAATCTCAGTGTTTCAAGAGGCACTTAACGAAAGTATGGCTGTATTTACTTGTATTTTAAGGGTTTTCAAATGTTTCTAATCATATCCATGTACAATCATTTTGTATTTTACGGGTATGACCAACATGAGACAGTTTTCTAGATATATATACATAAATCTTCAGATTGAAACTGTTTCATACAAAAAACTATAGCCAATTCAGCCAAAATAGTAAATGTGTACAGTATGCTCTTTATTTAATGGCTTCATACACAAATTCCGAGCTCTGTAAATGGCAATTCTTCATGTATGAAAGACCTCTCTTCAGAAATACATCAAATCAGTTAGCCAGAATTGTTACATTATCAGTAATCTTGTCATTTCACAGCTTTATACCGCTATTTCAGTGTTTGAACAGGGCCTTAACGAAAGTATGGCTGTATTTACTTGTATTTTAAGGGTTTTCACATGTTTCTAATCATATCCATGTACAATCATTTTGTATTTTACGAGTA
Organism: Myotis yumanensis; assembly: GCF_028538775.1. Lineage (NCBI taxonomy): Eukaryota > Metazoa > Chordata > Mammalia > Chiroptera > Vespertilionidae > Myotis > Myotis yumanensis. Next base: position 22,612 of record NW_027223800.1, read on the forward strand.
TTACCAACATGAGACCGTTTTCTTACATATGTATACATGAATGTTCAAGATTGAAACTGTTTCATTCAATAAACTCCAACCAATTCAGCCAAAATAGCAAATGTGAACAGTGTTCCCTTTATTTAAAGGCTTTATACACAAATTCTGAGGTCTATAAATGGCAATTCTACAAGTTAGAAAGAACTTTCTTAAGAAAAACGCCAAGTCAGTTAGCCAGAATTGTTACATTATCAGTAATCTTGTCATTTCACAGCTTTATACCTATAATCTCAGTGTTTGAACAGTGGCTTAAGGAATGTGTGGGTGTATTTACTTGTATTTTAAGGGTTTTCACACGTTTCTAATCATTTCTATGTACAATCATTGTGTATTTTAAGAGTATTACCAACATGAGACAGTTTTCTTAGATATATATACAGGAATCTTCAGGACTGAAACTGTTTCATTCAAAAAACTCTAGCCAATTCAGCCAAAATAGTAAATGTGAACAGTATTCTCTTTATTTAAATGCTTCATACACAAATTCTGAGCTCTATAAACCACAATTCTACATGTTTGAAAGAACTTTCTTCAGAAAAACGCCAAGTCAGTTATCCAGAATTGTTTCATTATCAGTAATCTTGTCACTTCACAGCTTTATACCTCTAATCTCAGTGTTTCAAGAGGGCCTTAAGGAAAGTATGGCTGTATTTACTTGTATTTTCAGGGTTTTCACACGTTTCTAATCATTTCCATGTACAATCATTGTGTATTTTAAGAGTATTACCAACATGAGACAGTTTTCTGAGATATATATACATGAATCTTCAGGATTCAAACTGTTTCATTCAAAAAACTCTAGCCAATTCAGCCAAAATAGTAAATGTGAACTGTATCCTCTTTATTTCAAGGCTTCATTCCCAAATTCTGAGCTCTACAAACCACAATTCTACATGTTTGAAAGAACTTTCTTCAGAAAAATGCCAAGTCAGCCAGAATTGTTACATTATCAGTAATCTTGTCATTTCACAGCTTTATACCTCTAATCTCAGTGTTTCAAGAGGGCCTTAACGAAAGTATGGCTGTATTTACTTGTATTTTAAGGGTTTTCACATGTTTCTAATCATATCCATGTACAATCATTTTGTATTTTACGAGTATTACCAACATGAGACCGTTTTCTTACATATGTATACATGAATGTTCAAGATTGAAACTGTTTCATTCAATAAACTCCAACCAATTCAGCCAAAATAGCAAATGTGAACAGTGTTCCCTTTATTTAAAGGCTTTATACACAAATTCTGAGGTCTATAAATGGCAATTCTACAAGTTAGAAAGAACTTTCTTAAGAAAAACGCCAAGTCAGTTAGCCAGAATTGTTACATTATCAGTAATCTTGTCATTTCACAGCTTTATACCTCTAATCTCAGTGTTTCAAGAGGGCCTTAACGAAAGTATGGCTGTATTTACTTGTATTTTAAGGGTTTTCACACGTTTCTAATCATTTCCATGTACAATCATTGTGTATTTTAAGAGTATTACCAACATGAGACAGTTTTCTGAGATATATATACATGAATCTTCAGGATTCAAACTGTTTCATTCAAAAAACTCTAGCCAATTCAGCCAAAATAGTAAATGTGAACTGTATCCGCTTTATTTCAAGGCTTCATTCCCAAATTCTGAGCTCTACAAACCACAATTCTACATGTTTGAAAGAACTTTCTTCAGAAAAATGCCAAGTCAGCCAGAATTGTTACATTATCAGTAATCTTGTCATTTCACAGCTTTATACCGCTATTTCAGTGTTTGAACAGGGCCTTAACGAAAGAATGGCTGTATTTACTTGTATTTTAAGGGTTTTCACATGTTTCTAATCATATCCATGTACAATCATTTTGTATTTTACGAGTATTACCAACATGAGACTGTTTTCTAGATATATATACATGAATCTTCAGGATACAAACTGTTTCATTCCAAAAACTCTAGCCCATTCAGCCAAAATAGTAAATGTGAACAGTATTCTCTTTATTTAAAGGCTTCATACACAAATTCTGAGCTCTACAAAAACAATTCTACATGTTTGAAAGAACTTTCTTCAGATAAACGCCAAGTCATTTAGCCAGAATTGTTACATTATCAGTAATCTTGTCATTTCACAGCTTTATACCTCTAATCTCAGTGTTTCAAGAGGGCCTTAACGAAAGTATGGCTGTATATACTTGTATTTTATTGGTTTTCACATTTTTCTAATCATATCCACGTAAAATCATTCTGTATTTTAAGAGTATTACCAACATGAGACAGTTTTCTTAGATATATATACATGAATCTTCAGGATTCAAACTGTTTCATTCAAAAAACTCTAGCCAATTCAGCCTAAATAGTAAATGTGAACAGTATTCTCTTTATTTAAAGGCTTCATACACAAATTCTGAGCTCTATAAATGGCAATTCTACATGTTTGATAGAACTTTCTTCAGAAAATCGCCCAGTCAGTTAGCAGAATTGTTACATTTTCAGTAGTCTTTTTTTTTCTTTTTTTTATCATTTTTCGCCTAAAGTATTACAAAGGGTATTACATAAGTGTCCTTCCCCCCCCCCACCCGCCATTGACAAGCCCCTGCCCTTCCTTACCCGCCAGTGTCTTATGTCCATTAGTTATGCTTATATGAATGCATACAAGTCCTTTGGTTGATCTCTTAATCCCCTTCCTCCTTCCCCACAACCCTCCCTGGCCTTCCCACTGCAGTTTGACAATCATTTTGAGGCAGCTCTGCCTCTATATCTATTATTTTTCAAAAGTTTGTAATGGACTTTATTATCCATGAATGAGTGAATTGTACATGGCAATAAGAATAGTATGGGTCTAATTACTTATATTTCAGGTGTTGCCTACAGGTTCCTAATAATTTCCATGTACTGACCTTGTGTATTTTAAGAGTTTTACCGAAATGCGGCAGTTTTCTTGGAAATATATCCATGAATCATCAAGGTTTAAACTGTTTCATTCCCAAAACGCCAGCCATTACAGCGTCAATTGTAAATATGAACAGTATTCTCTTCATTTTAAGGCACTATACACTAATTCTCAGCTGTATAAATTGCTTTTCTTCATATTTGAAACCATTTTCTTCAAAGAACGCCCAGTAAAAGAGCCGGAATTGTAAATTTACCAGTATTCTCGTCATTTCATAGCATTATACGTCTAATCTCGGGGTTTGACCACGGCCATAAAGATAGTATGGCACCATTTACTCGTATTTGAAGTGCTTTTAAAGGTTCCTAATCATTTCCATGTACAAACATTGTGTATTTTAAGAGTTTGACCAAAATGAGACAGTTTTCCTAGAAACATATACAGGAATCTTCAAGGCTTAAACTGTTTTATTCAAAAAACTCCTACCAATTCAGTCTCATTTGTAAACAGAAACAGTATTATCTTTATTTAACAGCTTTTTACACAAAATCTGAGTTCACTTAATAGTACCTCTTAATGTGTGAAAGAACTCTCTTTGGTGAAAAAACAAAGTAACTGAGCCAGAATTGTAAACATTACCAGTATTCTCGTCAATTCACAGATTTCTACCTCGAAACTCCACAATTGTACACGGCCATAAGGATAGTATTGGTCTAATTACTTATATTTCAGGTGTTGCCTACAGGTTCCTAATAATTTCCATGTACTCTTCTTGTGTATTTTAAGAGTTTTACCGAAATGCTGCAGTTTTCTTGGAAATATATCCATGAATAATCAAGGTTTAAACTGTTTCATTCCAAAAACGACAGCCATTACAGCCTCAATTGTAAATATGAACAGTATTCCCTTCATTTTAAGGCATTATACACAAATTCTCTGCTTTATAAACGGCTTTTCTTCATATTTGAAACCATTTTCTTCAAATAAACGCCCAGTAAAATAGCCGGAATTGTAAATTTACCAGTATTCTCGTCATTTCAAAGCATTATACCTCTAATCTCGGGGTTTGACCACGGCCATAAAGATAGTATTGCACCATTTACTCGTATTTGAAGTGCTTTTAAAGGTTCCTAATCATTTCCATGTACTAACATTGTGTATTTTAAGAGTTTTACCAAAATGAGACAGTTTTCCTAGAAACATATACAGGAATCTTCAAGGCTTAAACTGTTTTATTCAAAAAACTCCTACCAATTCAGTCTCATTTGTAAATAGACAGTATTCTCTTTATTTAAAAGCTTTTTACACAAAATCTGAGTTCACTAAATGGTAACTCTTAATGTGTGAAAGAACATTCTTTGGGGAAAAAACAAAGTAACTGAGCCAAAATTGTAAACATTACCAGTATTCTCGTCAATTCACAGCTTTCTACCTCGAATCTCGGCAATTGTACACAGCCATAAGGATAGGATGGGTTAATTACTTATATTTCAGGTGTTTTCTACAGGTTCCTAATCATTTCCGTGTACTGACATTGTGTATTTTAAGACTTTTACCAAATAGTCAGTTTTCCTAGAAACATATACATGAATCTTCAAGGCTTAAACTGTTTTATTCAAAAAACTCCTACCAATTCAGTCTCATTTGTAAATAGAAACAGTATTCTCTTTATTTAACAGCTTTTTACACAAAATCTGAGTTCACTAAATAGTATCTCTTAATGTGTGAAAGAACTCTCTTCAGAAAAAAACAAAGTAACTGAGTCGGAATTGTAAACATTACCAGTATTCTCGTCAATTCACAGCTTTCTACCTCAAAACTCGACAATTGTACACGGCCATAAGGATAGTATGGGTCTAATTACTTATATTTCAGGTGTTGCGTACAGGTTCCTAATCATTTCCATGTACTGTCCTTGTGTATTTTAAGAGTTTTACCGAAATGCGGCAGTTTTCTTGGAAATATATCCATGAATCATCAAGGTTTAAACTGTTTCATTCCAAAAACGCCAGCCATTACAGCCTCAATTGTAAATATTAACAGTATTCCCTTCATTTTAAGGCATTATACACAAATTCTCAGCTTTATAAACGGCTTTTCTTCATATTTGAAACCATTTTCTTCAAATAAACGCCCAGTAAAATAGCCGGAATTGTAAATTTACCAGTATTCTCGTCATTTCAAAGCATTATACCTCTAATCTCGGGGTTTGACCACGGCCATAAAGATAGTATTGCACCATTTACTCGTATTTGAAGTGCTTTTAAAGGTTCCTAATCATTTCCATGTACTAACATTGTGTATTTTAAGAGTTTTACCAAAATGACACAGTTTTCCTAGAAACATATACAGGAATCTTCAAGGCTTAAACTGTTTTATTCAAAAAACTCCTACCAATTCAGTCTCATTTGTAAATAGAAACAGTATTCTCTTTATTTAACAGCTTTTTACACAAAATCTGAGTTCACTAAATGGTAACTCTTAATGTGTGAAAGAACTCTCTTCAGAAAAAAACAAAGTAACTGAGCCGGAATTGTAAACATTACCAGTGTTCTCATCAATTCACAGCTTTCTACCTCGAATCTCGGCAGTTGTACACAGCCATAAGAATAGGATGGGTTAATTACTTATATTTCAGGTGTTTTCTACAGGTTCCTAATCATTTCCGTGTACTGAAATTGTGTATTTTAAGACTTTTACCAAAATCAGTCAGTTTTCCTAGAAACATATACATGAATCTTCAAGGCTTAAACTGTTTTATTCAAAAAACTCCTATCAATTCAGTCTCATTTGTAAATAGAAACAGTATTCTCTTTATTTAACAGCTTTTTACACAAAATCTGAGTTCACTAAATAGTAACTCTTATGTGTGAAAGAACTCTCTTCAGAAAAAAAAAAGTAACTGAGCCGGAATTGTAACCATTACCAGTATTCTCGTCAATTCACAGCTTTCTACCTCGAATCTCGGCAGTTGTACACAGCCATAAGGATAGGATGGGTTAATTACTTATATTTCAGGTGTTTTCTACAGGTTCCTAATCATTTCCGTGTACTGAAATTGTGTATTTTAAGACTTTTACCAAAATCAGTCAGTTTTCCTAGAAACATATACATGAATCTTCAAGGCTTAAACTGTTTTATTCAAAAAACTCCTATCAATTCAGTCTCATTTGTAAATAGAAACAGTATTCTCTTTATTTAACAGCTTTTTACACAAAATCTGAGTTCACTAAATAGTATCTCTTAATGTGTGAAAGAACTCTCTTCAGAAAAAAACAAAGTAACTGAGCCGGAATTGTAAACATTACCAGTATTCTCGTCAATTCACAGCTTTCCTCCTCGAAACTCGACAATTGTACACGGCCATAAGGATAGTATGGGTCTAATTACTTATATTTCAGGTGTTGCTTACAGGTTCCTAATCATTTCCATGTACTGTCCTTGTATACTTTAAGGGTTTTACCGAAATGCGGCAGTTTTCTTGGAAATATATCCATGAATAATCAAGGTTTAAACTGTTTCATTCCAAAAACGCCAGCCATTACAGCCTCAATTGTAAATATGAACAGTATTCTCTTCATTTTAAGGCATTATACACAAATTCTCAGCTTTATAAACGGCTTTTCTTCATATTTCAAAACTGTTTCTTCAAAAAAACGCCCAGTAAAATAGCCGGAATTGTAAATTTACCAGTATTCTCGTCATTTCATAGCATTATACCTCTAATCTCAGGGTTTGACCACGGCCATAAAGATAGTATGGCACCATTTACTTGTATTTGAAGTGCTTTTAAAGGTTCCTAATCATTTCCATGTACAAACATTGTGTATTTTAAGAGTTTGTCCAAAATGAGACAGTTTTCCCAGAAACATATACAGGAATCTTCAAGGCTTAAACTGTTTTATTCAAAAAACTCCTACCAATTCAGTCTCATTTGTAAATAGACAGTATTCTCTTTATTTAACAGCTTTTTACACAAAATCTGAGTTCACTAAATAGTACCTCTTAATGTGTGAAAGAACATTCTTTGGGGAAAAAACAAAGTAACTGAGCCAGAATTGTAAACATTACCAGTATTCTCGTCAATTCACAGCTTTCTACCTCGAATCTCGGCAATTGTACACAGCCATAAGGATAGGATGGGTTAATTACTTATATTTCAGGTGTTTTCTACAGGTTCCTAATCATTTACGTGTAATGACATTGTGTATTTTAAGACTTTTAACAAAATTAGTCAGTTTTCCTTGAAACATATACATGAATCTGCAAGGCTTAAACTGTTTTATTCAAAAAACTACTACCAATTCAGTCTCATTTGTAAATAGAAACAGTATTCTCTTTTTTTAACAGCTTTTTACACAAAATCTGAGTTCACTAAATAGTAACTCTTAATGTGTGAAAGAACTCTCTTCAGAAAAAAACAAAGTAACTGAGCCGGAATTGTAAACATTACCAGTATTCTCATCAATTCACAGCTTTCTTCCTCGAAACTCGACAATTGTACACGGCCATAAGGATAGTATGGGTCTAATTACTTATATTTCAGGTGTTGCTTACAGGTTCCTAATCATTTCCATGTACTGTCCTTGTATACTTTAAGGGTTTTACCGAAATGCGGCAGTTTTCTTGGAAATATACCCATGAATCATCAAGGTTTAAACTGCTTCAGTCCAAAAACGCCAGCCATTAAAGCGTCAATTGTAAATATGAACAGTATTCTCTTCATTTTAAGGCACTATACACAAATTCTCAGCTTTATAAATGGCTTTTCTTCATATTTGAAACCATTTTCTTCAAAAAAACGCCCAGTAAAATAGCCGGAATTGTAAATTTACCAGTATTCTCGTCATTTCAAAGCATTATACCTCTAATCTCGGGGTTTGACCACGGCCATAAAGATAGTATTGCACCATTTACTTGTATTTGAAGTGCTTTTAAAGGTTCCTAATCATTTCCATTTCAAACATTGTGTATTTTAAGAGTTTGACCAAAATGAGACAGTTTTCCCAGAAACATATACAGGAATCTTCAAGGCTTAAACTGTTTTATTCAAAAAACTCCTACCAATTCAGTCTCATTTGTAAATAGACAGTATTCTCTTTATTTAACAGCTTTTTACACAAAATCTGAGTTCACTAAATAGTACCTCTTAATGTGTGAAAGAACATTCTTTGGGGAAAAAACAAAGTAACTGAGCCAGAATTGTAAACATTACCAGTATTCTCCTCAATTCACAGCTTTCTACCTCGAATCTCGGCAATTGTACACAGCCATAAGGATAGGATGGGTTAATTACTTATATTTCAGGTGTTTTCTACAGGTTCCTAATCATTTCCGTGTACTGACATTGTGTATTTTAAGACTTTTAACAAAATTAGTCAGTTTTCCTAGAAACATATACATGAATCTGCAAGGCTTAAACTGTTTTATTCAAAAAACTCCTACCAATTCAGTCTCATTTGTAAATAGAAACAGTATTCCCTTTATTTAACAGCTTTTTACACAAAATCTGAGTTCACTAAATAGTATCTCTTAATGTGTGAACGAACTCTCTTCGAAAAAAACAAAGTAACTGAGCCGGAATTGTAAACATTACCAGTATTCTCGTCAATTCACAGCTTTCTACCTCGAATCTCGGCAATTGTACACAGCCATAAGGATAGGATGGGTTAATTACTTATATTTCAGGTGTTTTCTACAGGTTCCTAATCATTTACGTGTAATGACATTGTGTATTTTAAGACTTTTAACAAAATTAGTCAGTTTTCCTTGAAACATATACATGAATCTGCAAGGCGTAAACTGTTTTATTCAAAAAACTACTACCAATTCAGTCTCATTTGTAAATAGAAACAGTATTCTCTTTATTTAACAGCTTTTTACACAAAATCTGAGTTCACTAAATAGTAACTCTTAATGTGTGAAAGAACTCTCTTCAGAAAAAAACAAAGTAACTGAGCCGGAATTGTAAACATTACCAGTAATCTCATCAATTCACAGCTTTCTTCCTCGAAACTCGCCAATTGTACACGGCCATAAGGATAGTATGGGTCTAATTACTTATATTTCAGGTGTTGCTTACAGGTTCCTAATCATTTCCATGTACTGTCCTTGTATACTTTAAGGGTTTTACCGAAATGCGGCAGTTTTCTTGGAAATATACCCATGAATCATCAAGGTTTAAAGTGCTTCAGTCCAAAACGCCAGCCATTAAAGCGTCAATTGTAAATATGAACAGTATTCTCTTCATTTTAAGGCACTATACACAAATTCTCAGCTTTATAAATGGCTTTTCTTCATATTTGAAACTATTTTCTTCATAAAAACGCCCAGTAAAATAGCCGGAATTGTAAATTTACCAATATTCTCGTCATTTCAAAGCATTATACCTCTAATCTCGGGGTTTGACCACGGCCATAAAGATAGTATTGCACCATTTACTTGTATTTGAAGTGCTTTTAAAGGTTCCTAATCATTTCCATGTACTAACATCGTGTATTTTAAGATTTTTACCAAAATGAGACAGTTTTCCTAGAAACATATACAGGAATCTTCAAGGCTTAAACTGTTTTATTCAAAAAACTCCTACCAATTCAGTCTCATTTGTAAATAGACAGTATTCTCTTTATTTAACAGCTTTTTACACAAAATCTGAGTTCACTAAATAGTACCTCTTAATGTGTGAAAGAACATTCTTTGGGGATAAAACAAAGTAACTGAGCCAGAATTGTAAACATTACCAGTATTCTCGTCAATTCACAGCTTTCTACCTCGAATCTCGGCAATTGTACACAGCCATAAGGATAGGATGGGTTAATTACTTATATTTCAGGTGTTTTCTACAGGTTCCTAATCATTTCCGTGTACTGACATTGTGTATTTTAAGAGTTTTACCAAAATTAGTCAGTTTTCCTAGAAACATATACATGAATATTCAAGGCTTAAACTGTTTTATTCAAAAAACTCCTACCAATTCAGTCTCATTTGTAAATAGAAAGAGTATTCTCTTCATTTAACAGCTTTTTACACAAAATCTGAGTTCACTAAATAGTAACTCTTAATATGTGAAAGAACTCTCTTCAGAAAAAAACAAAGTAACTGAGCCGGAATTGTAAACATTACCAGTATTCTCGTCAATTCACAGCTTTCTACCTCGAAACTCCACAATTGTACACGGTCATAAGGATAGTATTGGTCTAATTACTTATATTTCAGTTGTTGCCTACAGGTTCCTAATAATTTCCATGTACTCTTCTTGTGTATTTTAAGAGTTTTACCGAAATGCTGCAGTTTTCTTGGAAATATATCCATGAATCATCAAGGTTTAAACTGTTTCATTCCAAAAACGCCAGCCATTACAGCCTCAATTGTAAATATGAACAGTATTCTCTTCATTTTAAGGCATTATACACAAATTCTCAGCTTTATAAACGGCTTTTCTTCATATTTGAAACCATTTTCTTCAAAAAAACGCCCAGTAAAATAGCCGGAATTGTAAATTTACCAGTATTCTCGTCATTTCAAAGCATTATACCTCCAGTCTCGGGGTTTGACCACTTCCATAAAGATAGTATTGCACCATTTACTCGTATTTGAAGTGCTTTTAAAGGTACCTAATCATTTCCATGTACTAACATTGTGTATGTTAAGAGTTTTACCAAAATGAGACAGTTTGCCTAGAAACATATACAGGAATCTTCAAGGCTTAAACTGTTTTATTCAAAAAACTCCTACCAATTCAGTCTCATTTGTAAATAGACAGTATTCTCTTTATTTAACAGCTTTTTACACAAAATCTGAGTTCACTAAATAGTACCTCTTAATGTGTGAAAGAACATTCTTTGGTGAAAAAACAAAGTAACTGAACCGGAATTGTAAACATTACCAGTATTCTCGTCAATTCACAGCTTTCTACCTCGAATCTCGGCAATTGTACACAGCCATAAGCATAGGATGGGTTAATTACTTATATTTCAGGTGTTTTCTACAGGTTCCTAATCATTTACGTGTAATGACATTGTGTATTTTAAGACTTTTAACAAAATTAGTCAGTTTTCCTTGAAACATATACATGAATCTGCAAGGCTTAAACTGTTTTATTCAAAAAACTACTACCAATTCAGTCTCATTTGTAAATAGAAACAGTATTCTCTTTTTTTAACAGCTTTTTACACAAAATCTGAGTTCACTAAATAGTAACTCTTAATGTGTGAAAGAACTCTCTTCAGAAAAAAACAAAGTAACTGAGCCGGAATTGTAAACATTACCAGTATTCTCATCAATTCACAGCTTTCTTCCTCGAAACTCGACAATTGTACACGGCCATAAGGATAGTATGGGTCTAATTACTTATATTTCAGGTGTTGCTTACAGGTTCCTAATCATTTCCATGTACTGTCCTTGTATACTTTAAGGGTTTTACCGAAATGCGGCAGTTTTCTTGGAAATATACCCATGAATCATCAAGGTTTAAACTGCTTCAGTCCAAAAACGCCAGCCATTAAAGCGTCAATTGTAAATATGAACAGTATTCTCTTCATTTTAAGGCACTATACACAAATTCTCAGCTTTATAAATGGCTTTTCTTCATATTTGAAACCATTTTCTTCAAAAAAACGCCCAGTAAAATAGCCGGAATTGTAAATTTACCAGTATTCTCGTCATTTCAAAGCATTATACCTCTAATCTCGGGGTTTGACCACGGCCATAAAGATAGTATTGCACCATTTACTTGTATTTGAAGTGCTTTTAAAGGTTCCTAATCATTTCCATGTACAAACATTGTGTATTTTAAGAGTTTGACCAAAATGAGACAGTTTTCCCAGAAACATATACAGGAATCTTCAAGGCTTAAACTGTTTTATTCAAAAAACTCCTACCAATTCAGTCTCATTTGTAAATAGACAGTATTCTCTTTATTTAACAGCTTTTTACACAAAATCTGAGTTCACTAAATAGTACCTCTTAATGTGTGAAAGAACATTCTTTGGGGAAAAAACAAAGTAACTGAGCCAGAATTGTAAACATTACCAGTATTCTCCTCAATTCACAGCTTTCTACCTCGAATCTCGGCAATTGTACACAGCCATAAGGATAGGATGGGTTAATTACTTATATTTCAGGTGTTTTCTACAGGTTCCTAATCATTTCCGTGTAATGACATTGTGTATTTTAAGACTTTTAACAAAATTAGTCAGTTTTCCTAGAAACATATACATGAATCTGCAAGGCTTAAACTGTTTTATTCAAAAAACTCCTACCAATTCAGTCTCATTTGTAAATAGAAACAGTATTCCCTTTATTTAACAGCTTTTTACACAAAATCTGAGTTCACTAAATAGTATCTCTTAATGTGTGAACGAACTCTCTTCGAAAAAAACAAAGTAACTGAGCCGGAATTGTAAACATTACCAGTATTCTCGTCAATTCACAGCTTTCTACCTCGAATCTCGGCAATTGTACACAGCCATAAGGATAGGATGGGTTAATTACTTATATTTCAGGTGTTTTCTACAGGTTCCTAATCATTTACGTGTAATGACATTGTGTATTTTAAGACTTTTAACAAAATTAGTCAGTTTTCCTTGAAACATATACATGAATCTGCAAGGCGTAAACTGTTTTATTCAAAAAACTACTACCAATTCAGTCTCATTTGTAAATAGAAACAGTATTCTCTTTATTTAACAGCTTTTTACACAAAATCTGAGTTCACTAAATAGTAACTCTTAATGTGTGAAAGAACTCTCTTCAGAAAAAAACAAAGTAACTGAGCCGGAATTGTAAACATTACCAGTAATCTCATCAATTCACAGCTTTCTTCCTCGAAACTCGCCAATTGTACACGGCCATAAGGATAGTATGGGTCTAATTACTTATATTTCAGGTGTTGCTTACAGGTTCCTAATCATTTCCATGTACTGTCCTTGTATACTTTAAGGGTTTTACCGAAATGCGGCAGTTTTCTTGGAAATATACCCATGAATCATCAAGGTTTAAAGTGCTTCAGTCCAAAACGCCAGCCATTAAAGCGTCAATTGTAAATATGAACAGTATTCTCTTCATTTTAAGGCACTATACACAAATTCTCAGCTTTATAAATGGCTTTTCTTCATATTTGAAACTATTTTCTTCATAAAAACGCCCAGTAAAATAGCCGGAATTGTAAATTTACCAGTATTCTCGTCATTTCAAAGCATTATACCTCTAATCTCGGGGTTTGACCACGGCCATAAAGATAGTATTGCACCATTTACTTGTATTTGAAGTGCTTTTAAAGGTTCCTAATCATTTCCATGTACTAACATTGTGTATTTTAAGATTTTTACCAAAATGAGACAGTTTTCCTAGAAACATATACAGGAATCTTCAAGGCTTAAACTGTTTTATTCAAAAAACTCCTACCAATTCAGTCTCATTTGTAAATAGACAGTATTCTCTTTATTTAACAGCTTTTTACACAAAATCTGAGTTCACTAAATAGTACCTCTTAATGTGTGAAAGAACATTCTTTGGGGATAAAACAAAGTAACTGAGCCAGAATTGTAAACATTACCAGTATTCTCGTCAATTCACAGCTTTCTACCTCGAATCTCGGCAATTGTACACAGCCATAAGGATAGGATGGGTTAATTACTTATATTTCAGGTGTTTTCTACAGGTTCCTAATCATTTCCGTGTACTGACATTGTGTATTTTAAGAGTTTTACCAAAATTAGTCAGTTTTCCTAGAAACATATACATGAATATTCAAGGCTTAAACTGTTTTATTCAAAAAACTCCTACCAATTCAGTCTCATTTGTAAATAGAAAGAGTATTCTCTTCATTTAACAGCTTTTTACACAAAATCTGAGTTCACTAAATAGTAACTCTTAATATGTGAAAGAACTCTCTTCAGAAAAAAACAAAGTAACTGAGCCGGAATTGTAAACATTACCAGTATTCTCGTCAATTCACAGCTTTCTACCTCGAAACTCCACAATTGTACACGGTCATAAGGATAGTATTGGTCTAATTACTTATATTTCAGTTGTTGCCTACAGGTTCCTAATAATTTCCATGTACTCTTCTTGTGTATTTTAAGAGTTTTACCGAAATGCTGCAGTTTTCTTGGAAATATATCCATGAATCATCAAGGTTTAAACTGTTTCATTCCAAAAACGCCAGCCATTACAGCCTCAATTGTAAATATGAACAGTATTCTCTTCATTTTAAGGCATTATACACAAATTCTCAGCTTTATAAACGGCTTTTCTTCATATTTGAAACCATTTTCTTCAAAAAAACGCCCAGTAAAATAGCCGGAATTGTAAATTTACCAGTATTCTCGTCATTTCAAAGCATTATACCTCCAGTCTCGGGGTTTGACCACTTCCATAAAGATAGTATTGCACCATTTACTCGTATTTGAAGTGCTTTTAAAGGTACCTAATCATTTCCATGTACTAACATTGTGTATGTTAAGAGTTTTACCAAAATGAGACAGTTTGCCTAGAAACATATACAGGAATCTTCAAGGCTTAAACTGTTTTATTCAAAAAACTCCTACCAATTCAGTCTCATTTGTAAATAGACAGTATTCTCTTTATTTAACAGCTTTTTACACAAAATCTGAGTTCACTAAATAGTACCTCTTAATGTGTGAAAGAACATTCTTTGGTGAAAAAACAAAGTAACTGAACCGGAATTGTAAACATTACCAGTATTCTCGTCAATTCACAGCTTTCTACCTCGAATCTCGGCAATTGTACACAGCCATAAGCATAGGATGGGTTAATTACTTATATTTCAGGTGTTTTCTACAGGTTCCTAATCATTTCCGTGTAATGACATTGTGTATTTTAAGACTTTTAACAAAATTAGTCAGTTTTCCTAGAAACATATACATGAATCTGCAAGGCTTAAACTGTTTTATTCAAAAAACTCCTACCAATTCAGTCTCATTTGTAAATAGAAACAGTATTCTCTTTATTTAACAGCTTTTTACACAAAATCTGAGTTCACTAAATAGTAACTCTTAATGTGTGAAAGAACTCTCTTCAGAAAAAAACAAAGTAACTGAGCCGGAATTGTAAACATTACCAGTAATCTCATCAATTCACAGCTTTCTTCCTCGAAACTCGACAATTGTACACGGCCATAAGGATAGTATGGGTCTAATTACTTATATTTCAGGTGTTGCTTACAGGTTCCTAATCATTTCCATGTACTGTCCTTGTATACTTTAAGGGTTTTACCGAAATGCGGCAGTTTTCTTGGAAATATACCCATGAATCATCAAGGTTTAAACTGCTTCAGTCCAAAAACGCCAGCCATTAAAGCGTCAATTGTAAATATGAACAGTATTCTCTTCATTTTAAGGCACTATACACAAATTCTCAGCTTTATAAATGGCTTTTCTTCATATTTGAAACTATTTTCTTCAAAAAAACGCCCAGTAAAATAGCCGGAATTGTAAATTTACCAGTATTCTCGTCATTTCAAAGCATTATACCTCTAATCTCGGGGTTTGACCACGGCCATAAAGATAGTATTGCACCATTTACTTGTATTTGAAGTGCTTTTAAAGGTTCCTAATCATTTCCATGTACTAACATTGTGTATTTTAAGATTTTTACCAAAATGAGACAGTTTTCCTAGAAACATATACAGGAATCTTCAAGGCTTAAACTGTTTTATTCAAAAAACTCCTACCAATTCAGTCTCATTTGTAAATAGACAGTATTCTCTTTATTTAACAGCTTTTTACACAAAATCTGAGTTCACTAAATAGTACCTCTTAATGTGTGAAAGAACATTCTTTGGGGATAAAACAAAGTAACTGAGCCAGAATTGTAAACATTACCAGTATTCTCGTCAATTCACAGCTTTCTACCTCGAATCTCGGCAATTGTACACAGCCATAAGGATAGGATGGGTTAATTACTTATATTTCAGGTGTTTTCTACAGGTTCCTAATCATTTCCGTGTACTGACATTGTGTATTTTAAGACTTTTAACAAAATTAGTCAGTTTTCCTAGAAACATATACATGAATATTCAAGGCTTAAACTGTTTTATTCAAAAAACTCCTACCAATTCAGTCTCATTTGTAAATAGAAAGAGTATTCTCTTCATTTAACAGCTTTTTACACAAAATCTGAGTTCACTAAATAGTAACTCTTAATATGTGAAAGAACTCTCTTCAGAAAAAAACAAAGTAACTGAGCCGGAATTGTAAACATTACCAGTATTCTCGTCAATTCACAGCTTTCTACCTCGAAACTCCACAATTGTACACGGTCATAAGGATAGTATTGGTCTAATTACTTATATTTCAGTTGTTGCCTACAGGTTCCTAATAATTTCCATGTACTCTTCTTGTGTATTTTAAGAGTTTTACCGAAATGCTGCAGTTTTCTTGGAAATATATCCATGAATCATCAAGGTTTAAACTGTTTCATTCCAAAAACGCCAGCCATTACAGCCTCAATTGTAAATATGAACAGTATTCTCTTCATTTTAAGGCATTATACACAAATTCTCAGCTTTATAAACGGCTTTTCTTCATATTTGAAACCATTTTCTTCAAAAAAACGCCCAGTAAAATAGCCGGAATTGTAAATTTACCAGTATTCTCGTCATTTCAAAGCATTATACCTCCAGTCTCGGGGTTTGACCACTTCCATAAAGATAGTATTGCACCATTTACTCGTATTTGAAGTGCTTTTAAAGGTACCTAATCATTTCCATGTACTAACATTGTGTATGTTAAGAGTTTTACCAAAATGAGACAGTTTGCCTAGAAACATATACAGGAATCTTCAAGGCTTAAATTGTTTTATTCAAAAAACTCCTACCAATTCAGTCTCATTTGTAAATAGACAGTATTCTCTTTATTTAACAGCTTTTTACACAAAATCTGAGTTCACTAAATAGTACCTCTTAATGTGTGAAAGAACATTCTTTGGTGAAAAAACAAAGTAACTGAACCGGAATTGTAAACATTACCAGTATTCTCGTCAATTCACAGCTTTCTACCTCGAATCTCGGCAATTGTACACAGCCATAAGCATAGGATGGGTTAATTACTTATATTTCAGGTGTTTTCTACAGGTTCCTAATCATTTCCGTGTAATGACATTGTGTATTTTAAGACTTTTAACAAAATTAGTCAGTTTTCCTAGAAACATATACATGAATCTGCAAGGCTTAAACTGTTTTATTCAAAAAACTCCTACCAATTCAGTCTCATTTGTAAATAGAAACAGTATTCTCTTTATTTAACAGCTTTTTACACAAAATCTGAGTTCACTAAATAGTAACTCTTAATGTGTGAAAGAACTCTCTTCAGAAAAAAACAAAGTAACTGAGCCGGAATTGTAAACATTACCAGTATTCTCGTCAATTTACAGCTTTCTACCTCGAAACTCCACAATTGTACACAGCCATAAGGATAGTATTGGTCTAATTACTTATATTCCAGGTGTTGCCTACAGGTTCCTAATAATTTCCATGTACTCTTCTTGTGTATTTTAAGAGTTTTACCGAAATGCTGCAGTTTTCTTGGAAATATATCCATGAATCATCAAGGTTTAAACTGTTTCATTCCAAAAACGCCAGCCATTACAGCCTCAATTGTAAATATGAACAGTATTCTCTTCATTTTAAGGCATTATACACAAATTCTCAGCTTTATAAACGGCTTTTCTTCATATTTCAAACCTGTTTCTTCAAAAAAAACGCCCAGTAAAATAGCCGGAATTGTAAATTTACCAGTATTCTCGTCATTTCAAAGCATTATACCTCTAATCTCGGGGTTTGACCACGGCCATAAAGATAGTATTGCACCATTTACTTGTATTTGAAGTGCTTTTAAAGGTTCCTAATCATTTCCATGTACAAACATTGTGTATTTTAAGAGTTTGACCAAAATGAGACAGTTTTCCCAGAAACATATACAGGAATCTTCAAGGCTTAAACTGTTTTATTCAAAAAACTCCTACCAATTCAGTCTCATTTGTAAATAGACAGTATTCTCTTTATTTAACAGCTTTTTACACAAAATCTGAGTTCACTAAATAGTACCTCTTAATGTGTGAAAGAACATTCTTTGGGGAAAAAACAAAGTAACTGAGCCAGAATTGTAAACATTACCAGTATTCTCCTCAATTCACAGCTTTCTACCTCGAATCTCGGCAATTGTACACAGCCATAAGGATAGGATGGGTTAATTACTTATATTTCAGGTGTTTTCTACAGGTTCCTAATCATTTCCGTGTAATGACATTGTGTATTTTAAGACTTTTAACAAAATTAGTCAGTTTTCCTAGAAACATATACATGAATCTGCAAGGCTTAAACTGTTTTATTCAAAAAACTCCTACCAATTCAGTCTCATTTGTAAATCGAAACAGTATTCCCTTTATTTAACAGCTTTTTACACAAAATCTGAGTTCACTAAATAGTATCTCTTAATGTGTGAACGAACTCTCTTCGAAAAAAACAAAGTAACTGAGCCGGAATTGTAAACATTACCAGTATTCTCATCAATTCACAGCTTTCTTCCTCGAAACTCGACAATTGTACACGGCCATAAGGATAGTATGGGTCTAATTACTTATATTTCAGGTGTTGCTTACAGGTTCCTAATCATTTCCATGTACTGTCCTTGTATACTTTAAGGGTTTTACCGAAATGCGGCAGTTTTCTTGGAAATATACCCATGAATCATCAAGGTTTAAACTGCTTCAGTCCAAAAACGCCAGCCATTAAAGCGTCAATTGTAAATATGAACAGTTTTCTCTTCATTTTAAGGCACTATACACAAATTCTCAGCTTTATAAATGGCTTTTCTTCATATTTGAAACTATTTTCTTCAAAAAAACGCCCAGTAAAATAGCCGGAATTGTAAATTTACCAGTATTCTCGTCATTTCAAAGCATTATACCTCTAATCTCGGGGTTTGACCATGGCCATAAAGATAGTATTGCACCATTTACTTGTATTTGAAGTGCTTTTAAAGGTTCCTAATCATTTCCATGTACTAACATTGTGTATTTTAAGATTTTTACCAAAATGAGACAGTTTTCCTAGAAACATATACAGGAATCTTCAAGGCTTAAACTGTTTTATACAAAAAACTCCTACCAATTCAGTCTCATTTGTAAATAGACAGTATTCTCTTTATTTAACAGCTTTTTACACAAAATCTGAGTTCACTAAATCGTACCTCTTAATGTGTGAAAGAACATTCTTTGGGGAAAAAACAAAGTAACTGAGCCGGAATTGTAAACATTACCAGTATTCTCGTCAATTCACAGCTTTCTACCTCGAATCTCGGCAATTGTACACAGCCATAAGCATAGGATGGGTTAATTACTTATATTTCAGGTGTTTTCTACAGGTTCCTAATCATTTCCGTGTAATGACATTGTGTATTTTAAGACTTTTAACAAAATTAGTCAGTTTTCCTAGAAACATATACATGAATCTGCAAGGCTTAAACTGTTTTATTCAAAAAACTCCTACCACTCAGTCTCATTTGTAAATAGAAACAGTATTCTCTTTATTTAACAGCTTTTTACACAAAATCTGAGTTCACTAAATAGTAACTCTTAATGTGTGAAAGAACTCTCTTCAGAAAAAAACAAAGTAACTGAGCCGGAATTGTAAACATTACCAGTATTCTCGTCATTTCAAAGCATTATACCTCTAATCTCGGGGTTTGACCACGGCCATAAAGATAGTATTGCACCATTTACTTGTATTTGAAGTGCTTTTAAAGGTTCCTAATCATTTCCATGTACTAACATTGTGTATTTTAAGATTTTTACCAAAATGAGACAGTTTTCCTAGAAACATATACAGGAATCTTCAAGGCTTAAACTGTTTTATTCAAAAAACTCCTACCAATTCAGTCTCATTTGTAAATAGACAGTATTCTCTTTATTTAACAGCTTTTTACACAAAATCTGAGTTCACTAAATAGTACCTCTTAATGTGTGAAAGAATATTCTTTGGGGATAAAACAATGTAACTGAGCCAGAATTGTAAACATTACCAGTATTCTCGTCAATTCACAACTTTCTACCTCGAATCTCGGCAATTGTACACAGCCATAAGGATAGGATGGGTTAATTACTTATATTTCAGGTGTTTTCTACAGGTTCCTAATCATTTCCGTGTACTGACATTGTGTATTTTAAGAGTTTTACCAAAATTAGTCAGTTTTCCTAGAAACATATACATGAATATTCAAGGCTTAAACTGTTTTATTCAAAAAACTCCTACCAATTCAGTCTCATTTGTAAATAGAAAGAGTATTCTCTTCATTTAACAGCTTTTTACACAAAACCTGAGTTCACTAAATAGTAACTCTTAATATGTGAAAGAACTCTCTTCAGAAAAAAACAAAGTAACTGAGCCGGAATTGTAAACATTACCAGTATTCTGGTCAATTCACAGCTTTCTACCTCGAAACTCCACAATTGTACACGGTCATAAGGATAGTATTGGTCTAATTACTTATATTTCAGTTGTTGCCTACAGGTTCCTAATAATTTCCATGTACTCTTCTTGTGTATTTTAAGAGTTTTACCGAAATGCTGCAGTTTTCTTGGAAATATATCCATGAATCATCAAGGTTTAAACTGTTTCATTCCAAAAACGCCAGCCATTACAGCCTCAATTGTAAATATGAACAGTATTCTCTTCATTTTAAGGCATTATACACAAATTCTCAGCTTTATAAACGGCTTTTCTTCATATTTCAAACCTGTTTCTTCAAAAAAACGCCCAGTAAAATAGCCGGAATTGTAAATTTACCAGTATTCTCGTCATTTCAAAGCATTATACCTCTAATCTCGGGGTTTGACCACGGCCATAAAGATAGTATTGCACCATTTACTTGTATTTGAAGTGCTTTTAAAGGTTCCTAATCATTTCCATGTACAAACATTGTGTATTTTAAGAGTTTGACCAAAATGAGACAGTTTTCCCAGAAACATATACAGGAATCTTCAAGGCTTAAACTGTTTTATTCAAAAAACTCCTACCAATTCAGTCTCATTTGTAAATAGACAGTATTCTCTTTATTTAACAGCTTTTTACACAAAATCTGAGTTCACTAAATAGTACCTCTTAATGTGTGAAACAACATTCTTTGGGTAAAAAACCAAGTAACTGAGCCAGAATTGTAAACATTACCAGTATTCTCCTCAATTCACAGCTTTCTACCTCGAATCTCGGCAATTGTACACAGCCATAAGGATAGGATGGGTTAATTACTTATATTTCAGGTGTTTTCTACAGGTTCCTAATCATTTCCGTGTAATGACATTGTGTATTTTAAGACTTTTAACAAAATTAGTCAGTTTTCCTAGAAACATATACATGAATCTGCAAGGCTTAAACTGTTTTATTCAAAAAACTACTACCAATTCAGTCTCATTTGTAAATAGAAACAGTATTCTCTTTATTTAACAGCTTTTTACACAAAATCTGAGTTCACTAAATAGTATCTCTTAATGTGTGAACGAACTCTCTTTGAAAAAAACAAAGTAACTGAGCCGGAATTGTAAACATTACCAGTATTCTCGTCAATTCACAGCTTTCTACCTCGAATCTCGGCAATTGTACACAGCCATAAGGATAGGATGGGTTAATTACTTATATTTCAGGTGTTTTCTACAGGTTCCTAATCATTTCCGTGTACTGACATTGTGTATTTTAAGAGTTTTACCAAAATTAGTCAGTTTTCCTAGAAACATATACATGAATATTCAAGGCTTAAACTGTTTTATTCAAAAAACTCCTACCAATTCAGTCTCATTTGTAAATAGAAAGAGTATTCTCTTCATTTAACAGCTTTTTACACAAAATCTGAGTTCACTAAATAGTAACTCTTAATATGTGAAAGAACTCTCTTCAGAAAAAAACAAAGTAACTGAGCCGGAATTGTAAACATTACCAGTATTCTCATCAATTCACAGCTTTCTACCTCGAAACTCCACAATTGTACACGGTCATAAGGATAGTATTGGTCTAATTACTTATATTTCAGTTGTTGCCTACAGGTTCCTAATAATTTCCATGTACTCTTCTTGTGTATTTTAAGAGTTTTACCGAAATGCTGCAGTTTTCTTGGAAATATATCCATGAATCATCAAGGTTTAAACTGTTTCATTCCAAAAACGCCAGCCATTACAGCCTCAATTGTAAATATGAACAGTATTCTCTTCATTTTAAGGCATTATACACAAATTCTCAGCTTTATAAACGGCTTTTCTTCATATTTGAAACCATTTTCTTCAAAAAAACGCCCAGTAAAATAGCCGGAATTGTAAATTTACCAGTATTCTCGTCATTTCAAAGCATTATACCTCCAGTCTCGGGGTTTGACCACTTCCATAAAGATAGTATTGCACCATTTACTCGTATTTGAAGTGCTTTTAAAGGTACCTAATCATTTCCATGTACTAACATTGTGTATGTTAAGAGTTTTACCAAAATGAGACAGTTTGCCTAGAAACATATACAGGAATCTTCAAGGCTTAAACTGTTTTATTCAAAAAACTCCTACCAATTCAGTCTCATTTGTAAATAGACAGTATTCTCTTTATTTAACAGCTTTTTACACAAAATCTGAGTTCACTAAATAGTACCTCTTAATGTGTGAAAGAACATTCTTTGGGGAAAAAACAAAGTAACTGAGCCAGAATTGTAAACATTACCAGTATTCTCCTCAATTCACAGCTTTCTACCTCGAATCTCGGCAATTGTACACAGCCATAAGGATAGGATGGGTTAATTACTTATATTTCAGGTGTTTTCTACAGGTTCCTAATCATTTCCGTGTAATGACATTGTGTATTTTAAGACTTTTAACAAAATTAGTCAGTTTTCCTAGAAACATATACATGAATCTGCAAGGCTTAAACTGTTTTATTCAAAAAACTCCTACCAATTCAGTCTCATTTGTAAATAGAAACAGTATTCTCTTTATTTAACAGCTTTTTACACAAAATCTGAGTTCACTAAATAGTATCTCTTAATGTGTGAAAGAACTCTCTTCGAAAAAAACAAAGTAACTGAGCCGGAATTGTAAACATTACCAGTATTCTCGTCAATTCACAGCTTTCTACCTCGAATCTCGGCAATTGTACACAGCCATAAGGATAGGATGGGTTAATTACTTATATTTCAGGTGTTGCTTACAGGTTCCTAATCATTTCCATGTACTGTCCTTGTATACTTTAAGGGTTTTACCGAAATGCGGCAGTTTTCTTGGAAATATACCCATGAATCATCAAGGTTTAAACTGCTTCAGTCCAAAAAACGCCAGCCATTAAAGCGTCAATTGTAAATATGAACAGTATTCTCTTCATTTTAAGGCACTATACACAAATTCTCAGCTTTATAAATGGCTTTTCTTCATATTTGAAACTATTTTCTTCAAAAAAACGCCCAGTAAAATAGCCGGAATTGTAAATTTACCAGTATTCTCGTCATTTCAAAGCATTATACCTCTAATCTCGGGGTTTGACCACGGCCATAAAGATAGTATTGCACCATTTACTTGTATTTGAAGTGCTTTTAAAGGTTCCTAATCATTTCCATGTACTAACATTGTGTATTTTAAGATTTTTACCAAAATGAGACAGTTTTCCTAGAAACATATACAGGAATCTTCAAGGCTTAAACTGTTTTATTCAAAAAACTCCTACCAATTCAGTCTCATTTGTAAATAGACAGTATTCTCTTTATTTAACAGCTTTTTACACAAAATCTGAGTTCACTAAATAGTACCTCTTAATGTGTGAAAGAACATTCTTTGGGGATAAAACAAAGTAACTGAGCCAGAATTGTAAACATTACCAGTATTCTCGTCAATTCACAGCTTTCTACCTCGAATCTCGGCAATTGTACACAGCCATAAGGATAGGATGGGTTAATTACTTATATTTCAGGTGTTTAATACAGGTTCCTAATCATTTCCGTGTAGTGACATTGTGTATTTTAAGAGTTTTACCAAAATTAGTCAGTTTTCCTAGAAACATATACATGAATATTCAAGGCTTAAACTGTTTTATTCAAAAAACTCCTACCAATTCAGTCTCATTTGTAAATAGAAAGAGTATTCTCTTCATTTAACAGCTTTTTACACAAAATCTGAGTTCACTAAATAGTAACTCTTAATGTGTGAAAGAACTCTCTTCAGAAAAAAACAAAGTAACTGAGCCGGAATTGTAAACATTACCAGTATTCTCATCAATTCACAGCTTTCTACCTCGAAACTCCACAATTGTACACGGTCATAAGGATAGTATTGGTCTAATTACTTATATTTCAGTTGTTGCCTACAGGTTCCTAATAATTTCCATGTACTCTTCTTGTGTATTTTAAGAGTTTTACCGAAATGCTGCAGTTTTCTTGGAAATATATCCATGAATCATCAAGGTTTAAACTGTTTCATTCCAAAAACGCCAGCCATTACAGCCTCAATTGTAAATATGAACAGTATTCTCTTCATTTTAAGGCATTATACACAAATTCTCAGCTTTATAAACGGCTTTTCTTCATATTTCAAACCTGTTTCTTCAAAAAAAACACCCAGTAAAATAGCCGGAATTGTAAATTTACCAGTATTCTCGTCATTTCATAGCATTATACCTCTAATCTCGGGGTTTGACCACGGCCATAAAGATAGTATGGCACCATTTACTTGTATTTGAAGTGCTTTTAAAGGTTCCTAATCATTTCTATGTACTAACATTGTGTATTTTAAGATTTTTACCAAAATGAGACAGTTTTCCTAGAAACATATACAGGAATCTTCAAGGCGTAAACTGTTTTATTCAAAAAACTCCTACCAATTCAGTCTCATTTGTAAATATACAGTATTCTCTTTATTTAACAGCTTTTTACACAAAATCTGAGTTCACTAAATAGTACCTCTTAATGTGTGAAAGAACATTCTTTGGGGATAAAACAAAGTAACTGAGCCGGAATTGTAAACATTACCAGTATTCTCGTCAATTCACAGCTTTCTACCTCGAATCTCGGCAATTGTACACAGCCATAAGGATAGGATGGGTTAATTACTTATATTTCAGGTGTTTTCTACAGGTTCCTAATCATTTCCGTGTAATGACATTGTGTATTTTAAGACTTTTAACAAAATTAGTCAGTTTTCCTAGAAACATATACATGAATCTGCAAGGCTTAAACTGTTTTATTCAAAAAATTCCTACCAATTCAGTCTCATTTGTAAATAGAAACAGTATTCTCTTTATTTAACAGCTTTTTACACAAAATCTGAGTTCACTAAATAGTAACTCTTAATGTGTGAAAGAACTCTCTTCAGAAAAAAACAAAGTAACTGAGCCGGAATTGTAAACATTACCAGTATTCTCGTCAATTCACAGCTTTCTACCTCGAAACTCCACAATTGTACACGGTCATAAGGATAGTATTGGTCTAATTACTTATATTTCAGGTGTTGCCTACAGGTTCCTAATCATTTCCATGTACTCTTCTTGTGTATTTTAAGAGTTTTACCGAAATGCTGCAGTTTTCTTGGAAATATATCCATGAATCATCAAGGTTTAAACTGTTTCATTCCAAAAACGCCAGCCATTACAGCCTCAATTGTAAATATGAACAGTATTCTCTTCATTTTAAGGCATTATACACAAATTCTCAGCTTTATAAACGGCTTTTCTTCATATTTGAAACCATTTTCTTCAAAAAAACGCCCAGTAAAATAGCCGGAATTGTAAATTTACCAGTATTCTCGTCATTTCATAGCATTATACCTCTAATCTCAGGGTTTGACCACGGCCAAAAAGATAGTATGGCACCATTTACTCGTATTTGAAGTGCTTTTAAAGGTTCCTAATCATTTCCATGTACAAACATTGTGTATTTTAAGAGTTTGACCAAAATGAGACAGTTTTCCCAGAAACATATACAGGAATCTTCAAGGCTTAAACTGTTTTATTCAAAAAACTCCTACCAATTCAGTCTCATTTGTAAATAGACAGTATTCTCTTTATTTAACAGCTTTTTACACAAAATCTGAGTTCACTAAATAGTATCTCTTAATGTGTGAAAGAACTCTCTTCAGAAAAAAACAAAGTAACTGAGCCGGAATTGTAAACATTACCAGTATTCTCGTCAATTCACAGCTTTCTACCTCGAAACTCCAAAATTGTACACGGTCATAAGGATAGTATTGGTCTAATTACTTATATTTCAGGTGTTGCCTACAGGTTCCTAATAATTTCCATGTACTCTTCTTGTGTATTTTAAGAGTTTTACCGAAATGCTGCAGTTTTCTGGGAAATATATCCATGAATCATCAAGGTTTAAAGTGCTTCATTCCAAAAACGCAGGCCATTACAGCCTCAATTGTAAATATGAACAGTATTCTCTTCATTTTAAGGCATTATACACAAATTCTCAGCTTTATAAACGGCTTTTCTTCATATTTGAAACCTGTTTCTTCAAAAAAACGCCCAGTAAAATAGCCGGAATTGTAAATTTACCAATATTCTCGTCATTTCAAAGCATTATACCTCTAATCTCGGGGTTTGACCACGGCCATAAAGATAGTATTGCACCATTTACTTGTATTTGAAGTGCTTTTAAAGGTTCCTAATCATTTCCATGTACTAACATTGTGTATTTTAAGATTTTTACCAAAATGAGACAGTTTTCCTAGAAACATATACAGGAATCTTCAAGGCTTAAACTGTTTTATTCAAAAAACTCCTACCAATTCAGTCTCATTTGTAAATAGACAGTATTCTCTTTATTTAACAGCTTTTTACACAAAATCTGAGTTCACTAAATAGTACCGCTCAATGTGTGAAAGAACATTCTTTGGGGAAAAAACAAAGTAACTGAGCCGGAATTGTAAACATTACCAGTATTCTCATCAATTCCCAGCTTTCCTCCTCGAAACTCGACAATTGTACACGGCCATAAGGATAGTATGGGTCTAATAACTTATATTTCAGGTGTTGCCTACAGGTTCCTAATCATTTCCATGTACTGTCCTTGTATACTTTAGGGGTTTTACCGAAATGCAGCAGTTTTCTTGGAAATATATCCATGAATAATCAAGGTTTAAACTGTTTCATTCCAAAAACGCCAGCCATTACAGCCTCAATTGTAAATATGAACAGTATTCTCTTCATTTTAAGGCATTATACACAAATTCTCAGCTTTATAAACGGCTTTTCTTCATATTTGAAACCATTTTCTTCAAAAAAACGCCCAGTAAAATAGCCGGAATTGTAAATTTACCAGTATTCTCGTCATTTCAAAGCATTATACCTCCAGTCTCGGGGTTTGACCACTTCCATAAAGATAGTATTGCACCATTTACTCGTATTTGAAGTGCTTTTAAAGGTACCTAATCATTTCCATGTACTAACATTGTGTATGTTAAGAGTTTTACCAAAATGAGACAGTTTGCCTAGAAACATATACAGGAATCTTCAAGGCTTAAACTGTTTTATTCAAAAAACTCCTACCAATTCAGTCTCATTTGTAAATAGACAGTATTCTCTTTATTTAACAGCTTTTTACACAAAATCTGAGTTCACTAAATAGTACCTCTTAATGTGTGAAAGAACATTCTTTGGTGAAAAAACAAAGTAACTGAACCGGAATTGTAAACATTACCAGTATTCTCGTCAATTCACAGCTTTCTACCTCGAATCTCGGCAATTGTACACAGCCATAAGCATAGGATGGGTTAATTACTTATATTTCAGGTGTTTTCTACAGGTTCCTAATCATTTCCGTGTAATGACATTGTGTATTTTAAGACTTTTAACAAAATTAGTCAGTTTTCCTAGAAACATATACATGAATCTGCAAGGCTTAAACTGTTTTATTCAAAAAACTCCTACCAATTCAGTCTCATTTGTAAATAGAAACAGTATTCTCTTTATTTAACAGCTTTTTACACAAAATCTGAGTTCACTAAATAGTAACTCTTAATGTGTGAAAGAACTCTCTTCAGAAAAAAACAAAGTAACTGAGCCGGAATTGTAAACATTACCAGTATTCTCGTCAATTTACAGCTTTCTACCTCGAAACTCCACAATTGTACACAGCCATAAGGATAGTATTGGTCTAATTACTTATATTCCAGGTGTTGCCTACAGGTTCCTAATAATTTCCATGTACTCTTCTTGTGTATTTTAAGAGTTTTACCGAAATGCTGCAGTTTTCTTGGAAATATATCCATGAATCATCAAGGTTTAAACTGTTTCATTCCAAAAACGCCAGCCATTACAGCCTCAATTGTAAATATGAACAGTATTCTCTTCATTTTTAGGCATTATACACAAATTCTCAGCTTTATAAACGGCTTTTCTTCATATTTGAAACCTGTTTCTTCAAAAAAACGCCCAGTAAAATAGCCGGAATTGTAAATTTACCAGTATTCTCGTCATTTCATAGCATTATACCTCTAATCTCAGGGTTTGACCACGGCCATAAAGATAGTATGGCACCATTTACTCGTATTTGAAGTGCTATTAAAGGTTCCTAATCATTTCCATGTACAAACATTGTGTATTTTAAGAGTTTGACCAAAATGAGACAGTTTTCCCAGAAACATATACAGGAATCTTCAAGGCTTAAACTGTTTTATTCAAAAAACTCCTACCAATTCAGTCTCATTTGTAAATAGACAGTATTCTCTTTATTTAACAGCTTTTTACACAAAATCTGAGTTCACTAAATAGTACCGCTTAATGTGTGAAAGAACATTCTTTTGGGAAAAAACAAAGTAACTGAGCCGGAATTGTAAACATTACCAGTATTCTCGTCAATTCACAGCTTTCTACCTCGAATCTCGGCAATTGTACACAGCCATAAGGACAGGATGGGTTAATTACTTATATTTCAGGTGTTTTCTACAGGTTCCTAATCATTTCCTTGTAATGACATTGTGTATTTTAAGACTTTTAACAAAATTAGTCAGTTTTCCTAGAAACATATACATGAATCTTCAAGGCTTAAACTGTTTTATTCAAAAAACTACTACCAATTCAGTCTCATTTGTAAATAGAAACAGGATTCTCTTTATTTAACAGCTTTTTACACAAAATCTGAGTTCACTAAATAGTAACTCTTAATGTGTGAAAGAACTCTCTTCAGAAAAAAACAAAGTAACTGAGCCGGAATTGTAAACATTACCAGTATTCTCGTAAATTCACAGCTTTCTACCTCAAAACTCCACAATTGTACACGGTCATAAGGATAGTATTGGTCTAATTACTTATATTTCAGGTGTTGCCTACAGGTTCCTAATAATTTCCATGTACTCTTCTTGTGTATTTTAAGAGTTTTACCGAAATGCTGCAGTTTTCTTGGAAATATATCCATGAATCATCAAGGTTTAAACTGCTTCATTCCAAAAACGCAGGCCATTACAGCCTCAATTGTAAATATGAACAGTACTCTCTTCATTTTAAGGCATTATACACAAATTCTCAGCTTTATAAACGGCTTTTCTTCATATTTGAAACCTGTTTCTTCAAAAAAACGCCCAGTAAAATAGCCGGAATTGTAAATTTACCAATATTCTCATCATTTCAAAGCATTATACCTCTAATCTCGGGGTTTGACCACGGCCATAATGATAGTATGGCACCATTTACTTGTATTTGAAGTGCTTTTAAAGGTTCCTAATCATTTCCATGTACTAACATTGTGTATTTTAAGATTTTTACCAAAATGAGACAGTTTTCCTAGAAACATATACAGGAATCTTCAAGGCTTAAACTGTTTTATTCAAAAAACTCCTACCAATTCAGTCTCATTTGTAAATAGACAGTATTCTCTTTATTTAACAGCTTTTTACACAAAATCTGAGTTCACTAAATAGTACCTCTTAATGTGTGAAAGAACATTCTTTGGGGAAAAAACAAAGTAACTGAGCCAGAATTGTAAACATTACCAGTATTCTCGTCAATTCACAGCTTTCTACCTCGAATATCGGCAATTGTACACAGCCATAAGGATAGGATGGGTTAATTACTTATATTTCAGGTGTTTTCTACAGGTTCCTAATCATTTCCCTGTAATGACATTGTGTATTTTAAGACTTTTAACAAAATTAGTCAGTTTTCCTAGAAACATATACATGAATCTGCAAGGCTTAAACTGTTTTATTCAAAAAACTCCTACCAATTCAGTCTCATTTGTAAATAGAAAGAGTATTCTCTTTATTTAACAGCTTTTTACACAAAATCTGAGTTCACTAAATAGTATCTCTTAATGTGTGAAAGAACTCTCTTCGAAAAAAACAAAGTAACTGAGCCGGAATTGTAAACATTACCAGTATTCTCATCAATTCACAGCTTTCCTCCTCGAAACTCGACAATTGTACACGGCCATAAGGATAGTATGGGTCTAATTACTTATATTTCAGGTGTTGCTTACAGGTTCCTAATCATTTCCATGTACTGTCCTTGTATACTTTAAGGGTTTTACCGAAATGCGGCAGTTTTCTTGGAAATATATCCATGAATAATCAAGGTTTAAACTGTTTCATTCCAAAAACGCCAGCCATTACAGCCTCAATTGTAAATATGAACAGTATTCTCTTCATTTTAAGGCATTATACACAAATTCTCAGCTTTATAAACGGCTTTTCTTCATATTTCAAACCTGTTTCTTCAAAAAAAACGCCGAGTAAAATAGCCGGAATTGTAAATTTACCAGTATTCTCGTCATTTCATAGCATTATACCTCTAATCTCAGGGTTTGACCACGGCCATAAAGATAGTATGGCACCATTTACTTGTATTTGAAGTGCTTTTAAAGGTTCCTAATCATTTCTATGTACTAACATTGTGTATTTTAAGATTTTTACCAAAATGAGACAGTTTTCCTAGAAACATATACAGGAATCTTCAAGGCGTAAACTGTTTTATTCAAAAAACTCCTACCAATTCAGTCTCATTTGTAAATAGACAGTATTCTCTTTATTTAACAGCTTTTTACACAAAATCTGAGTTCACTAAATAGTACCGCTTAATGTGTGAAAGAACATTCTTTGGGGAAAAAACAAAGTAACTGAGCCGGAATTGTAAACATTACCAGTATTCTCGTCAATTCACAGCTTTCTACCTCGAATCTCGGCAATTGTACACAGCCATAAGGATAGGATGGGTTAATTACTTATATTTCAGGTGTTTTCTACAGGTTCCTAATCATTTACGTGTAATGACATTGTGTATTTTAAGACTTTTAACAAAATTTCTCAGTTTTCCTTGAAACATATACATGAATCTGCAAGGCTTAAACTGTTTTATTCAAAAAACTCCTACCAATTCAGTCTCATTTGTAAATAGAAACAGTATTCTCTTTATTTAACAGCTTTTTACACAAAATCTGAGTTCACTAAATAGTATCTCTTAATGTGTGAAAGAACTCTCTTCAGAAAAAAACAAAGTAACTGAGCCGGAATTGTAAACATTACCAGTATTCTCATCAATTCACAGCTTTCCTCCTCGAAACTCGACAATTGTACACGGCCATAAGGATAGTATGGGTCTAATTACTTATATTTCAGGTGTTGCTTACAGGTTCCTAATCATTTCCATGTACTGTCCTTGTATACTTTAAGGGTTTTACCGAAATGCGGCAGTTTTCTTGGAAATATATCCATGAATAATCAAGGTTTAAACTGTTTCATTCCAAAAACGCCAGCCATTACAGCCTCAATTGTAAATATGAATAGTATTCTCTTCATTTTAAGGCATTATACACAAATTCTCAGCTTTATAAACGGCTTTTCTTCATATTTCAAACCTGTTTCTTCAAAAAAAACGCCGAGTAAAATAGCCGGAATTGTAAATTTACCAGTATTCTCGTCATTTCATAGCATTATACCTCTAATCTCAGGGTTTGACCACGGCCATAAAGATAGTATGGCACCATTTACTCGTATTTGAAGTGCTTTTAAAGGTCCCTAATCATTTCCATGTACAAACATTGTGTATTTTAAGAGTTTGACCAAAATGAGACAGTTTTCCCAGAAACATATACAGGAATCTTCAAGGCTTAAACTGTTTTATTCAAAAAAACTCCTACCAATTCAGTCTCATTTGTAAATAGACAGTATTCTCTTTATTTAACAGCTTTTTACACAAAATCTGAGTTCACTAAATAGTACCTCTTAATGTGTGAAAGAACATTCTTTGGGGAAAAAACAAAGTAACTGAGCCGGAATTGTAAACATTACCAGTATTCTCGTCAATTCACAGCTTTCTACCTCGAATCTCGGCAATTGTACACAGCCATAAGGATAGGATGGGTTAATTACTTATATTTCAGGTGTTTTCTACAGGTTCCTAATCATTTACGTGTAATGACATTGTGTATTTTAAGACTTTTAACAAAATTAGTCAGTTTTCCTTGAAACATATACATGAATCTGCAAGGCTTAAACTGTTTTATTCAAAAAACTACTACCAATTCAGTCTCATTTGTAAATAGAAACAGTATTCTCTTTATTTAACAGCTTTTTACACAAAATCTGAGTTCACTAAATAGTAACTCTTAATGTGTGAAAGAACTCTCTTCAGAAAAAAACAAAGTAACTGAGCCAGAATTGTAAACATTACCAGTATTCTCATCAATTCACAGCTTTCTTCCTCGAAACTCAACAATTGTACACGGCCATAAGGATAGTATGGGTCTAACTACTTATATTTCAGGTGTTGCCTACAGGTTCCTAATAATTTCCATGTACTCTTCTTGTGTATTTTAAGAGTTTTACCGAAATGCTGCAGTTTTCTTGGAAATATATCCATGAATCATCAAGGTTTAAACTGCTTCATTCCAAAAACGCAGGCCATTACAGCCTCAATTGTAAATATGAACAGTACTATCTTCATTTTAAGGCATTATACACAAATTCTCAGCTTTATAAACGGCTTTTCTTCATATTTGAAACCTGTTTCTTCAAAAAAAACGCCCAGTAAAATAGCCGGAATTGTAAATTTACCAATATTCTCGTCATTTCAAAGCATTATACCTCTAATCTCGGGGTTTGACCACGGCCATAATGATAGTATTGCACCATTTACTTGTATTTGAAGTGCTTTTAAAGGTTCCTAATCATTTCCATGTACTAACATTGTGTATTTTAAGATTTTTACCAAAATGAGACAGTTTTCCTAGAAACATATACAGGAATCTTCAAGGCTTAAACTGTTTTATTCAAAAAACTCCTACCAATTCAGTCTCATTTGTAAATAGACAGTATTCTCTTTATTTAACAGCTTTTTACACAAAATCTGAGTTCACTAAATAGTACCTCTTAATGTGTGAAAGAACATTCTTTGGGGAAAAAACAAAGTAACTGAGCCAGAATTGTAAACATTACCAGTATTCTCGTCAATTCACAGCTTTCTACCTCGAATCTCGGCAATTGTACACAGCCATAAGGATAGGATGGGTTAATTACTTATATTTCAGGTGTTTTCTACAGGTTCCTAATCATTTCCCTGTAATGACATTGTGTATTTTAAGACTTTTAACAAAATTAGTCAGTTTTCCTAGAAACATATACATGAATCTGCAAGGCTTAAACTGTTTTATTCAAAAAACTCCTACCAATTCAGTCTCATTTGTAAATAGAAACAGTATTCTCTTTATTTAACAGCTTTTTACACAAAATCTGAGTTCACTAAATAGTATCTCTTAATGTGTGAAAGAACTCTCTTCGAAAAAAACAAAGTAACTGAGCCGGAATTGTAAACATTACCAGTATTCTCATCAATTCACAGCTTTCCTCCTCGAAACTCGACAATTGTACACGGCCATAAGGATAGTATGGGTCTAATTACTTATATTTCAGGTGTTGCTTACAGGTTCCTAATCATTTCCATGTACTGTCCTTGTATACTTTAAGGGTTTTACCGAAATGCGGCAGTTTTCTTGGAAATATATCCATGAATAATCAAGGTTTAAACTGTTTCATTCCAAAAACGCCAGCCATTACAGCCTCAATTGTAAATATGAACAGTATTCTCTTCATTTTAAGGCATTATACACAAATTCTCAGCTTTATAAACGGCTTTTCTTCATATTTCAAACCTGTTTCTTCAAAAAAAACGCCGAGTAAAATAGCCGGAATTGTAAATTTACCAGTATTCTCGTCATTTCATAGCATTATACCTCTAATCTCAGGGTTTGACCACGGCCATAAAGATAGTATGGCACCATTTACTCGTATTTGAAGTGCTTTTAAAGGTTCCTAATCATTTCCATGTACAAACATTGTGTATTTTAAGAGTTTGACCAAAATGAGACAGTTTTCCCAGAAACATATACAGGAATCTTCAAGGCTTAAACTGTTTTATTCAAAAAACTCCTACCAATTCAGTCTCATTTGTAAATAGACAGTATTCTCTTTATTTAACAGCTTTTTACACAAAATCTGAGTTCACTAAATAGTACCGCTTAATGTGTGAAAGAACATTCTTTGGGGAAAAAACAAAGTAACTGAGCCGGAATTGTAAACATTACCAGTATTCTCGTCAATTCACAGCTTTCTACCTCGAATCTCGGCAATTGTACACAGCCATAAGGATAGGATGGGTTAATTACTTATATTTCAGGTGTTTTCTACAGGTTCCTAATCATTTACGTGTAATGACATTGTGTATTTTAAGACTTTTAACAAAATTTCTCAGTTTTCCTTGAAACATATACATGAATCTGCAAGGCTTAAACTGTTTTATTCAAAAAACTCCTACCAATTCAGTCTCATTTGTAAATAGAAACAGTATTCTCTTTATTTAACAGCTTTTTACACAAAATCTGAGTTCACTAAATAGTATCTCTTAATGTGTGAAAGAACTCTCTTCAGAAAAAAACAAAGTAACTGAGCCGGAATTGTAAACATTACCAGTATTCTCATCAATTCACAGCTTTCCTCCTCGAAACTCGACAATTGTACACGGCCATAAGGATAGTATGGGTCTAATTACTTATATTTCAGGTGTTGCTTACAGGTTCCTAATCATTTCCATGTACTGTCCTTGTATACTTTAAGGGTTTTACCGAAATGCGGCAGTTTTCTTGGAAATATATCCATGAATAATCAAGGTTTAAACTGTTTCATTCCAAAAACGCCAGCCATTACAGCCTCAATTGTAAATATGAATAGTATTCTCTTCATTTTAAGGCATTATACACAAATTCTCAGCTTTATAAACGGCTTTTCTTCATATTTCAAACCTGTTTCTTCAAAAAAACGCCGAGTAAAATAGCCGGAATTGTAAATTTACCAGTATTCTCGTCATTTCATAGCATTATACCTCTAATCTCAGGGTTTGACCACGGCCATAAAGATAGTATGGCACCATTTACTCGTATTTGAAGTGCTTTTAAAGGTTCCTAACCATTTCCATGTACAAACTTTGTGTATTTTAAGAGTTTGACCAAAATGAGACAGTTTTCCCAGAAACATATACAGGAATCTTCAAGGCTTAAACTGTTTTATTCAAAAAACTCCTACCAATTCAGTCTCATTTGTAAATAGACAGTATTCTCTTTATTTAACAGCTTTTTACACAAAATCTGAGTTCACTAAATAGTACCTCTTAATGTGTGAAAGAACATTCTTTGGGGAAAAAACAAAGTAACTGAGCCGGAATTGTAAACATTACCAGTATTCTCGTCAATTCACAGCTTTCTACCTCGAATCTCGGCAATTGTACACAGCCATAAGGATAGGATGGGTTAATTACTTATATTTCAGGTGTTTTCTACAGGTTCCTAATCATTTACGTGTAATGACATTGTGTATTTTAAGACTTTTAACAAAATTAGTCAGTTTTCCTTGAAACATATACATGAATCTGCAAGGCTTAAACTGTTTTATTCAAAAAACTACTACCAATTCAGTCTCATTTGTAAATAGAAACAGTATTCTCTTTATTTAACAGCTTTTTACACAAAATCTGAGTTCACTAAATAGTAACTCTTAATGTGTGAAAGAACTCTCTTCAGAAAAAAACAAAGTAACTGAGCCAGAATTGTAAACATTACCAGTATTCTCATCAATTCACAGCTTTCTTCCTCGAAACTCAACAATTGTACACGGCCATAAGGATAGTATGGGTCTAACTACTTATATTTCAGGTGTTGCCTACAGGTTCCTAATAATTTCCATGTACTCTTCTTGTGTATTTTAAGAGTTTTACCGAAATGCTGCAGTTTTCTTGGAAATATATCCATGAATCATCAAGGTTTAAACTGCTTCATTCCAAAAACGCAGGCCATTACAGCCTCAATTGTAAATATGAACAGTACTATCTTCATTTTAAGGCATTATACACAAATTCTCAGCTTTATAAACGGCTTTTCTTCATATTTGAAACCTGTTTCTTCAAAAAAACGCCCAGTAAAATAGCCGGAATTGTAAATTTACCAATATTCTCGTCATTTCAAAGCATTATACCTCTAATCTCGGGGTTTGACCACGGCCATAATGATAGTATTGCACCATTTACTTGTATTTGAAGTGCTTTTAAAGGTTCCTAATCATTTCCATGTACTAACATTGTGTATTTTAAGATTTTTACCAAAATGAGACAGTTTTCCTAGAAACATATACAGGAATCTTCAAGGCTTAAACTGTTTTATTCAAAAAACTCCTACCAATTCAGTCTCATTTGTAAATAGACAGTATTCTCTTTATTTAACAGCTTTTTACACAAAATCTGAGTTCACTAAATAGTACCTCTTAATGTGTGAAAGAACATTCTTTGGGGAAAAAACAAAGTAACTGAGCCAGAATTGTAAACATTACCAGTATTCTCGTCAATTCACAGCTTTCTACCTCCAATCTCGGCAATTGTACACAGCCATAAGGATAGGATGGGTTAATTACTTATATTTCAGGTGTTTTCTACAGGTTCCTAATCATTTCCCTGTAATGACATTGTGTATTTTAAGACTTTTAACAAAATTAGTCAGTTTTCCTAGAAACATATACATGAATCTGCAAGGCTTAAACTGTTTTATTCAAAAAACTCCTACCA
This sequence comes from Myotis yumanensis, assembly GCF_028538775.1. NCBI lineage: Eukaryota > Metazoa > Chordata > Mammalia > Chiroptera > Vespertilionidae > Myotis > Myotis yumanensis. Next base: position 59,585 of record NW_027223800.1, read on the forward strand.
ATTCAGTCTCATTTGTAAATAGAAACAGTATTCTCTTTATTTAACAGCTTTTTACACAAAATCTGAGTTCACTAAATAGTATCTCTTAATGTGTGAAAGAACTCTCTTCGAAAAAAACAAAGTAACTGAGCCGGAATTGTAAACATTACCAGTATTCTCATCAATTCACAGCTTTCCTCCTCGAAACTCGACAATTGTACACGGCCATAAGGATAGTATGGGTCTAATTACTTATATTTCAGGTGTTGCTTACAGGTTCCTAATCATTTCCATGTACTGTCCTTGTATACTTTAAGGGTTTTACCGAAATGCGGCAGTTTTCTTGGAAATATATCCATGAATAATCAAGGTTTAAACTGTTTCATTCCAAAAACGCCAGCCATTACAGCCTCAATTGTAAATATGAACAGTATTCTCTTCATTTTAAGGCATTATACACAAATTCTCAGCTTTATAAACGGCTTTTCTTCATATTTCAAACCTGTTTCTTCAAAAAAACGCCGAGTAAAATAGCCGGAATTGTAAATTTACCAGTATTCTCGTCATTTCATAGCATTATACCTCTAATCTCAGGGTTTGACCACGGCCATAAAGATAGTATGGCACCATTTACTCGTATTTGAAGTGCTTTTAAAGGTTCCTAATCATTTCCATGTACTGTCCTTGTATACTTTAAGGGTTTTACCGAAATGCGGCAGTTTTCTTGGAAATATATCCATGAATAATAAGGTTTAAACTGTTTCATTCCAAAAACGCCAGCCATTACAGCCTCAATTGTAAATATGCACTGTATTCTCTTCATTTTAAGGCATTATACACAAATTCTCAGCTTTATAAACGGCTTTTCTTCATATTTGAAACCTGTTTCTTCAAAAAAAACGCCCAGTAAAATAGCCGGAATTGTAAATTAACCAATATTCTCGTCATTTCATAGCATTATACCTCTAATCTCAGGGTTTGACCACGGCCATAAAGATAGTATGGCACCATTTACTCGTATTTGAAGTGCTTTTAAAGGTTCCTAATCATTTCCATGTACAAACATTGTGTATTTTAAGAGTTTGACCAAAATGAGACAGTTTTCCCAGAAACATATACAGGAATCTTCAAGGCTTAAACTGTTTTATTCAAAAAACTCCTACCAATTCAGTCTCATTTGTAAATAGACAGTATTCTCTTTATTTAACAGCTTTTTACACAAAATCTGAGTTCACTAAATAGTACCGCTTAATGTGTGAAAGAACATTCTTTGGGGAAAAAACAAAGTAACTGAGCCGGAATTGTAAACATTACCAGTATTCTCGTCAATTCACAGCTTTCTACCTCGAATCTCGGCAATTGTACACAGCCATAAGGATAGGATGGGTTAATTACTTATATTTCAGGTGTTTTCTACAGGTTCCTAATCATTTACGTGTAATGACATTGTGTATTTTAAGACTTTTAACAAAATTTCTCAGTTTTCCTTGAAACATATACATGAATCTGCAAGGCTTAAACTGTTTTATTCAAAAAACTCCTACCAATTCAGTCTCATTTGTAAATAGAAACAGTATTCTCTTTATTTAACAGCTTTTTACACAAAATCTGAGTTCACTAAATAGTATCTCTTAATGTGTGAAAGAACTCTCTTCAGAAAAAAAACAAAGTAACTGAGCCGGAATTGTAAACATTACCAGTATTCTCATCAATTCACAGCTTTCCTCCTCGAAACTCGACAATTGTACACGGCCATAAGGATAGTATGGGTCTAATTACTTATATTTCAGGTGTTGCTTACAGGTTCCTAATCATTTCCATGTACTGTCCTTGTATACTTTAAGGGTTTTACCGAAATGCGGCAGTTTTCTTGGAAATATATCCATGAATAATCAAGGTTTAAACTGTTTCATTCCAAAAACGCCAGCCATTACAGCCTCAATTGTAAATATGAATAGTATTCTCTTCATTTTAAGGCATTATACACAAATTCTCAGCTTTATAAACGGCTTTTCTTCATATTTCAAACCTGTTTCTTCAAAAAAACGCCGAGTAAAATAGCCGGAATTGTAAATTTACCAGTATTCTCGTCATTTCATAGCATTATACCTCTAATCTCAGGGTTTGACCACGGCCATAAAGATAGTATGGCACCATTTACTCGTATTTGAAGTGCTTTTAAAGGTTCCTAACCATTTCCATGTACAAACTTTGTGTATTTTAAGAGTTTGACCAAAATGAGACAGTTTTCCCAGAAACATATACAGGAATCTTCAAGGCTTAAACTGTTTTATTCAAAAAACTCCTACCAATTCAGTCTCATTTGTAAATAGACAGTATTCTCTTTATTTAACAGCTTTTTACACAAAATCTGAGTTCACTAAATAGTACCTCTTAATGTGTGAAAGAACATTCTTTGGGGAAAAAACAAAGTAACTGAGCCGGAATTGTAAACATTACCAGTATTCTCGTCAATTCACAGCTTTCTACCTCGAATCTCGGCAATTGTACACAGCCATAAGGATAGGATGGGTTAATTACTTATATTTCAGGTGTTTTCTACAGGTTCCTAATCATTTACGTGTAATGACATTGTGTATTTTAAGACTTTTAACAAAATTAGTCAGTTTTCCTTGAAACATATACATGAATCTGCAAGGCTTAAACTGTTTTATTCAAAAAACTACTACCAATTCAGTCTCATTTGTAAATAGAAACAGTATTCTCTTTATTTAACAGCTTTTTACACAAAATCTGAGTTCACTAAATAGTAACTCTTAATGTGTGAAAGAACTCTCTTCAGAAAAAAACAAAGTAACTGAGCCAGAATTGTAAACATTACCAGTATTCTCATCAATTCACAGCTTTCTTCCTCGAAACTCAACAATTGTACACGGCCATAAGGATAGTATGGGTCTAACTACTTATATTTCAGGTGTTGCCTACAGGTTCCTAATAATTTCCATGTACTCTTCTTGTGTATTTTAAGAGTTTTACCGAAATGCTGCAGTTTTCTTGGAAATATATCCATGAATCATCAAGGTTTAAACTGCTTCATTCCAAAAACGCAGGCCATTACAGCCTCAATTGTAAATATGAACAGTACTATCTTCATTTTAAGGCATTATACACAAATTCTCAGCTTTATAAACGGCTTTTCTTCATATTTGAAACCTGTTTCTTCAAAAAAACGCCCAGTAAAATAGCCGGAATTGTAAATTTACCAATATTCTCGTCATTTCAAAGCATTATACCTCTAATCTCGGGGTTTGACCACGGCCATAATGATAGTATTGCACCATTTACTTGTATTTGAAGTGCTTTTAAAGGTTCCTAATCATTTCCATGTACTAACATTGTGTATTTTAAGATTTTTACCAAAATGAGACAGTTTTCCTAGAAACATATACAGGAATCTTCAAGGCTTAAACTGTTTTATTCAAAAAACTCCTACCAATTCAGTCTCATTTGTAAATAGACAGTATTCTCTTTATTTAACAGCTTTTTACACAAAATCTGAGTTCACTAAATAGTACCTCTTAATGTGTGAAAGAACATTCTTTGGGGAAAAAAACAAAGTAACTGAGCCAGAATTGTAAACATTACCAGTATTCTCGTCAATTCACAGCTTTCTACCTCGAATCTCGGCAATTGTACACAGCCATAAGGATAGGATGGGTTAATTACTTATATTTCAGGTGTTTTCTACAGGTTCCTAATCATTTCCCTGTAATGACATTGTGTATTTTAAGACTTTTAACAAAATTAGTCAGTTTTCCTAGAAACATATACATGAATCTGCAAGGCTTAAACTGTTTTATTCAAAAAACTCCTACCAATTCAGTCTCATTTGTAAATAGAAACAGTATTCTCTTTATTTAACAGCTTTTTACACAAAATCTGAGTTCACTAAATAGTATCTCTTAATGTGTGAAAGAACTCTCTTCGAAAAAAACAAAGTAACTGAGCCGGAATTGTAAACATTACCAGTATTCTCATCAATTCACAGCTTTCCTCCTCGAAACTCGACAATTGTACACGGCCATAAGGATAGTATGGGTCTAATTACTTATATTTCAGGTGTTGCTTACAGGTTCCTAATCATTTCCATGTACTGTCCTTGTATACTTTAAGGGTTTTACCGAAATGCGGCAGTTTTCTTGGAAATATATCCATGAATAATCAAGGTTTAAACTGTTTCATTCCAAAAACGCCAGCCATTACAGCCTCAATTGTAAATATGAACAGTATTCTCTTCATTTTAAGGCATTATACACAAATTCTCAGCTTTATAAACGGCTTTTCTTCATATTTCAAACCTGTTTCTTCAAAAAAACGCCGAGTAAAATAGCCGGAATTGTAAATTTACCAGTATTCTCGTCATTTCATAGCATTATACCTCTAATCTCAGGGTTTGACCACGGCCATAAAGATAGTATGGCACCATTTACTCGTATTTGAAGTGCTTTTAAAGGTTCCTAATCATTTCCATGTACAAACATTGTGTATTTTAAGAGTTTGACCAAAATGAGACAGTTTTCCCAGAAACATATACAGGAATCTTCAAGGCTTAAACTGTTTTATTCAAAAAACTCCTACCAATTCAGTCTCATTTGTAAATAGACAGTATTCTCTTTATTTAACAGCTTTTTACACAAAATCTGAGTTCACTAAATAGTACCGCTTAATGTGTGAAAGAACATTCTTTGGGGAAAAAACAAAGTAACTGAGCCGGAATTGTAAACATTACCAGTATTCTCGTCAATTCACAGCTTTCTACCTCGAATCTCGGCAATTGTACACAGCCATAAGGATAGGATGGGTTAATTACTTATATTTCAGGTGTTTTCTACAGGTTCCTAATCATTTACGTGTAATGACATTGTGTATTTTAAGACTTTTAACAAAATTTCTCAGTTTTCCTTGAAACATATACATGAATCTGCAAGGCTTAAACTGTTTTATTCAAAAAACTCCTACCAATTCAGTCTCATTTGTAAATAGAAACAGTATTCTCTTTATTTAACAGCTTTTTACACAAAATCTGAGTTCACTAAATAGTATCTCTTAATGTGTGAAAGAACTCTCTTCAGAAAAAAACAAAGTAACTGAGCCGGAATTGTAAACATTACCAGTATTCTCATCAATTCACAGCTTTCCTCCTCGAAACTCGACAATTGTACACGGCCATAAGGATAGTATGGGTCTAATTACTTATATTTCAGGTGTTGCTTACAGGTTCCTAATCATTTCCATGTACTGTCCTTGTATACTTTAAGGGTTTTACGGAAATGCGGCAGTTTTCTTGGAAATATATCCATGAATAATCAAGGTTTAAACTGTTTCATTCCAAAAACGCCAGCCATTACAGCCTCAATTGTAAATATGAATAGTATTCTCTTCATTTTAAGGCATTATACACAAATTCTCAGCTTTATAAACGGCTTTTCTTCATATTTCAAACCTGTTTCTTCAAAAAAACGCCGAGTAAAATAGCCGGAATTGTAAATTTACCAGTATTCTCGTCATTTCATAGCATTATACCTCTAATCTCAGGGTTTGACCACGGCCATAAAGATAGTATGGCACCATTTACTCGTATTTGAAGTGCTTTTAAAGGTTCCTAATCATTTCCATGTACAAACATTGTGTATTTTAAGAGTTTGACCAAAATGAGACAGTTTTCCCAGAAACATATACAGGAATCTTCAAGGCTTAAACTGTTTTATTCAAAAAACTCCTACCAATTCAGTCTCATTTGTAAATAGACAGTATTCTCTTTATTTAACAGCTTTTTACACAAAATCTGAGTTCACTAAATAGTACCTCTTAATGTGTGAAAGAACATTCTTTGGGGAAAAAACAAAGTAACTGAGCCGGAATTGTAAACATTACCAGTATTCTCGTCAATTCACAGCTTTCTACCTCGAATCTCGGCAATTGTACACAGCCATAAGGATAGGATGGGTTAATTACTTATATTTCAGGTGTTTTCTACAGGTTCCTAATCATTTACGTGTAATGACATTGTGTATTTTAAGACTTTTAACAAAATTAGTCAGTTTTCCTTGAAACATATACATGAATCTGCAAGGCGTAAACTGTTTTATTCAAAAAACTACTACCAATTCAGTCTCATTTGTAAATAGAAACAGTATTCTCTTTATTTAACAGCTTTTTACACAAAATCTGAGTTCACTAAATAGTAACTCTTAATGTGTGAAAGAACTCTCTTCAGAAAAAAACAAAGTAACTGAGCCAGAATTGTAAACATTACCAGTATTCTCATCAATTCACAGCTTTCTTCCTCGAAACTCGACAATTGTACACGGCCATAAGGATAGTATGGGTCTAACTACTTATATTTCAGGTGTTGCCTACAGGTTCCTAATAATTTCCATGTACTCTTCTTGTGTATTTTAAGAGTTTTACCGAAATGCTGCAGTTTTCTTGGAAATATATCCATGAATCATCAAGGTTTAAACTGCTTCATTCCAAAAACGCAGGCCATTACAGCCTCAATTGTAAATATGAACAGTACTATCTTCATTTTAAGGCATTATACACAAATTCTCAGCTTTATAAACGGCTTTTCTTCATATTTGAAACCTGTTTCTTCAAAAAAAACGCCCAGTAAAATAGCCGGAATTGTAAATTTACCAATATTCTCGTCATTTCAAAGCATTATACCTCTAATCTCGGGGTTTGACCACGGCCATAATGATAGTATTGCACCATTTACTTGTATTTGAAGTGCTTTTAAAGGTTCCTAATCATTTCCATGTACTAACATTGTGTATTTTAAGATTTTTACCAAAATGAGACAGTTTTCCTAGAAACATATACAGGAATCTTCAAGGCTTAAACTGTTTTATTCAAAAAACTCCTACCAATTCAGTCTCATTTGTAAATAGACAGTATTCTCTTTATTTAACAGCTTTTTACACAAAATCTGAGTTCACTAAATAGTACCTCTTAATGTGTGAAAGAACATTCTTTGGGGAAAAAACAAAGTAACTGAGCCAGAATTGTAAACATTACCAGTATTCTCGTCAATTCACAGCTTTCTACCTCGAATCTCGGCAATTGTACACAGCCATAAGGATAGGATGGGTTAATTACTTATATTTCAGGTGTTTTCTACAGGTTCCTAATCATTTCCCTGTAATGACATTGTGTATTTTAAGACTTTTAACAAAATTAGTCAGTTTTCCTAGAAACATATACATGAATCTGCAAGGCTTAAACTGTTTTATTCAAAAAACTCCTACCAATTCAGTCTCATTTGTAAATAGAAACAGTATTCTCTTTATTTAACAGCTTTTTACACAAAATCTGAGTTCACTAAATAGTATCTCTTAATGTGTGAAAGAACTCTCTTCGAAAAAAACAAAGTAACTGAGCCGGAATTGTAAACATTACCAGTATTCTCATCAATTCACAGCTTTCCTCCTCGAAACTCGACAATTGTACACGGCCATAAGGATAGTATGGGTCTAATTACTTATATTTCAGGTGTTGCTTACAGGTTCCTAATCATTTCCATGTACTGTCCTTGTATACTTTAAGGGTTTTACCGAAATGCGGCAGTTTTCTTGGAAATATATCCATGAATAATCAAGGTTTAAACTGTTTCATTCCAAAAACGCCAGCCATTACAGCCTCAATTGTAAATATGAACAGTATTCTCTTCATTTTAAGGCATTATACACAAATTCTCAGCTTTATAAACGGCTTTTCTTCATATTTCAAACCTGTTTCTTCAAAAAAACGCCGAGTAAAATAGCCGGAATTGTAAATTTACCAGTATTCTCGTCATTTCATAGCATTATACCTCTAATCTCAGGGTTTGACCACGGCCATAAAGATAGTATGGCACCATTTACTCGTATTTGAAGTGCTTTTAAAGGTTCCTAATCATTTCCATGTACTGTCCTTGTATACTTTAAGGGTTTTACCGAAATGCGGCAGTTTTCTTGGAAATATATCCATGAATAATAAGGTTTAAACTGTTTCATTCCAAAAACGCCAGCCATTACAGCCTCAATTGTAAATATGCACTGTATTCTCTTCATTTTAAGGCATTATACACAAATTCTCAGCTTTATAAACGGCTTTTCTTCATATTTGAAACCTGTTTCTTCAAAAAAACGCCCAGTAAAATAGCCGGAATTGTAAATTAACCAATATTCTCGTCATTTCATAGCATTATACCTCTAATCTCAGGGTTTGACCACGGCCATAAAGATAGTATGGCACCATTTACTCGTATTTGAAGTGCTTTTAAAGGTTCCTAATCATTTCCATGTACAAACATTGTGTATTTTAAGAGTTTGACCAAAATGAGACAGTTTTCCCAGAAACATATACAGGAATCTTCAAGGCTTAAACTGTTTTATTCAAAAAACTCCTACCAATTCAGTCTCATTTGTAAATAGACAGTATTCTCTTTATTTAACAGCTTTTTACACAAAATCTGAGTTCACTAAATAGTACCGCTTAATGTGTGAAAGAACATTCTTTGGGGAAAAAACAAAGTAACTGAGCCGGAATTGTAAACATTACCAGTATTCTCGTCAATTCACAGCTTTCTACCTCGAATCTCGGCAATTGTACACAGCCATAAGGATAGGATGGGTTAATTACTTATATTTCAGGTGTTTTCTACAGGTTCCTAATCATTTACGTGTAATGACATTGTGTATTTTAAGACTTTTAACAAAATTTCTCAGTTTTCCTTGAAACATATACATGAATCTGCAAGGCTTAAACTGTTTTATTCAAAAAACTCCTACCAATTCAGTCTCATTTGTAAATAGAAACAGTATTCTCTTTATTTAACAGCTTTTTACACAAAATCTGAGTTCACTAAATAGTATCTCTTAATGTGTGAAAGAACTCTCTTCAGAAAAAAACAAAGTAACTGAGCCGGAATTGTAAACATTACCAGTATTCTCATCAATTCACAGCTTTCCTCCTCGAAACTCGACAATTGTACACGGCCATAAGGATAGTATGGGTCTAATTACTTATATTTCAGGTGTTGCTTACAGGTTCCTAATCATTTCCATGTACTGTCCTTGTATACTTTAAGGGTTTTACCGAAATGCGGCAGTTTTCTTGGAAATATATCCATGAATAATCAAGGTTTAAACTGTTTCATTCCAAAAACGCCAGCCATTACAGCCTCAATTGTAAATATGAATAGTATTCTCTTCATTTTAAGGCATTATACACAAATTCTCAGCTTTATAAACGGCTTTTTCTTCATATTTCAAACCTGTTTCTTCAAAAAAACGCCGAGTAAAATAGCCGGAATTGTAAATTTACCAGTATTCTCGTCATTTCATAGCATTATACCTCTAATCTCAGGGTTTGACCACGGCCATAAAGATAGTATGGCACCATTTACTCGTATTTGAAGTGCTTTTAAAGGTTCCTAATCATTTCCATGTACAAACATTGTGTATTTTAAGAGTTTGACCAAAATGAGACAGTTTTCCCAGAAACATATACAGGAATCTTCAAGGCTTAAACTGTTTTATTCAAAAAACTCCTACCAATTCAGTCTCATTTGTAAATAGACAGTATTCTCTTTATTTAACAGCTTTTTACACAAAATCTGAGTTCACTAAATAGTACCTCTTAATGTGTGAAAGAACATTCTTTGGGGAAAAAACAAAGTAACTGAGCCGGAATTGTAAACATTACCAGTATTCTCGTCAATTCACAGCTTTCTACCTCGAATCTCGGCAATTGTACACAGCCATAAGGATAGGATGGGTTAATTACTTATATTTCAGGTGTTTTCTACAGGTTCCTAATCATTTACGTGTAATGACATTGTGTATTTTAAGACTTTTAACAAAATTAGTCAGTTTTCCTTGAAACATATACATGAATCTGCAAGGCTTAAACTGTTTTATTCAAAAAACTACTACCAATTCAGTCTCATTTGTAAATAGAAACAGTATTCTCTTTATTTAACAGCTTTTTACACAAAATCTGAGTTCACTAAATAGTAACTCTTAATGTGTGAAAGAACTCTCTTCAGAAAAAAACAAAGTAACTGAGCCAGAATTGTAAACATTACCAGTATTCTCATCAATTCACAGCTTTCTTCCTCGAAACTCGACAATTGTACACGGCCATAAGGATAGTATGGGTCTAACTACTTATATTTCAGGTGTTGCCTACAGGTTCCTAATAATTTCCATGTACTCTTCTTGTGTATTTTAAGAGTTTTACCGAAATGCTGCAGTTTTCTTGGAAATATATCCATGAATCATCAAGGTTTAAACTGCTTCATTCCAAAAACGCAGGCCATTACAGCCTCAATTGTAAATATGAACAGTACTATCTTCATTTTAAGGCATTATACACAAATTCTCAGCTTTATAAACGGCTTTTCTTCATATTTGAAACCTGTTTCTTCAAAAAAACGCCCAGTAAAATAGCCGGAATTGTAAATTTACCAATATTCTCGTCATTTCAAAGCATTATACCTCTAATCTCGGGGTTTGACCACGGCCATAATGATAGTATGGCACCATTTACTTGTATTTGAAGTGCTTTTAAAGGTTCCTAATCATTTCCATGTACTAACATTGTGTATTTTAAGATTTTTACCAAAATGAGACAGTTTTCCTAGAAACATATACAGGAATCTTCAAGGCTTAAACTGTTTTATTCAAAAAACTCCTACCAATTCAGTCTCATTTGTAAATAGACAGTATTCTCTTTATTTAACAGCTTTTTACACAAAATCTGAGTTCACTAAATAGTACCTCTTAATGTGTGAAAGAACATTCTTTGGGGAAAAAACAAAGTAACTGAGCCAGAATTGTAAACATTACCAGTATTCTCGTCAATTCACAGCTTTCTACCTCGAATCTCGGCAATTGTACACAGCCATAAGGATAGGATGGGTTAATTACTTATATTTCAGGTGTTTTCTACAGGTTCCTAATCATTTCCCTGTAATGACATTGTGTATTTTAAGACTTTTAACAAAATTAGTCAGTTTTCCTAGAAACATATACATGAATCTGCAAGGCTTAAACTGTTTTATTCAAAAAACTCCTACCAATTCAGTCTCATTTGTAAATAGAAACAGTATTCTCTTTATTTAACAGCTTTTTACACAAAATCTGAGTTCACTAAATAGTATCTCTTAATGTGTGAAAGAACTCTCTTCGAAAAAAACAAAGTAACTGAGCCGGAATTGTAAACATTACCAGTATTCTCATCAATTCACAGCTTTCCTCCTCGAAACTCGACAATTGTACACGGCCATAAGGATAGTATGGGTCTAATTACTTATATTTCAGGTGTTGCTTACAGGTTCCTAATCATTTCCATGTACTGTCCTTGTATACTTTAAGGGTTTTACCGAAATGCGGCAGTTTTCTTGGAAATATATCCATGAATAATCAAGGTTTAAACTGTTTCATTCCAAAAACGCCAGCCATTACAGCCTCAATTGTAAATATGAACAGTATTCTCTTCATTTTAAGGCATTATACACAAATTCTCAGCTTTATAAACGGCTTTTCTTCATATTTCAAACCTGTTTCTTCAAAAAAACGCCGAGTAAAATAGCCGGAATTGTAAATTTACCAGTATTCTCGTCATTTCATAGCATTATACCTCTAATCTCAGGGTTTGACCACGGCCATAAAGATAGTATGGCACCATTTACTCGTATTTGAAGTGCTTTTAAAGGTTCCTAATCATTTCCATGTACTGTCCTTGTATACTTTAAGGGTTTTACCGAAATGCGGCAGTTTTCTTGGAAATATATCCATGAATAATAAGGTTTAAACTGTTTCATTCCAAAAACGCCAGCCATTACAGCCTCAATTGTAAATATGCACTGTATTCTCTTCATTTTAAGGCATTATACACAAATTCTCAGCTTTATAAACGGCTTTTCTTCATATTTGAAACCTGTTTCTTCAAAAAAACGCCCAGTAAAATAGCCGGAATTGTAAATTAACCAATATTCTCGTCATTTCATAGCATTATACCTCTAATCTCAGGGTTTGACCACGGCCATAAAGATAGTATGGCACCATTTACTCGTATTTGAAGTGCTTTTAAAGGTTCCTAATCATTTCCATGTACAAACATTGTGTATTTTAAGAGTTTGACCAAAATGAGACAGTTTTCCCAGAAACATATACAGGAATCTTCAAGGCTTAAACTGTTTTATTCAAAAAACTCCTACCAATTCAGTCTCATTTGTAAATAGACAGTATTCTCTTTATTTAACAGCTTTTTACACAAAATCTGAGTTCACTAAATAGTACCGCTTAATGTGTGAAAGAACATTCTTTGGGGAAAAAACAAAGTAACTGAGCCGGAATTGTAAACATTACCAGTATTCTCGTCAATTCACAGCTTTCTACCTCGAATCTCGGCAATTGTACACAGCCATAAGGATAGGATGGGTTAATTACTTATATTTCAGGTGTTTTCTACAGGTTCCTAATCATTTACGTGTAATGACATTGTGTATTTTAAGACTTTTAACAAAATTAGTCAGTTTTCCTTGAAACATATACATGAATCTGCAAGGCTTAAACTGTTTTATTCAAAAAACTCCTACCAATTCAGTCTCATTTGTAAATAGAAACAGTATTCTCTTTATTTAACAGCTTTTTACACAAAATCTGAGTTCACTAAATAGTATCTCTTAATGTGTGAAAGAACTCTCTTCAGAAAAAAACAAAGTAACTGAGCCGGAATTGTAAACATTACCAGTATTCTCATCAATTCACAGCATTCCTCCTCGAAACTCGACAATTGTACACGGCCATAGGGATAGTATGGGTCTAATTACTTATATTTCAGGTGTTGCTTACAGGTTCCTAATCATTTCCATGTACTGTCCTTGTATACTTTAAGGGTTTTACCGAAATGCGGCAGTTTTCTTGGAAATATATCCATGAATAATCAAGGTTTAAACTGTTTCATTCCAAAAACGCCAGCCATTACAGCCTCAATTGTAAATATGAATAGTATTCTCTTCATTTTAAGGCATTATACACAAATTCTCAGCTTTATAAACGGCTTTTCTTCATATTTCAAACCTGTTTCTTCAAAAAAACGCCGAGTAAAATAGCCGGAATTGTAAATTTACCAGTATTCTCGTCATTTCATAGCATTATACCTCTAATCTCAGGGTTTGACCACGGCCATAAAGATAGTATGGCACCATTTACTCGTATTTGAAGTGCTTTTAAAGGTTCCTAATCATTTCCATGTACAAACATTGTGTATTTTAAGAGTTTGACCAAAATGAGACAGTTTTCCCAGAAACATATACAGGAATCTTCAAGGCTTAAACTGTTTTATTCAAAAAACTCCTACCAATTCAGTCTCATTTGTAAATAGACAGTATTCTCTTTATTTAACAGCTTTTTACACAAAATCTGAGTTCACTAAATAGTACCGCTTAATGTGTGAAAGAACATTCTTTGGGGAAAAAACAAAGTAACTGAGCCGGAATTGTAAACATTACCAGTATTCTCGTCAATTCACAGCTTTCTACCTCGAATCTCGGCAATTGTACACAGCCATAAGGATAGGATGGGTTAATTACTTATATTTCAGGTGTTTTCTACAGGTTCCTAATCATTTACGTGTAATGACATTGTGTATTTTAAGACTTTTAACAAAATTTCTCAGTTTTCCTTGAAACATATACATGAATCTGCAAGGCTTAAACTGTTTTATTCAAAAAACTCCTACCAATTCAGTCTCATTTGTAAATAGAAACAGTATTCTCTTTATTTTACAGCTTTTTACACAAAATCTGAGTTCACTAAATAGTATCTCTTAATGTGTGAAAGAACTCTCTTCAGAAAAAAACAAAGTAACTGAGCCGGAATTGTAAACATTACCAGTATTCTCATCAATTCACAGCTTTCCTCCTCGAAACTCGACAATTGTACACGGCCATAAGGATAGTATGGGTCTAATTACTTATATTTCAGGTGTTGCTTACAGGTTCCTAATCATTTCCATGTACTGTCCTTGTATACTTTAAGGGTTTTACCGAAATGCGGCAGTTTTCTTGGAAATATATCCATGAATAATCAAGGTTTAAACTGTTTCATTCCAAAAACGCCAGCCATTACAGCCTCAATTGTAAATATGAATAGTATTCTCTTCATTTTAAGGCATTATACACAAATTCTCAGCTTTATAAACGGCTTTTCTTCATATTTCAAACCTGTTTCTTCAAAAAAACGCCGAGTAAAATAGCCGGAATTGTAAATTTACCAGTATTCTCGTCATTTCATAGCATTATACCTCTAATCTCAGGGTTTGACCACGGCCATAAAGATAGTATGGCACCATTTACTCGTATTTGAAGTGCTTTTAAAGGTTCCTAATCATTTCCATGTACAAACATTGTGTATTTTAAGAGTTTGACCAAAATGAGACAGTTTTCCCAGAAACATATACAGGAATCTTCAAGGCTTAAACTGTTTTATTCAAAAAACTCCTACCAATTCAGTCTCATTTGTAAATAGACAGTATTCTCTTTATTTAACAGCTTTTTACACAAAATCTGAGTTCACTAAATAGTACCTCTTAATGTGTGAAAGAACATTCTTTGGGGAAAAAACAAAGTAACTGAGCCGGAATTGTAAACATTACCAGTATTCTCGTCAATTCACAGCTTTCTACCTCGAATCTCGGCAATTGTACACAGCCATAAGGATAGGATGGGTTAATTACTTATATTTCAGGTGTTTTCTACAGGTTCCTAATCATTTACGTGTAATGACATTGTGTATTTTAAGACTTTTAACAAAATTAGTCAGTTTTCCTTGAAACATATACATGAATCTGCAAGGCTTAAACTGTTTTATTCAAAAAACTACTACCAATTCAGTCTCATTTGTAAATAGAAACAGTATTCTCTTTATTTAACAGCTTTTTACACAAAATCTGAGTTCACTAAATAGTAACTCTTAATGTGTGAAAGAACTCTCTTCAGAAAAAAACAAAGTAACTGAGCCAGAATTGTAAACATTACCAGTATTCTCATCAATTCACAGCTTTCTTCCTCGAAACTCGACAATTGTACACGGCCATAAGGATAGTATGGGTCTAACTACTTATATTTCAGGTGTTGCCTACAGGTTCCTAATAATTTCCATGTACTCTTCTTGTGTATTTTAAGAGTTTTACCGAAATGCTGCAGTTTTCTTGGAAATATATCCATGAATCATCAAGGTTTAAACTGCTTCATTCCAAAAACGCAGGCCATTACAGCCTCAATTGTAAATATGAACAGTACTATCTTCATTTTAAGGCATTATACACAAATTCTCAGCTTTATAAACGGCTTTTCTTCATATTTCAAACCTGTTTCTTCAAAAAAACGCCGAGTAAAATAGCCGGAATTGTAAATTTACCAGTATTCTCGTCATTTCATAGCATTATACCTCTAATCTCAGGGTTTGACCACGGCCATAAAGATAGTATGGCACCATTTACTCGTATTTGAAGTGCTTTTAAAGGTTCCTAATCATTTCCATGTACAAACATTGTGTATTTTAAGAGTTTGACCAAAATGAGACAGTTTTCCCAGAAACATATACAGGAATCTTCAAGGCTTAAACTGTTTTATTCAAAAAACTCCTACCAATTCAGTCTCATTTGTAAATAGACAGTATTCTCTTTATTTAACAGCTTTTTACACAAAATCTGAGTTCACTAAATAGTACCGCTTAATGTGTGAAAGAACATTCTTTGGGGAAAAAACAAAGTAACTGAGCCGGAATTGTAAACATTACCAGTATTCTCGTCAATTCACAGCTTTCTACCTCGAATCTCGGCAATTGTACACAGCCATAAGGATAGGATGGGTTAATTACTTATATTTCAGGTGTTTTCTACAGGTTCCTAATCATTTACGTGTAATGACATTGTGTATTTTAAGACTTTTAACAAAATTTCTCAGTTTTCCTTGAAACATATACATGAATCTGCAAGGCTTAAACTGTTTTATTCAAAAAACTCCTACCAATTCAGTCTCATTTGTAAATAGAAACAGTATTCTCTTTATTTTACAGCTTTTTACACAAAATCTGAGTTCACTAAATAGTATCTCTTAATGTGTGAAAGAACTCTCTTCAGAAAAAAACAAAGTAACTGAGCCGGAATTGTAAACATTACCAGTATTCTCATCAATTCACAGCTTTCCTCCTCGAAACTCGACAATTGTACACGGCCATAAGGATAGTATGGGTCTAATTACTTATATTTCAGGTGTTGCTTACAGGTTCCTAATCATTTCCATGTACTGTCCTTGTATACTTTAAGGGTTTTACCGAAATGCGGCAGTTTTCTTGGAAATATATCCATGAATAATCAAGGTTTAAACTGTTTCATTCCAAAAACGCCAGCCATTACAGCCTCAATTGTAAATATGAATAGTATTCTCTTCATTTTAAGGCATTATACACAAATTCTCAGCTTTATAAACGGCTTTTCTTCATATTTCAAACCTGTTTCTTCAAAAAAACGCCGAGTAAAATAGCCGGAATTGTAAATTTACCAGTATTCTCGTCATTTCATAGCATTATACCTCTAATCTCAGGGTTTGACCACGGCCATAAAGATAGTATGGCACCATTTACTCGTATTTGAAGTGCTTTTAAAGGTTCCTAATCATTTCCATGTACAAACATTGTGTATTTTAAGAGTTTGACCAAAATGAGACAGTTTTCCCAGAAACATATACAGGAATCTTCAAGGCTTAAACTGTTTTATTCAAAAAACTCCTACCAATTCAGTCTCATTTGTAAATAGACAGTATTCTCTTTATTTAACAGCTTTTTACACAAAATCTGAGTTCACTAAATAGTACCTCTTAATGTGTGAAAGAACATTCTTTGGGGAAAAAACAAAGTAACTGAGCCGGAATTGTAAACATTACCAGTATTCTCGTCAATTCACAGCTTTCTACCTCGAATCTCGGCAATTGTACACAGCCATAAGGATAGGATGGGTTAATTACTTATATTTCAGGTGTTTTCTACAGGTTCCTAATCATTTACGTGTAATGACATTGTGTATTTTAAGACTTTTAACAAAATTAGTCAGTTTTCCTTGAAACATATACATGAATCTGCAAGGCTTAAACTGTTTTATTCAAAAAACTACTACCAATTCAGTCTCATTTGTAAATAGAAACAGTATTCTCTTTATTTAACAGCTTTTTACACAAAATCTGAGTTCACTAAATAGTAACTCTTAATGTGTGAAAGAACTCTCTTCAGAAAAAAACAAAGTAACTGAGCCAGAATTGTAAACATTACCAGTATTCTCATCAATTCACAGCTTTCTTCCTCGAAACTCGACAATTGTACACGGCCATAAGGATAGTATGGGTCTAACTACTTATATTTCAGGTGTTGCCTACAGGTTCCTAATAATTTCCATGTACTCTTCTTGTGTATTTTAAGAGTTTTACCGAAATGCTGCAGTTTTCTTGGAAATATATCCATGAATCATCAAGGTTTAAACTGCTTCATTCCAAAAACGCAGGCCATTACAGCCTCAATTGTAAATATGAACAGTACTATCTTCATTTTAAGGCATTATACACAAATTCTCAGCTTTATAAACGGCTTTTCTTCATATTTGAAACCTGTTTCTTCAAAAAAACGCCCAGTAAAATAGCCGGAATTGTAAATTTACCAATATTCTCGTCATTTCAAAGCATTATACCTCTAATCTCGGGGTTTGACCACGGCCATAATGATAGTATGGCACCATTTACTTGTATTTGAAGTGCTTTTAAAGGTTCCTAATCATTTCCATGTACTAACATTGTGTATTTTAAGATTTTTACCAAAATGAGACAGTTTTCCTAGAAACATATACAGGAATCTTCAAGGCTTAAACTGTTTTATTCAAAAAACTCCTACCAATTCAGTCTCATTTGTAAATAGACAGTATTCTCTTTATTTAACAGCTTTTTACACAAAATCTGAGTTCACTAAATAGTACCTCTTAATGTGTGAAAGAACATTCTTTGGGGAAAAAACAAAGTAACTGAGCCAGAATTGTAAACATTACCAGTATTCTCGTCAATTCACAGCTTTCTACCTCGAATCTCGGCAATTGTACACAGCCATAAGGATAGGATGGGTTAATTACTTATATTTCAGGTGTTTTCTACAGGTTCCTAATCATTTCCCTGTAATGACATTGTGTATTTTAAGACTTTTAACAAAATTAGTCAGTTTTCCTAGAAACATATACATGAATCTGCAAGGCTTAAACTGTTTTATTCAAAAAACTCCTACCAATTCAGTCTCATTTGTAAATAGAAACAGTATTCTCTTTATTTAACAGCTTTTTACACAAAATCTGAGTTCACTAAATAGTATCTCTTAATGTGTGAAAGAACTCTCTTCGAAAAAAACAAAGTAACTGAGCCGGAATTGTAAACATTACCAGTATTCTCATCAATTCACAGCTTTCCTCCTCGAAACTCGACAATTGTACACGGCCATAAGGATAGTATGGGTCTAATTACTTATATTTCAGGTGTTGCTTACAGGTTCCTAATCATTTCCATGTACTGTCCTTGTATACTTTAAGGGTTTTACCGAAATGCGGCAGTTTTCTTGGAAATATATCCATGAATAATCAAGGTTTAAACTGTTTCATTCCAAAAACGCCAGCCATTACAGCCTCAATTGTAAATATGAACAGTATTCTCTTCATTTTAAGGCATTATACACAAATTCTCAGCTTTATAAACGGCTTTTCTTCATATTTCAAACCTGTTTCTTCAAAAAAACGCCGAGTAAAATAGCCGGAATTGTAAATTTACCAGTATTCTCGTCATTTCATAGCATTATACCTCTAATCTCAGGGTTTGACCACGGCCATAAAGATAGTATGGCACCATTTACTCGTATTTGAAGTGCTTTTAAAGGTTCCTAATCATTTCCATGTACTGTCCTTGTATACTTTAAGGGTTTTACCGAAATGCGGCAGTTTTCTTGGAAATATATCCATGAATAATAAGGTTTAAACTGTTTCATTCCAAAAACGCCAGCCATTACAGCCTCAATTGTAAATATGCACTGTATTCTCTTCATTTTAAGGCATTATACACAAATTCTCAGCTTTATAAACGGCTTTTCTTCATATTTGAAACCTGTTTCTTCAAAAAAACGCCCAGTAAAATAGCCGGAATTGTAAATTAACCAATATTCTCGTCATTTCATAGCATTATACCTCTAATCTCAGGGTTTGACCACGGCCATAAAGATAGTATGGCACCATTTACTCGTATTTGAAGTGCTTTTAAAGGTTCCTAATCATTTCCATGTACAAACATTGTGTATTTTAAGAGTTTGACCAAAATGAGACAGTTTTCCCAGAAACATATACAGGAATCTTCAAGGCTTAAACTGTTTTATTCAAAAAACTCCTACCAATTCAGTCTCATTTGTAAATAGACAGTATTCTCTTTATTTAACAGCTTTTTACACAAAATCTGAGTTCACTAAATAGTACCGCTTAATGTGTGAAAGAACATTCTTTGGGGAAAAAACAAAGTAACTGAGCCGGAATTGTAAACATTACCAGTATTCTCGTCAATTCACAGCTTTCTACCTCGAATCTCGGCAATTGTACACAGCCATAAGGATAGGATGGGTTAATTACTTATATTTCAGGTGTTTTCTACAGGTTCCTAATCATTTACGTGTAATGACATTGTGTATTTTAAGACTTTTAACAAAATTTCTCAGTTTTCCTTGAAACATATACATGAATTTGCAAGGCTTAAACTGTTTTATTCAAAAAACTCCTACCAATTCAGTCTCATTTGTAAATAGAAACAGTATTCTCTTTATTTAACAGCTTTTTACACAAAATCTGAGTTCACTAAATAGTATCTCTTAATGTGTGAAAGAACTCTCTTCAGAAAAAAACAAAGTAACTGAGCCGGAATTGTAAACATTACCAGTATTCTCATCAATTCACAGCATTCCTCCTCGAAACTCGACAATTGTACACGGCCATAAGGATAGTATGGGTCTAATTACTTATATTTCAGGTGTTGCTTACAGGTTCCTAATCATTTCCATGTACTGTCCTTGTATACTTTAAGGGTTTTACCGAAATGCGGCAGTTTTCTTGGAAATATATCCATGAATAATCAAGGTTTAAACTGTTTCATTCCAAAAACGCCAGCCATTACAGCCTCAATTGTAAATATGAATAGTATTCTCTTCATTTTAAGGCATTATACACAAATTCTCAGCTTTATAAACGGCTTTTCTTCATATTTCAAACCTGTTTCTTCAAAAAAACGCCGAGTAAAATAGCCGGAATTGTAAATTTACCAGTATTCTCGTCATTTCATAGCATTATACCTCTAATCTCAGGGTTTGACCACGGCCATAAAGATAGTATGGCACCATTTACTCGTATTTGAAGTGCTTTTAAAGGTTCCTAATCATTTCCATGTACAAACATTGTGTATTTTAAGAGTTTGACCAAAATGAGACAGTTTTCCCAGAAACATATACAGGAATCTTCAAGGCTTAAACTGTTTTATTCAAAAAACTCCTACCAATTCAGTCTCATTTGTAAATAGACAGTATTCTCTTTATTTAACAGCTTTTTACACAAAATCTGAGTTCACTAAATAGTACCGCTTAATGTGTGAAAGAACATTCTTTGGGGAAAAAACAAAGTAACTGAGCCGGAATTGTAAACATTACCAGTATTCTCGTCAATTCACAGCTTTCTACCTCGAATCTCGGCAATTGTACACAGCCATAAGGATAGGATGGGTTAATTACTTATATTTCAGGTGTTTTCTACAGGTTCCTAATCATTTACGTGTAATGACATTGTGTATTTTAAGACTTTTAACAAAATTTCTCAGTTTTCCTTGAAACATATACATGAATCTGCAAGGCTTAAACTGTTTTATTCAAAAAACTCCTACCAATTCAGTCTCATTTGTAAATAGAAACAGTATTCTCTTTATTTTACAGCTTTTTACACAAAATCTGAGTTCACTAAATAGTAACTCTTAATGTGTGAAAGAACTCTCTTCAGAAAAAAACAAAGTAACTGAGCCGGAATTGTAAACATTACCAGTATTCTCATCAATTCACAGCTTTCCTCCTCGAAACTCGACAATTGTACACGGCCATAAGGATAGTATGGGTCTAATTACTTATATTTCAGGTGTTGCTTACAGGTTCCTAATCATTTCCATGTACTGTCCTTGTATACTTTAAGGGTTTTACCGAAATGCGTCAGTTTTCTTGGAAATATATCCATGAATAATCAAGGTTTAAACTGTTTCATTCCAAAAACGCCAGCCATTACAGCCTCAATTGTAAATATGAATAGTATTCTCTTCATTTTAAGGCATTATACACAAATTCTCAGCTTTATAAACGGCTTTTCTTCATATTTCAAACCTGTTTCTTCAAAAAAACGCCGAGTAAAATAGCCGGAATTGTAAATTTACCAGTGTTCTCGTCATTTCATAGCATTATACCTCTAATCTCAGGGTTTGACCACGGCCATAAAGATAGTATGGCACCATTTACTCGTATTTGAAGTGCTTTTAAAGGTTCCTAATCATTTCCATGTACAAACATTGTGTATTTTAAGAGTTTGACCAAAATGAGACAGTTTTCCCAGAAACATATACAGGAATCTTCAAGGCTTAAACTGTTTTATTCAAAAAACTCCTACCAATTCAGTCTCATTTGTAAATAGACAGTATTCTCTTTATTTAACAGCTTTTTACACAAAATCTGAGTTCACTAAATAGTACCTCTTAATGTGTGAAAGAACATTCTTTGGGGAAAAAACAAAGTAACTGAGCCGGAATTGTAAACATTACCAGTATTCTCGTCAATTCACAGCTTTCTACCTCAAATCTCGGCAATTGTACACAGCCATAAGGATAGGATGGGTTAATTACTTATATTTCAGGTGTTTTCTACAGGTTCCTAATCATTTACGTGTAATGACATTGTGTATTTTAAGACTTTTAACAAAATTAGTCAGTTTTCCTTGAAACATATACATGAATCTGCAAGGCTTAAACTGTTTTATTCAAAAAACTACTACCAATTCAGTCTCATTTGTAAATAGAAACAGTATTCTCTTTATTTAACAGCTTTTTACACAAAATCTGAGTTCACTAAATAGTAACTCTTAATGTGTGAAAGAACTCTCTTCAGAAAAAAACAAAGTAACTGAGCCAGAATTGTAAACATTACCAGTATTCTCATCAATTCACAGCTTTCTTCCTCGAAACTCGACAATTGTACACGGCCATAAGGATAGTATGGGTCTAACTACTTATATTTCAGGTGTTGCCTACAGGTTCCTAATAATTTCCATGTACTCTTCTTGTGTATTTTAAGAGTTTTACCGAAATGCTGCAGTTTTCTTGGAAATATATCCATGAATCATCAAGGTTTAAACTGCTTCATTCCAAAAACGCAGGCCATTACAGCCTCAATTGTAAATATGAACAGTACTATCTTCATTTTAAGGCATTATACACAAATTCTCAGCTTTATAAACGGCTTTTCTTCATATTTGAAACCTGTTTCTTCAAAAAAACGCCCAGTAAAATAGCCGGAATTGTAAATTTACCAATATTCTCGTCATTTCAAAGCATTATACCTCTAATCTCGGGGTTTGACCACGGCCATAATGATAGTATTGCACCATTTACTTGTATTTGAAGTGCTTTTAAAGGTTCCTAATCATTTCCATGTACTAACATTGTGTATTTTAAGATTTTTACCAAAATGAGACAGTTTTCCTAGAAACATATACAGGAATCTTCAAGGCTTAAACTGTTTTATTCAAAAAACTCCTACCAATTCAGTCTCATTTGTAAATAGACAGTATTCTCTTTATTTAACAGCTTTTTACACAAAATCTGAGTTCACTAAATAGTACCTCTTAATGTGTGAAAGAACATTCTTTGGGGAAAAAACAAAGTAACTGAGCCAGAATTGTAAACATTACCAGTATTCTCGTCAATTCACAGCTTTCTACCTCGAATCTCGGCAATTGTACACAGCCATAAGGATAGGATGGGTTAATTACTTATATTTCAGGTGTTTTCTACAGGTTCCTAATCATTTCCCTGTAATGACATTGTGTATTTTAAGACTTTTAACAAAATTAGTCAGTTTTCCTAGAAACATATACATGAATCTGCAAGGCTTAAACTGTTTTATTCAAAAAACTCCTACCAATTCAGTCTCATTTGTAAATAGAAACAGTATTCTCTTTATTTAACAGCTTTTTACACAAAATCTGAGTTCACTAAATAGTATCTCTTAATGTGTGAAAGAACTCTCTTCGAAAAAAACAAAGTAACTGAGCCGGAATTGTAAACATTACCAGTATTCTCATCAATTCACAGCTTTCCTCCTCGAAACTCGACAATTGTACACGGCCATAAGGATAGTATGGGTCTAATTACTTATATTTCAGGTGTTGCTTACAGGTTCCTAATCATTTCCATGTACTGTCCTTGTATACTTTAAGGGTTTTACCGAAATGCGGCAGTTTTCTTGGAAATATATCCATGAATAATCAAGGTTTAAACTGTTTCATTCCAAAAACGCCAGCCATTACAGCCTCAATTGTAAATATGAACAGTATTCTCTTCATTTTAAGGCATTATACACAAATTCTCAGCTTTATAAACGGCTTTTCTTCATATTTCAAACCTGTTTCTTCAAAAAAACGCCGAGTAAAATAGCCGGAATTGTAAATTTACCAGTATTCTCGTCATTTCATAGCATTATACCTCTAATCTCAGGGTTTGACCACGGCCATAAAGATAGTATGGCACCATTTACTCGTATTTGAAGTGCTTTTAAAGGTTCCTAATCATTTCCATGTACTGTCCTTGTATACTTTAAGGGTTTTACCGAAATGCGGCAGTTTTCTTGGAAATATATCCATGAATAATAAGGTTTAAACTGTTTCATTCCAAAAACGCCAGCCATTACAGCCTCAATTGTAAATATGCACTGTATTCTCTTCATTTTAAGGCATTATACACAAATTCTCAGCTTTATAAACGGCTTTTCTTCATATTTGAAACCTGTTTCTTCAAAAAAACGCCCAGTAAAATAGCCGGAATTGTAAATTTACCAGTATTCTCGTCATTTCATAGCATTATACCTCTAATCTCAGGGTTTGACCACGGCCATAAAGATAGTATGGCACCATTTACTCGTATTTGAAGTGCTTTTAAAGGTTCCTAATCATTTCCATGTACAAACATTGTGTATTTTAAGAGTTTGACCAAAATGAGACAGTTTTCCCAGAAACATATACAGGAATCTTCAAGGCTTAAACTGTTTTATTCAAAAAACTCCTACCAATTCAGTCTCATTTGTAAATAGACAGTATTCTCTTTATTTAACAGCTTTTTACACAAAATCTGAGTTCACTAAATAGTACCTCTTAATGTGTGAAAGAACATTCTTTGGGGAAAAAACAAAGTAACTGAGCCGGAATTGTAAACATTACCAGTATTCTCGTCAATTCACAGCTTTCTACCTCGAATCTCGGCAATTGTACACAGCCATAAGGATAGGATGGGTTAATTACTTATATTTCAGGTGTTTTCTACAGGTTCCTAATCATTTACGTGTAATGACATTGTGTATTTTAAGACTTTTAACAAAATTAGTCAGTTTTCCTTGAAACATATACATGAATCTGCAAGGCTTAAACTGTTTTATTCAAAAAACTACTACCAATTCAGTCTCATTTGTAAATAGAAACAGTATTCTCTTTATTTAACAGCTTTTTACACAAAATCTGAGTTCACTAAATAGTAACTCTTAATGTGTGAAAGAACTCTCTTCAGAAAAAAACAAAGTAACTGAGCCAGAATTGTAAACATTACCAGTATTCTCATCAATTCACAGCTTTCTTCCTCGAAACTCGACAATTGTACACGGCCATAAGGATAGTATGGGTCTAACTACTTATATTTCAGGTGTTGCCTACAGGTTCCTAATAATTTCCATGTACTCTTCTTGTGTATTTTAAGAGTTTTACCGAAATGCTGCAGTTTTCTTGGAAATATATCCATGAATCATCAAGGTTTAAACTGCTTCATTCCAAAAACGCAGGCCATTACAGCCTCAATTGTAAATATGAACAGTACTATCTTCATTTTAAGGCATTATACACAAATTCTCAGCTTTATAAACGGCTTTTCTTCATATTTGAAACCTGTTTCTTCAAAAAAAACGCCCAGTAAAATAGCCGGAATTGTAAATTTACCAGTATTCTCGTAATTTCAAAGCATTATACCTCTAATCTCGGGGTTTGACCACGGCCATAATGATAGTATTGCACCATTTACTTGTATTTGAAGTGCTTTTAAAGGTTCCTAATCATTTCCATGTACTAACATTGTGTATTTTAAGATTTTTACCAAAATGAGACAGTTTTCCTAGAAACATATACAGGAATCTTCAAGGCTTAAACTGTTTTATTCAAAAAACTCCTACCAATTCAGTCTCATTTGTAAATAGACAGTATTCTCTTTATTTAACAGCTTTTTACACAAAATCTGAGTTCACTAAATAGTACCTCTTAATGTGTGAAAGAACATTCTTTGGGGAAAAAACAAAGTAACTGAGCCAGAATTGTAAACATTACCAGTATTCTCGTCAATTCACAGCTTTCTACCTCGAATCTCGGCAATTGTACACAGCCATAAGGATAGGATGGGTTAATTACTTATATTTCAGGTGTTTTCTACAGGTTCCTAATCATTTCCCTGTAATGACATTGTGTATTTTAAGACTTTTAACAAAATTAGTCAGTTTTCCTAGAAACATATACATGAATCTGCAAGGCTTAAACTGTTTTATTCAAAAAACTCCTACCAATTCAGTCTCATTTGTAAATAGAAACAGTATTCTCTTTATTTAACAGCTTTTTACACAAAATCTGAGTTCACTAAATAGTATCTCTTAATGTGTGAAAGAACTCTCTTCGAAAAAAACAAAGTAACTGAGCCGGAATTGTAAACATTACCAGTATTCTCATCAATTCACAGCTTTCCTCCTCGAAACTCGACAATTGTACACGGCCATAAGGATAGTATGGGTCTAATTACTTATATTTCAGGTGTTGCTTACAGGTTCCTAATCATTTCCATGTACTGTCCTTGTATACTTTAAGGGTTTTACCGAAATGCGGCAGTTTTCTTGGAAATATATCCATGAATAATCAAGGTTTAAACTGTTTCATTCCAAAAACGCCAGCCATTACAGCCTCAATTGTAAATATGAACAGTATTCTCTTCATTTTAAGGCATTATACACAAATTCTCAGCTTTATAAACGGCTTTTCTTCATATTTGAAACCTGTTTCTTCAAAAAAACGCCCAGTAAAATAGCCGGAATTGTAAATTTACCAATATTCTCGTCATTTCAAAGCATTATACCTCTAATCTCGGGGTTTGACCACGGCCATAATGATAGTATTGCACCATTTACTTGTATTTGAAGTGCTTTTAAAGGTTCCTAATCATTTCCATGTACTAACATTGTGTATTTTAAGATTTTTACCAAAATGAGACAGTTTTCCTAGAAACATATACAGGAATCTTCAAGGCTTAAACTGTTTTATACAAAAAACTCCTACCAATTCAGTCTCATTTGTAAATAGACAGTATTCTCTTTATTTAACAGCTTTTTACACAAAATCTGAGTTCACTAAATAGTACCTCTTAATGTGTGAAAGAACATTCTTTGGGGAAAAAACAAAGTAACTGAGCCAGAATTGTAAACATTACCAGTATTCTCGTCAATTCACAGCTTTCTACCTCGAATCTCGGCAATTGTACACAGCCATAAGGATAGGATGGGTTAATTACTTATATTTCAGGTGTTTTCTACAGGTTCCTAATCATTTCCCTGTAATGACATTGTGTATTTTAAGACTTTTAACAAAATTAGTCAGTTTTCCTAGAAACATATACATGAATCTGCAAGGCTTAAACTGTTTTATTCAAAAAACTCCTACCAATTCAGTCTCATTTGTAAATAGAAACAGTATTCTCTTTATTTAACAGCTTTTTACACAAAATCTGAGTTCACTAAATAGTATCTCTTAATGTGTGAAAGAACTCTCTTCGAAAAAAACAAAGTAACTGAGCCGGAATTGTAAACATTACCAGTATTCTCATCAATTCACAGCTTTCCTCCTCGAAACTCGACAATTGTACACGGCCATAAGGATAGTATGGGTCTAATTACTTATATTTCAGGTGTTGCTTACAGGTTCCTAATCATTTCCATGTACTGTCCTTGTATACTTTAAGGGTTTTACCGAAATGCGGCAGTTTTCTTGGAAATATATCCATGAATAATCAAGGTTTAAACTGTTTCATTCCAAAAACGCCAGCCATTACAGCCTCAATTGTAAATATGAACAGTATTCTCTTCATTTTAAGGCATTATACACAAATTCTCAGCTTTATAAACGGCTTTTCTTCATATTTCAAACCTGTTTCTTCAAAAAAAACGCCGAGTAAAATAGCCGGAATTGTAAATTTACCAGTATTCTCGTCATTTCATAGCATTATACCTCTAATCTCAGGGTTTGACCACGGCCATAAAGATAGTATGGCACCATTTACTCGTATTTGAAGTGCTTTTAAAGGTTCCTAATCATTTCCATGTACTGTCCTTGTATACTTTAAGGGTTTTACCGAAATGCGGCAGTTTTCTTGGAAATATATCCATGAATAATAAGGTTTAAACTGTTTCATTCCAAAAACGCCAGCCATTACAGCCTCAATTGTAAATATGCACTGTATTCTCTTCATTTTAAGGCATTATACACAAATTCTCAGCTTTATAAACGGCTTTTCTTCATATTTGAAACCTGTTTCTTCAAAAAAACGCCCAGTAAAATAGCCGGAATTGTAAATTTACCAGTATTCTCGTCATTTCATAGCATTATACCTCTAATCTCAGGGTTTGACCACGGCCATAAAGATAGTATGGCACCATTTACTCGTATTTGAAGTGCTTTTAAAGGTTCCTAATCATTTCCATGTACAAACATTGTGTATTTTAAGAGTTTGACCAAAATGAGACAGTTTTCCCAGAAACATATACAGGAATCTTCAAGGCTTAAACTGTTTTATTCAAAAAACTCCTACCAATTCAGTCTCATTTGTAAATAGACAGTATTCTCTTTATTTAACAGCTTTTTACACAAAATCTGAGTTCACTAAATAGTACCTCTTAATGTGTGAAAGAACATTCTTTGGGGAAAAAACAAAGTAACTGAGCCGGAATTGTAAACATTACCAGTATTCTCGTCAATTCACAGCTTTCTACCTCGAATCTCGGCAATTGTACACAGCCATAAGGATAGGATGGGTTAATTACTTATATTTCAGGTGTTTTCTACAGGTTCCTAATCATTTACGTGTAATGACATTGTGTATTTTAAGACTTTTAACAAAATTAGTCAGTTTTCCTTGAAACATATACATGAATCTGCAAGGCTTAAACTGTTTTATTCAAAAAACTACTACCAATTCAGTCTCATTTGTAAATAGAAACAGTATTCTCTTTATTTAACAGCTTTTTACACAAAATCTGAGTTCACTAAATAGTAACTCTTAATGTGTGAAAGAACTCTCTTCAGAAAAAAACAAAGTAACTGAGCCAGAATTGTAAACATTACCAGTATTCTCATCAATTCACAGCTTTCTTCCTCGAAACTCGACAATTGTACACGGCCATAAGGATAGTATGGGTCTAACTACTTATATTTCAGGTGTTGCCTACAGGTTCCTAATAATTTCCATGTACTCTTCTTGTGTATTTTAAGAGTTTTACCGAAATGCTGCAGTTTTCTTGGAAATATATCCATGAATCATCAAGGTTTAAACTGCTTCATTCCAAAAACGCAGGCCATTACAGCCTCAATTGTAAATATGAACAGTACTATCTTCATTTTAAGGCATTATACACAAATTCTCAGCTTTATAAACGGCTTTTCTTCATATTTGAAACCTGTTTCTTCAAAAAAACGCCCAGTAAAATAGCCGGAATTGTAAATTTACCAATATTCTCGTCATTTCAAAGCATTATACCTCTAATCTCGGGGTTTGACCACGGCCATAATGATAGTATTGCACCATTTACTTGTATTTGAAGTGCTTTTAAAGGTTCCTAATCATTTCCATGTACTAACATTGTGTATTTTAAGATTTTTACCAAAATGAGACAGTTTTCCTAGAAACATATACAGGAATCTTCAAGGCTTAAACTGTTTTATTCAAAAAACTCCTACCAATTCAGTCTCATTTGTAAATAGACAGTATTCTCTTTATTTAACAGCTTTTTACACAAAATCTGAGTTCACTAAATAGTACCTCTTAATGTGTGAAAGAACATTCTTTGGGGAAAAAACAAAGTAACTGAGCCAGAATTGTAAACATTACCAGTATTCTCGTCAATTCACAGCTTTCTACCTCGAATCTCGGCAATTGTACACAGCCATAAGGATAGGATGGGTTAATTACTTATATTTCAGGTGTTTTCTACAGGTTCCTAATCATTTCCCTGTAATGACATTGTGTATTTTAAGACTTTTAACAAAATTAGTCAGTTTTCCTAGAAACATATACATGAATCTGCAAGGCTTAAACTGTTTTATTCAAAAAACTCCTACCAATTCAGTCTCATTTGTAAATAGAAACAGTATTCTCTTTATTTAACAGCTTTTTACACAAAATCTGAGTTCACTAAATAGTATCTCTTAATGTGTGAAAGAACTCTCTTCGAAAAAAACAAAGTAACTGAGCCGGAATTGTAAACATTACCAGTATTCTCATCAATTCACAGCTTTCCTCCTCGAAACTCGACAATTGTACACGGCCATAAGGATAGTATGGGTCTAATTACTTATATTTCAGGTGTTGCTTACAGGTTCCTAATCATTTCCATGTACTGTCCTTGTATACTTTAAGGGTTTTACCGAAATGCGGCAGTTTTCTTGGAAATATATCCATGAATAATCAAGGTTTAAACTGTTTCATTCCAAAAACGCCAGCCATTACAGCCTCAATTGTAAATATGAACAGTATTCTCTTCATTTTAAGGCATTATACACAAATTCTCAGCTTTATAAACGGCTTTTCTTCATATTTCAAACCTGTTTCTTCAAAAAAACGCCGAGTAAAATAGCCGGAATTGTAAATTTACCAGTATTCTCGTCATTTCATAGCATTATACCTCTAATCTCAGGGTTTGACCACGGCCATAAAGATAGTATGGCACCATTTACTCGTATTTGAAGTGCTTTTAAAGGTTCCTAATCATTTCCATGTACAAACATTGTGTATTTTAAGAGTTTGACCAAAATGAGACAGTTTTCCCAGAAACATATACAGGAATCTTCAAGGCTTAAACTGTTTTATTCAAAAAACTCCTACCAATTCAGTCTCATTTGTAAATAGACAGTATTCTCTTTATTTAACAGCTTTTTACACAAAATCTGAGTTCACTAAATAGTACCGCTTAATGTGTGAAAGAACATTCTTTGGGGAAAAAACAAAGTAACTGAGCCGGAATTGTAAACATTACCAGTATTCTCGTCAATTCACAGCCTTCTACCTCGAATCTCGGCAATTGTACACAGCCATAAGGATAGGATGGGTTAATTACTTATATTTCAGGTGTTTTCTACAGGTTCCTAATCATTTACGTGTAATGACATTGTGTATTTTAAGACTTTTAACAAAATTAGTCAGTTTTCCTTGAAACATATACATGAATCTGCAAGGCTTAAACTGTTTTATTCAAAAAACTACTACCAATTCAGTCTCATTTGTAAATAGAAACAGTATTCTCTTTATTTAACAGCTTTTTACACAAAATCTGAGTTCACTAAATAGTAACTCTTAATGTGTGAAAGAACTCTCTTCAGAAAAAAACAAAGTAACTGAGCCAGAATTGTAAACATTACCAGTATTCTCATCAATTCACAGCTTTCTTCCTCGAAACTCGACAATTGTACACGGCCATAAGGATAGTATGGGTCTAACTACTTATATTTCAGGTGTTGCTTACAGGTTCCTAATAATTTCCATGTACTCTTCTTGTGTATTTTAAGAGTTTTACCGAAATGCTGCAGTTTTCTTGGAAATATATCCATGAATCATCAAGGTTTAAACTGCTTCATTCCAAAAACGCAGGCCATTACAGCCTCAATTGTAAATATGAACAGTACTATCTTCATTTTAAGGCATTATACACAAATTCTCAGCTTTATAAACGGCTTTCTTCATATTTCAAACCTGTTTCTTCAAAAAAACGCCGAGTAAAATAGCCGGAATTGTAAATTTACCAGTATTCTAGTCATTTCATAGCATTATACCTCTAATCTCAGGGTTTGACCACGGCCATAAAGATAGTATGGCACCATTTACTCGTATTTGAAGTGCTTTTAAAGGTTCCTAATCATTTCCATGTACTGTCCTTGTATACTTTAAGGGTTTTACCGAAATGCGGCAGTTTTCTTGGAAATATATCCATGAATAATAAGGTTTAAACTGTTTCATTCCAAAAACGCCAGCCATTACAGCCTCAATTGTAAATATGCACTGTATTCTCTTCATTTTAAGGCATTATACACAAATTCTCAGCTTTATAAACGGCTTTTCTTCATATTTGAAACCTGTTTCTTCAAAAAAACGCCCAGTAAAATAGCCGGAATTGTAAATTAACCAATATTCTCGTCATTTCATAGCATTATACCTCTAATCTCAGGGTTTGACCACGGCCATAAAGATAGTATGGCACCATTTACTCGTATTTGAAGTGCTTTTAAAGGTTCCTAATCATTTCCATGTACAAACATTGTGTATTTTAAGAGTTTGACCAAAATGAGACAGTTTTCCCAGAAACATATACAGGAATCTTCAAGGCTTAAACTGTTTTATTCAAAAAACTCCTACCAATTCAGTCTCATTTGTAAATAGACAGTATTCTCTTTATTTAACAGCTTTTTACACAAAATCTGAGTTCACTAAATAGTACCGCTTAATGTGTGAAAGAACATTCTTTGGGGAAAAAACAAAGTAACTGAGCCGGAATTGTAAACATTACCAGTATTCTCGTCAATTCACAGCTTTCTACCTCGAATCTCGTCAATTGTACACAGCCATAAGGATAGGATGGGTTAATTACTTATATTTCAGGTGTTTTCTACAGGTTCCTAATCATTTACGTGTAATGACATTGTGTATTTTAAGACTTTTAACAAAATTTCTCAGTTTTCCTTGAAACATATACATGAATCTGCAAGGCTTAAACTGTTTTATTCAAAAAACTCCTACCAATTCAGTCTCATTTGTAAATAGAAACAGTATTCTCTTTATTTAACAGCTTTTTACACAAAATCTGAGTTCACTAAATAGTATCTCTTAATGTGTGAAAGAACTCTCTTCAGAAAAAAACAAAGTAACTGAGCCGGAATTGTAAACATTACCAGTATTCTCATCAATTCACAGCTTTCCTCCTCGAAACTCGACAATTGTACACGGCCATAAGGATAGTATGGGTCTAATTACTTATATTTCAGGTGTTGCTTACAGGTTCCTAATCATTTCCATGTACTGTCCTTGTATACTTTAAGGGTTTTACCGAAATGCGGCAGTTTTCTTGGAAATATATCCATGAATAATCAAGGTTTAAACTGTTTCATTCCAAAAACGCCAGCCATTACAGCCTCAATTGTAAATATGAATAGTATTCTCTTCATTTTAAGGCATTATACACAAATTCTCAGCTTTATAAACGGCTTTTCTTCATATTTCAAACCTGTTTCTTCAAAAAAACGCCGAGTAAAATAGCCGGAATTGTAAATTTACCAGTATTCTCGTCATTTCATAGCATTATACCTCTAATCTCAGGGTTTGACCACGGCCATAAAGATAGTATGGCACCATTTACTCGTATTTGAAGTGCTTTTAAAGGTTCCTAATCATTTCCATGTACAAACATTGTGTATTTTAAGAGTTTGACAAAAATGAGACAGTTTTCCCAGAAACATATACAGGAATCTTCAAGGCTTAAACTGTTTTATTCAAAAAACTCCTACCAATTCAGTCTCATTTGTAAATAGACAGTATTCTCTTTATTTAACAGCTTTTTACACAAAATCTGAGTTCACTAAATAGTACCTCTTAATGTGTGAAAGAACATTCTTTGGGGAAAAAACAAAGTAACTGAGCCGGAATTGTAAACATTACCAGTATTCTCGTCAATTCACAGCTTTCTACCTCGAATCTCGGCAATTGTACACAGCCATAAGGATAGGATGGGTTAATTACTTATATTTCAGGTTTTTTCTACAGGTTCCTAATCATTTACGTGTAATGACATTGTGTATTTTAAGACTTTTAACAAAATTAGTCAGTTTTCCTTGAAACATATACATGAATCTGCAAGGCTTAAACTGTTTTATTCAAAAAACTACTACCAATTCAGTCTCATTTGTAAATAGAAACAGTATTCTCTTTATTTAACAGCTTTTTACACAAAATCTGAGTTCACTAAATAGTAACTCTTAATGTGTGAAAGAACTCTCTTCAGAAAAAAACAAAGTAACTGAGCCAGAATTGTAAACATTACCAGTATTCTCATCAATTCACAGCTTTCTTCCTCGAAACTCGACAATTGTACACGGCCATAAGGATAGTATGGGTCTAACTACTTATATTTCAGGTGTTGCCTACAGGTTCCTAATAATTTCCATGTACTCTTCTTGTGTATTTTAAGAGTTTTACCGAAATGCTGCAGTTTTCTTGGAAATATATCCATGAATCATCAAGGTTTAAACTGCTTCATTCCAAAAACGCAGGCCATTACAGCCTCAATTGTAAATATGAACAGTACTATCTTCATTTTAAGGCATTATACACAAATTCTCAGCTTTATAAACGGCTTTTCTTCATATTTGAAACCTGTTTCTTCAAAAAAACGCCCAATAAAATAGCCGGAATTGTAAATTTACCAATATTCTCGTCATTTCAAAGCATTATACCTCTAATCTCGGGGTTTGACCACGGCCATAATGATAGTATTGCACCATTTACTTGTATTTGAAGTGCTTTTAAAGGTTCCTAATCATTTCCATGTACTAACATTGTGTATTTTAAGATTTTTACCAAAATGAGACAGTTTTCCTAGAAACATATACAGGAATCTTCAAGGCTTAAACTGTTTTATTCAAAAAACTCCTACCAATTCAGTCTCATTTGTAAATAGACAGTATTCTCTTTATTTAACAGCTTTTTACACAAAATCTGAGTTCACTAAATAGTACCTCTTAATGTGTGAAAGAACATTCTTTGGGGAAAAAACAAAGTAACTGAGCCAGAATTGTAAACATTACCAGTATTCTCGTCAATTCACAGCTTTCTACCTCGAATCTCGGCAATTGTACACAGCCATAAGGATAGGATGGGTTAATTACTTATATTTCAGGTGTTTTCTACAGGTTCCTAATCATTTCCCTGTAATGACATTGTGTATTTTAAGACTTTTAACAAAATTAGTCAGTTTTCCTAGAAACATATACATGAATCTGCAAGGCTTAAACTGTTTTATTCAAAAAACTCCTACCAATTCAGTCTCATTTGTAAATAGAAACAGTATTCTCTTTATTTAACAGCTTTTTACACAAAATCTGAGTTCACTAAATAGTATCTCTTAATGTGTGAAAGAACTCTCTTCGAAAAAAACAAAGTAACTGAGCCGGAATTGTAAACATTACCAGTATTCTCATCAATTCACAGCTTTCCTCCTCGAAACTCGACAATTGTACACGGCCATAAGGATAGTATGGGTCTAATTACTTATATTTCAGGTGTTGCTTACAGGTTCCTAATCATTTCCATGTACTGTCCTTGTATACTTTAAGGGTTTTACCGAAATGCGGCAGTTTTCTTGGAAATATATCCATGAATAATCAAGGTTTAAACTGTTTCATTCCAAAAACGCCAGCCATTACAGCCTCAATTGTAAATATGAACAGTATTCTCTTCATTTTAAGGCATTATACAAAAATTCTCAGCTTTATAAACGGCTTTTCTTCATATTTCAAACCTGTTTCTTCAAAAAAACGCCGAGTAAAATAGCCGGAATTGTAAATTTACCAGTATTCTCGTCATTTCATAGCATTATACCTCTAATCTCAGGGTTTGACCACGGCCATAAAGATAGTATGGCACCATTTACTCGTATTTGAAGTGCTTTGAAAGGTTCCTAATCATTTCCATGTACAAACATTGTGTATTTTAAGAGTTTGACCAAAATGAGACAGTTTTCCCAGAAACATATACAGGAATCTTCAAGGCTTAAACTGTTTTATTCAAAAAACTCCTACCAATTCAGTCTCATTTGTAAATAGACAGTATTCTCTTTATTTAACAGCTTTTTACACAAAATCTGAGTTCACTAAATAGTACCGCTTAATGTGTGAAAGAACATTCTTTGGGGAAAAAACAAAGTAACTGAGCCGGAATTGTAAACATTACCAGTATTCTCGTCAATTCACAGCCTTCTACCTCGAATCTCGGCAATTGTACACAGCCATAAGGATAGGATGGGTTAATTACTTATATTTCAGGTGTTTTCTACAGGTTCCTAATCATTTACGTGTAATGACATTGTGTATTTTAAGACTTTTAACAAAATTTCTCAGTTTTCCTTGAAACATATACATGAATCTGCAAGGCTTAAACTGTTTTATTCAAAAAACTCCTACCAATTCAGTCTCATTTGTAAATAGAAACAGTATTCTCTTTATTTAACAGCTTTTTACACAAAATCTGAGTTCACTAAATAGTATCTCTTAATGTGTGAAAGAACTCTCTTCAGAAAAAAACAAAGTAACTGAGCCGGAATTGTAAACATTACCAGTATTCTCATCAATTCACAGCTTTCCTCCTCGAAACTCGACAATTGTACACGGCCATAAGGATAGTATGGGTCTAATTACTTATATTTCAGGTGTTGCTTACAGGTTCCTAATCATTTCCATGTACTGTCCTTGTATACTTTAAGGGTTTTACCGAAATGCGGCAGTTTTCTTGGAAATATATCCATGAATAATCAAGGTTTAAACTGTTTCATTCCAAAAACGCCAGCCATTACAGCCTCAATTGTAAATATGAATAGTATTCTCTTCATTTTAAGGCATTATACACAAATTCTCAGCTTTATAAACGGCTTTTCTTCATATTTCAAACCTGTTTCTTCAAAAAAACGCCGAGTAAAATAGCCGGAATTGTAAATTTACCAGTATTCTCGTCATTTCATAGCATTATACCTCTAATCTCAGGGTTTGACCACGGCCATAAAGATAGTATGGCACCATTTACTCGTATTTGAAGTGCTTTTAAAGGTTCCTAATCATTTCCATGTACAAACATTGTGTATTTTAAGAGTTTGACCAAAATGAGACAGTTTTCCCAGAAACATATACAGGAATCTTCAAGGCTTAAACTGTTTTATTCAAAAAACTCCTACCAATTCAGTCTCATTTGTAAATAGACAGTATTCTCTTTATTTAACAGCTTTTTACACAAAATCTGAGTTCACTAAATAGTACCTCTTAATGTGTGAAAGAACATTCTTTGGGGAAAAAACAAAGTAACTGAGCCGGAATTGTAAACATTACCAGTATTCTCGTCAATTCACAGCTTTCTACCTCGAATCTCGGCAATTGTACACAGCCATAAGGATAGGATGGGTTAATTACTTATATTTCAGGTGTTTTCTACAGGTTCCTAATCATTTACGTGTAATGACATTGTGTATTTTAAGACTTTTAACAAAATTAGTCAGTTTTCCTTGAAACATATACATGAATCTGCAAGGCTTAAACTGTTTTATTCAAAAAACTACTACCAATTCAGTCTCATTTGTAAATAGAAACAGTATTCTCTTTATTTAACAGCTTTTTACACAAAATCTGAGTTCACTAAATAGTAACTCTTAATGTGTGAAAGAACTCTCTTCAGAAAAAAACAAAGTAACTGAGCCAGAATTGTAAACATTACCAGTATTCTCATCAATTCACAGCTTTCTTCCTCGAAACTCGACAATTGTACACGGCCATAAGGATAGTATGGGTCTAACTACTTATATTTCAGGTGTTGCCTACAGGTTCCTAATAATTTCCATGTACTCTTCTTGTGTATTTTAAGAGTTTTACCGAAATGCTGCAGTTTTCTTGGAAATATATCCATGAATCATCAAGGTTTAAACTGCTTCATTCCAAAAACGCAGGCCATTACAGCCTCAATTGTAAATATGAACAGTACTATCTTCATTTTAAGGCATTATACACAAATTCTCAGCTTTATAAACGGCTTTTCTTCATATTTGAAACCTGTTTCTTCAAAAAAACGCCCAGTAAAATAGCCGGAATTGTAAATTTACCAATATTCTCGTCATTTCAAAGCATTATACCTCTAATCTCGGGGTTTGACCACGGCCATAATGATAGTATGGCACCATTTACTTGTATTTGAAGTGCTTTTAAAGGTTCCTAATCATTTCCATGTACTAACATTGTGTATTTTAAGATTTTTACCAAAATGAGACAGTTTTCCTAGAAACATATACAGGAATCTTCAAGGCTTAAACTGTTTTATTCAAAAAACTCCTACCAATTCAGTCTCATTTGTAAATAGACAGTATTCTCTTTATTTAACAGCTTTTTACACAAAATCTGAGTTCACTAAATAGTACCTCTTAATGTGTGAAAGAACATTCTTTGGGGAAAAAACAAAGTAACTGAGCCAGAATTGTAAACATTACCAGTATTCTCGTCAATTCACAGCTTTCTACCTCGAATCTCGGCAATTGTACACAGCCATAAGGATAGGATGGGTTAATTACTTATATTTCAGGTGTTTTCTACAGGTTCCTAATCATTTCCCTGTAATGACATTGTGTATTTTAAGACTTTTAACAAAATTAGTCAGTTTTCCTAGAAACATATACATGAATCTGCAAGGCTTAAACTGTTTTATTCAAAAAACTCCTACCAATTCAGTCTCATTTGTAAATAGAAACAGTATTCTCTTTATTTAACAGCTTTTTACACAAAATCTGAGTTCACTAAATAGTATCTCTTAATGTGTGAAAGAACTCTCTTCAGAAAAAAACAAAGTAACTGAGCCGGAATTGTAAACATTACCAGTATTCTCATCAATTCACAGCTTTCCTCCTCGAAACTCGACAATTGTACACGGCCATAAGGATAGTATGGGTCTAATTACTTATATTTCAGGTGTTGCTTACAGGTTCCTAATCATTTCCATGTACTGTCCTTGTATACTTTAAGGGTTTTACCGAAATGCGGCAGTTTTCTTGGAAATATATCCATGAATAATCAAGGTTTAAACTGTTTCATTCTAAAAACGCCAGCCATTACAGCCTCAATTGTAAATATGAACAGTATTCTCTTCATTTTAAGCGATTATACACAAATTCTCAGCTTTATAAACGGCTTTCTTCATATTTCAAACCTGTTTCTTCAAAAAAAACGCCGAGTAAAATAGCCGGAATTGTAAATTTACCAGTATTCTCGTCATTTCATAGCATTATACCTCTAATCTCAGGGTTTGACCACGGCCATAAAGATAGTATGGCACCATTTACTCGTATTTGAAGTGCTTTTAAAGGTTCCTAATCATTTCCATGTACTGTCCTTGTATACTTTAAGGGTTTTACCGAAATGCGGCAGTTTTCTTGGAAATATATCCATGAATAATAAGGTTTAAACTGTTTCATTCCAAAAACGCCAGCCATTACAGCCTCAATTGTAAATATGCACTGTATTCTCTTCATTTTAAGGCATTATACACAAATTCTCAGCTTTATAAACGGCTTTTCTTCATATTTGAAACCTGTTTCTTCAAAAAAAACGCCCAGTAAAATAGCCGGAATTGTAAATTAACCAATATTCTCGTCATTTCATAGCATTATACCTCTAATCTCAGGGTTTGACCACGGCCATAAAGATAGTATGGCACCATTTACTCGTATTTGAAGTGCTTTTAAAGGTTCCTAATCATTTCCATGTACAAACATTGTGTATTTTAAGAGTTTGACCAAAATGAGACAGTTTTCCCAGAAACATATACAGGAATCTTCAAGGCTTAAACTGTTTTATTCAAAAAACTCCTACCAATTCAGTCTCATTTGTAAATAGACAGTATTCTCTTTATTTAACAGCTTTTTACACAAAATCTGAGTTCACTAAATAGTACCGCTTAATGTGTGAAAGAACATTCTTTGGGGAAAAAACAAAGTAACTGAGCCGGAATTGTAAACATTACCAGTATTCTCGTCAATTCACAGCTTTCTACCTCGAATCTCGTCAATTGTACACAGCCATAAGGATAGGATGGGTTAATTACTTATATTTCAGGTGTTTTCTACAGGTTCCTAATCATTTACGTGTAATGACATTGTGTATTTTAAGACTTTTAACAAAATTTCTCAGTTTTCCTTGAAACATATACATGAATCTGCAAGGCTTAAACTGTTTTATTCAAAAAACTCCTACCAATTCAGTCTCATTTGTAAATAGAAACAGTATTCTCTTTATTTAACAGCTTTTTACACAAAATCTGAGTTCACTAAATAGTATCTCTTAATGTGTGAAAGAACTCTCTTCAGAAAAAAACAAAGTAACTGAGCCGGAATTGTAAACATTACCAGTATTCTCATCAATTCACAGCTTTCCTCCTCGAAACTCGACAATTG
This sequence comes from Myotis yumanensis, assembly GCF_028538775.1. Taxonomy (NCBI): domain Eukaryota; kingdom Metazoa; phylum Chordata; class Mammalia; order Chiroptera; family Vespertilionidae; genus Myotis; species Myotis yumanensis. Next base: position 99,460 of record NW_027223800.1, read on the forward strand.
TACACGGCCATAAGGATAGTATGGGTCTAATTACTTATATTTCAGGTGTTGCTTACAGGTTCCTAATCATTTCCATGTACTGTCCTTGTATACTTTAAGGGTTTTACCGAAATGCGGCAGTTTTCTTGGAAATATATCCATGAATAATCAAGGTTTAAACTGTTTCATTCCAAAAACGCCAGCCATTACAGCCTCAATTGTAAATATGAATAGTATTCTCTTCATTTTAAGGCATTATACACAAATTCTCAGCTTTATAAACGGCTTTTCTTCATATTTCAAACCTGTTTCTTCAAAAAAACGCCGAGTAAAATAGCCGGAATTGTAAATTTACCAGTATTCTCGTCATTTCATAGCATTATACCTCTAATCTCAGGGTTTGACCACGGCCATAAAGATAGTATGGCACCATTTACTCGTATTTGAAGTGCTTTTAAAGGTTCCTAATCATTTCCATGTACAAACATTGTGTATTTTAAGAGTTTGACAAAAATGAGACAGTTTTCCCAGAAACATATACAGGAATCTTCAAGGCTTAAACTGTTTTATTCAAAAAACTCCTACCAATTCAGTCTCATTTGTAAATAGACAGTATTCTCTTTATTTAACAGCTTTTTACACAAAATCTGAGTTCACTAAATAGTACCTCTTAATGTGTGAAAGAACATTCTTTGGGGAAAAAACAAAGTAACTGAGCCGGAATTGTAAACATTACCAGTATTCTCGTCAATTCACAGCTTTCTACCTCGAATCTCGGCAATTGTACACAGCCATAAGGATAGGATGGGTTAATTACTTATATTTCAGGTTTTTTCTACAGGTTCCTAATCATTTACGTGTAATGACATTGTGTATTTTAAGACTTTTAACAAAATTAGTCAGTTTTCCTTGAAACATATACATGAATCTGCAAGGCTTAAACTGTATTATTCAAAAAACTACTACCAATTCAGTCTCATTTGTAAATAGAAACAGTATTCTCTTTATTTAACAGCTTTTTACACAAAATCTGAGTTCACTAAATAGTAACTCTTAATGTGTGAAAGAACTCTCTTCAGAAAAAAACAAAGTAACTGAGCCAGAATTGTAAACATTACCAGTATTCTCATCAATTCACAGCTTTCTTCCTCGAAACTCGACAATTGTACACGGCCATAAGGATAGTATGGGTCTAACTACTTATATTTCAGGTGTTGCCTACAGGTTCCTAATAATTTCCATGTACTCTTCTTGTGTATTTTAAGAGTTTTACCGAAATGCTGCAGTTTTCTTGGAAATATATCCATGAATCATCAAGGTTTAAACTGCTTCATTCCAAAAACGCAGGCCATTACAGCCTCAATTGTAAATATGAACAGTACTATCTTCATTTTAAGGCATTATACACAAATTCTCAGCTTTATAAACGGCTTTTCTTCATATTTGAAACCTGTTTCTTCAAAAAAACGCCCAATAAAATAGCCGGAATTGTAAATTTACCAATATTCTCGTCATTTCAAAGCATTATACCTCTAATCTCGGGGTTTGACCACGGCCATAATGATAGTATTGCACCATTTACTTGTATTTGAAGTGCTTTTAAAGGTTCCTAATCATTTCCATGTACTAACATTGTGTATTTTAAGATTTTTACCAAAATGAGACAGTTTTCCTAGAAACATATACAGGAATCTTCAAGGCTTAAACTGTTTTATACAAAAAACTCCTACCAATTCAGTCTCATTTGTAAATAGACAGTATTCTCTTTATTTAACAGCTTTTTACACAAAATCTGAGTTCACTAAATAGTACCTCTTAATGTGTGAAAGAACATTCTTTGGGGAAAAAACAAAGTAACTGAGCCAGAATTGTAAACATTACCAGTATTCTCGTCAATTCACAGCTTTCTACCTCGAATCTCGGCAATTGTACACAGCCATAAGGATAGGATGGGTTAATTACTTATATTTCAGGTGTTTTCTACAGGTTCCTAATCATTTCCCTGTAATGACATTGTGTATTTTAAGACTTTTAACAAAATTAGTCAGTTTTCCTAGAAACATATACATGAATCTGCAAGGCTTAAACTGTTTTATTCAAAAAACTCCTACCAATTCAGTCTCATTTGTAAATAGAAACAGTATTCTCTTTATTTAACAGCTTTTTACACAAAATCTGAGTTCACTAAATAGTATCTCTTAATGTGTGAAAGAACTCTCTTCGAAAAAAACAAAGTAACTGAGCCGGAATTGTAAACATTACCAGTATTCTCATCAATTCACAGCTTTCCTCCTCGAAACTCGACAATTGTACACGGCCATAAGGATAGTATGGGTCTAATTACTTATATTTCAGGTGTTGCTTACAGGTTCCTAATCATTTCCATGTACTGTCCTTGTATACTTTAAGGGTTTTACCGAAATGCGGCAGTTTTCTTGGAAATATATCCATGAATAATCAAGGTTTAAACTGTTTCATTCCAAAAACGCCAGCCATTACAGCCTCAATTGTAAATATGAACAGTATTCTCTTCATTTTAAGGCATTATACACAAATTCTCAGCTTTATAAACGGCTTTTCTTCATATTTCAAACCTGTTTCTTCAAAAAAAACGCCGAGTAAAATAGCCGGAATTGTAAATTTACCAGTATTCTCGTCATTTCATAGCATTATACCTCTAATCTCAGGGTTTGACCACGGCCATAAAGATAGTATGGCACCATTTACTCGTATTTGAAGTGCTTTTAAAGGTTCCTAATCATTTCCATGTACTGTCCTTGTATACTTTAAGGGTTTTACCGAAATGCGGCAGTTTTCTTGGAAATATATCCATGAATAATAAGGTTTAAACTGTTTCATTCCAAAAACGCCAGCCATTACAGCCTCAATTGTAAATATGCACTGTATTCTCTTCATTTTAAGGCATTATACACAAATTCTCAGCTTTATAAACGGCTTTTCTTCATATTTGAAACCTGTTTCTTCAAAAAAACGCCCAGTAAAATAGCCGGAATTGTAAATTAACCAATATTCTCGTCATTTCATAGCATTATACCTCTAATCTCAGGGTTTGACCACGGCCATAAAGATAGTATGGCACCATTTACTCGTATTTGAAGTGCTTTTAAAGGTTCCTAATCATTTCCATGTACAAACATTGTGTATTTTAAGAGTTTGACCAAAATGAGACAGTTTTCCCAGAAACATATACAGGAATCTTCAAGGCTTAAACTGTTTTATTCAAAAAACTCCTACCAATTCAGTCTCATTTGTAAATAGACAGTATTCTCTTTATTTAACAGCTTTTTACACAAAATCTGAGTTCACTAAATAGTACCGCTTAATGTGTGAAAGAACATTCTTTGGGGAAAAAACAAAGTAACTGAGCCGGAATTGTAAACATTACCAGTATTCTCGTCAATTCACAGCTTTCTACCTCGAATCTCGGCAATTGTACACAGCCATAAGGATAGGATGGGTTAATTACTTATATTTCAGGTGTTTTCTACAGGTTCCTAATCATTTACGTGTAATGACATTGTGTATTTTAAGACTTTTAACAAAATTTCTCAGTTTTCCTTGAAACATATACATGAATCTGCAAGGCTTAAACTGTTTTATTCAAAAAACTACTACCAATTCAGTCTCATTTGTAAATAGAAACAGTATTCTCTTTATTTAACAGCTTTTTACACAAAATCTGAGTTCACTAAATAGTATCTCTTAATGTGTGAAAGAACTCTCTTCAGAAAAAAACAAAGTAACTGAGCCGGAATTGTAAACATTACCAGTATTCTCATCAATTCACAGCTTTCCTCCTCGAAACTCGACAATTGTACACGGCCATAAGGATAGTATGGGTCTAATTACTTATATTTCAGGTGTTGCTTACAGGTTCCTAATCATTTCCACGTACTGTCCTTGTATACTTTAAGGGTTTTACCGAAATGCGGCAGTTTTCTTGGAAATATATCCATGAATCATCAAGGTTTAAACTGTTTCATTCCAAAAACGCCAGCCATTACAGCCTCAATTGTAAATATGAACAGTATTCTCTTCATTTTAAGGCATTATACACAAATTCTCAGCTTTATAAACGGCTTTTCTTCATATTTCAAACCTGTTTCTTCAAAAAAACGCCCAGTAAAATAGCCGGAATTGTAAATTTACCAGTATTCTCGTCATTTCCTAGCATTATACCTCTAATCTCAGGGTTTGACCACGGCCATAAAGATAGTATGGCACCATTTACTCGTATTTGAAGTGCTTTTAAAGGTTCCTAATCATTTCCATGTACAAACATTGTGTATTTTAAGAGTTTGACCAAAATGAGACAGTTTTCCCAGAAACATATACAGGAATCTTCAAGGCTTAAACTGTTTTATTCAAAAAACTCCTACCAATTCAGTCTCATTTGTAAATAGACAGTATTCTCTTTATTTAACAGCTTTTTACACAAAATCTGAGTTCACTAAATAGTACCGCTTAATGTGTGAAAGAACATTCTTTGGGGAAAAAACAAAGTAACTGAGCCGGAATTGTAAACATTACCAGTATTCTCGTCAATTCACAGCTTTCTACCTCGAATCTCGGCAATTGTACACAGCCATAAGGATAGGATGGGTTAATTACTTATATTTCAGGTGTTTTCTACAGGTTCCTAATCATTTCCGTGTAATGACATTGTGTATTTTAAGACTTTTAACAAAATTAGTCAGTTTTCCTAGAAACATATACATGAATCTTCAAGGCTTAAACTGTTTTATTCAAAAAACTACTACCAATTCAGTCTCATTTGTAAATAGAAACAGGATTCTCTTTATTTAACAGCTTTTTACACAAAATCTGAGTTCACTAAATAGTAACTCTTAATGTGTGAAAGAACTCTCTTCAGAAAAAAACAAAGTAACTGAGCCGGAATTGTAAACATTACCAGTATTCTCGTCAATTCACAGCTTTCTACCTCAAAACTCGACAATTGTACACGGCCATATGGATAATATGGGTCTAATTACTTATATTTCAGGTGTTGCGTACAGGTTCCTAATCATTTCCATGTACTGTGCTTGTGTATTTTAAGAGTTTTACCGAAATGCGGCAGTTTTCTTGGAAATAAACCCATGAATCATCAAGGTTTAAACTGCTTCAGTCCAAAAACGCCAGCCATTACAGCGTCAATTGTAAATATGAACAGTATTCTCTTCATTTTAAGGCACTATACACAAATTCTCAGCTTTATAAACGGCTTTTCTTCATATTTGAAACCATTTTCTTCAAAAAAACGCCCAGTAAAATAGCCGGAATTGTAAATTTACCAGTATTCTCGTCATTTCAAAGCATTATACCTCTAATCTCGGGGTTTGACCACGGCCATAAAGATAGTATGGCACCATTTACTCGTATTTGAAGTGCTTTTAAAGGTTCCTAATCATTTCCATGTACTGTCCTTGTATACTTTAAGGGTTTTACCGAAATGCGGCAGTTTTCTTGGAAATATATCCATGAATAATCAAGGTTTAAACTGTTTCATTCCAAAAACGCCAGCCATTACAGCCTCAATTGTAAATATGAACAGTATTCTCTTCATTTTAAGGCATTATACACAAATTCTCAGCTTTATAAACGGCTTTTCTTCATATTTCAAACCTGTTTCTTCAAAAAAACGCCGAGTAAAATAGCCGGAATTGTAAATTTACCAGTATTCTCGTCATTTCATAGCATTATACCTCTAATCTCAGGGTTTGACCACGGCCATAAAGATAGTATGGCACCATTTACTCGTATTTGAAGTGCTTTTAAAGGTTCCTAATCATTTCCATGTACAAACATTGTGTATTTTAAGAGTTTGACCAAAATGAGACAGTTTTCCCAGAAACATATACAGGAATCTTCAAGGCTTAAACTGTTTTATTCAAAAAACTCCTACCAATTCAGTCTCATTTGTAAATAGACAGTATTCTCTTTATTTAACAGCTTTTTACACAAAATCTGAGTTCACTAAATAGTACCTCTTAATGTGTGAAAGAACATTCTTTGGGGAAAAAACAAAGTAACTGAGCCGGAATTGTAAACATTACCAGTATTCTCGTGAATTCACAGCTTTCTACCTCGAATCTCGGCAATTGTACACAGCCATAAGGATAGGATGGGTTAATTACTTATATTTCAGGTGTTTTCTACAGGTTCCTAACCATTTACGTGTAATGACATTGTGTATTTTAAGACTTTTAACAAAATTAGTCAGTTTTCCTTGAAACATATACATGAATCTGCAAGGCTTAAACTGTTTTATTCAAAAAACTACTACCAATTCAGTCTCATTTGTAAATAGAAACAGTATTCTCTTTATTTAACAGCTTTTTACACAAAATCTGAGTTCACTAAATAGTAACTCTTAATGTGTGAAAGAACTCTCTTCAGAAAAAAACAAAGTAACTGAGCCAGAATTGTAAACATTACCTGTATTCTCATCAATTCACAGCTTTCTTCCTCGAAACTCGACAATTGTACACGGCCATAAGGATAGTATGGGTCTAATTACTTATATTTCAGGTGTTGCCTACAGGTTCCTAATAATTTCCATGTACTCTTCTTGTGTATTTTAAGAGTTTTACCGAAATGCTGCAGTTTTCTTGGAAATATATCCATGAATCATCAAGGTTTAAACTGCTTCATTCCAAAAACGCAGGCCATTACAGCCTCAATTGTAAATATGAACAGTACTCTCTTCATTTTAAGGCATTATACACAAATTCTCAGCTTTATAAACGGCTTTTCTTCATATTTGAAACCTGTTTCTTCAAAAAAAACGCCCAGTAAAATAGCCGGAATTGTAAATTTACCAATATTCTCGTCATTTCAAAGCATTATACCTCTAATCTCGGGGTTTGACCATGGCCATAATGATAGTATTGCACCATTTACTTGTATTTGAAGTGCTTTTAAAGGTTCCTAATCATTTCCATGTACTAACATTGTGTATTTTAAGATTTTTACCAAAATGAGACAGTTTTCCTAGAAACATATACAGGAATCTTCAAGGCTTAAACTGTTTTATTCAAAAAACTCCTACCAATTCAGTCTCATTTGTAAATAGACAGTATTCTCTTTATTTAACAGCTTTTTACACAAAATCTGAGTTCACTAAATAGTACCTGTTAATGTGTGAAAGAACATTCTTTGGGGAAAAAACAAGGTAACTGAGCCAGAATTGTAAACATTACCAGTGTTCTCGTCAATTCACAGCTTTCTACCTCGAATCTCGGCAATTGTACACAGCCATAAGGATAGGATGGGTTAATTACTTATATTTCAGGTGTTTTCTACAGGTTCCTAATCATTTCCCTGTAATGACATTGTGTATTTTAAGACTTTTAACAAAATTAGTCAGTTTTCCTAGAAACATATACATGAATCTGCAAGGCTTAAACTGTTTTATTCAAAAAACTCCTACCAATTCAGTCTCATTTGTAAATAGAAACAGTATTCTCTTTATTTAACAGCTTTTTACACAAAATCTGAGTTCACTAAATAGTATCTCTTAATGTGTGAAAGAACTCTCTTCGAAAAAAACAAAGTAACTGAGCCGGAATTGTAAACATTACCAGTATTCTCATCAATTCACAGCTTTCCTCCTCGAAACTCGACAATTGTACACGGCCATAAGGATAGTATGGGTCTAATTACTTATATTTCAGGTGTTGCTTACAGGTTCCTAATCATTTCCATGTACTGTCCTTGTATACTTTAAGGGTTTTACCGAAATGCGGCAGTTTTCTTGGAAATATATCCATGAATAATAAGGTTTAAACTGTTTCATTCCAAAAACGCCAGCCATTACAGCCTCAATTGTAAATATGAACAGTATTCTCTTCATTTTAAGGCATTATACACAAATTCTCAGCTTTATAAACGGCTTTTCTTCATATTTGAAACCTGTTTCTTCAAAAAAACGCCCAGTAAAATAGCCGGAATTGTAAATTAACCAATATTCTCGTCATTTCATAGCATTATACCTCTAATCTCAGGGTTTGACCACGGCCATAAAGATAGTATGGCACCATTTACTCGTATTTGAAGTGCTTTTAAAGGTTCCTAATCATTTCCATGTACTAACATTGTGTATTTTAAGATTTTTACCAAAATGAGACAGTTTTCCTAGAAACATATACAGGAATCTTCAAGGCTTAAACTGTTTTATTCAAAAAACTCCTACCAATTCAGTCTCATTTGTAAATAGACAGTATTCTCTTTATTTAACAGCTTTTTACACAAAATCTGAGTTCACTAAATAGTACCTGTTAATGTGTGAAAGAACATTCTTTGGGGAAAAAACAAAGTAACTGAGCCAGAATTGTAAACATTACCAGTGTTCTCGTCAATTCACAGCTTTCTACCTCGAATCTCGGCAATTGTACACAGCCATAAGGATAGGATGGGTTAATTACTTATATTTCAGGTGTTTTCTACAGGTTCCTAATCATTTCCGTGTAATGACATTGTGTATTTTAAGATTTTTAACAAAATTAGTCAGTTTTCCTAGAAACATATACATGAATCTTCAAGGCTTAAACTGTTTTATTCAAAAAACAACTACCAATTCAGTCTCATTTGTAAATAGAAACAGGATTCTCTTTATTTAACAGCTTTTTACACAAAATCTGAGTTCACTAAATAGTAACTCTTAATGTGTGAAAGAACTCTCTTCAGAAAAAAACAAAGTAACTGAGCCGGAATTGTAAACATTACCAGTATTCTCGTAAATTCACAGCTTTCTACCTCAAAACTCGACAATTGTACACGGCCATATGGATAATATGGGTCTATTTACTTATATTTCAGGTGTTGCGTACAGGTTCCTAATCATTTCCACGTACTGTCCTTGTGTATTTTAAGAGTTTTACCGAAATGCGGCAGTTTTCTTGGAAATAAACCCATGAATCATCAAGGTTTAAACTGCTTCATTCCAAAAACGCCAGCCATTACAGCGTCAATTGTAAATATGAACAGTATTCTCTTCATTTTAAGGCACTATACACAAATTCTCAGCTTTATAAATGGCTTTTCTTCATATTTGAAACCATTTTCTTCAAAAAAACGCCCAGTAAAATAGCCGGAATTGTAAATTTACCAGTATTCTCGTCATTTCAAAGCATTATACCTCTAATCTCGGGGTTTGACCACGGCCATAAAGATAGTATGGCACCATTTACTCCTATTTGAAGTGCTTTTAAAGGTTCCTAGTCATTTCCATGTACTGTCCTTGTATACTTTAAGGGTTTTACCGAAATGCGGCAGTTTTCTTGGAAATATATCCATGAATAATCAAGGTTTAAACTGCTTCATTCCAAAAACGCAGGCCATTACAGCCTCAATTGTAAATATGAACAGTACTCTCTTCATTTTAAGGCATTATACACAAATTCTCAGCTTTATAAACGGCTTTTCTTCATATTTGAAACCTGTTTCTTCAAAAAAACGCCCAGTAAAATAGCCGGAATTGTAAATTTACCTGTATTCTCATCATTTCATAGCATTATACCTCTAATCTCAGGGTTTGACCACGGCCATAAAGATAGTATGGCACCATTTACTCGTATTTGAAGTGCTTTTAAAGGTTCCTAATCATTTCCATGTACAAACATTGTGTATTTTAAGAGTTTGACCAAAATGAGACAGTTTTCCCAGAAACATATACAGGAATCTTCAAGGCTTAAACTGTTTTATTCAAAAAACTCCTACCAATTCAGTCTCATTTGAAAATAGACAGTATTCTCTTTATTTAACAGCTTTTTACACAAAATCTGAGTTCACTAAATAGTACCGCTTAATGTGTGAAAGAACATTCTTTGGGGAAAAAACAAAGTAACTGAGCCGGAATTGTAAACATTACCAGTATTCTCGTCAATTCACAGCTTTCTACCTCGAATCTCGGCAATTGTACACAGCCATAAGGATAGGATGGGTTAATTACTTATATTTCAGGTGTTTTCTACAGGTTCCTAATCATTTCCGTGTAATGACATTGTGTATTTTAAGACTTTTAACAAAATTAGTCAGTTTTCCTAGAAACATATACATGAATCTTCAAGGCTTAAACTGTTTTATTCAAAAAACTACTACCAATTCAGTCTCATTTGTAAATAGAAACAGGATTCTCTTTATTTAACAGCTTTTTACACAAAATCTGAGTTCACTAAATAGTAACTCTTAATGTGTGAAAGAACTCTCTTCAGAAAAAAACAAAGTAACTGAGCCGGAATTGTAAACATTACCAGTATTCTCGTCAATTCACAGCTTTCTACCTCAAAACTCGACAATTGTACACGGCCATATGGATAATATGGGTCTAATTACTTATATTTCAGGTGTTGCGTACAGGTTCCTAATCATTTCCATGTACTGTCCTTGTATACTTTAAGGGTTTTACCGAAATGCGGCAGTTTTCTTGGAAATATATCCATGAATAATCAAGGTTTAAACTGTTTCATTCCAAAAACGCCAGCCATTACAGCCTCAATTGTAAATATGAACAGTATTCTCTTCATTTTAAGGCATTATACACAAATTCTCACCTTTATAAACGGCTTTTCTTCATATTTGAAACCTGTTTCTTCAAAAAAACGCCCAGTAAAATAGCCGGAATTGTAAATTTACCAATATTCTCGTCATTTCAAAGCATTATACCTCTAATCTCGGGGTTTGACCACGGCCATAAAGATAGTATTGCACCATTTACTTGTATTTGAAGTGCTTTTAAAGGTTCCTAATCATTTCCATGTACTAACATTTTGTATTTTAAGATTTTTACCAAAATGAGACAGTTTTCCTAGAAACATATACAGGAATCTTCAAGGCTTAAACTGTTTTATTCAAAAAACTCCTACCAATTCAGTCTCATTTGTAAATAGAAACAGTATTCTCTTTATTTAACAGCTTTTTACACAAAATCTGAGTTCACTAAATAGTACCTCTTAATGTGTGAAAGAACATTCTTTGGGGAAAAAACAAAGTAACTGAGCCGGAATTGTAAACATTACCAGTATTCTCGTCAATTCACAGCTTTCTACCTCGAATCTCGGCAATTGTACACAGCCATAAGGATAGGATGGGTTAATTACTTATATTTCAGGTGTTTTCTACAGGTTCCTAATCATTTCCGTGTACTGATATTGTGTATTTTAAGAGTTTTACCAAAATTAGTCAGTTTTCCTAGAAACATATACATGAATATTCAAGGCTTAAACTGTTTTATTCAAAAAACTCCTACCAATTCAGTCTCATTTGTAAATAGAAACAGTATTCTCTTTATTTAACAGCTTTATACACAAAATCTGAGTTCACTAAATAGTAACTCTTAATGTGTGAAAGAACTCTCTTCAGAAAAAAACAAAGTAACTGAGCCGGAATTGTAAACATTACCAGTATTCTCGTCAATTCACAGCTTTCTACCTCGAAACTCCACAATTGTACACGGTCATAAGGATAGTATTGGTCTAATTACTTATATTTCAGGTGTTGCCTACAGGTTTCTAATAATTTCCATGTACTCTTCTTGTGTATTTTAAGAGTTTTACCGAAATGCTGCAGTTTTCTTGGAAATATATCCATGAATCATCAAGGTTTAAACTGCTTCATTCCAAAAACGCAGGCCATTACAGCCTCAATTGTAAATATGAACAGTACTCTCTTCATTTTAAGGCATTATACACAAATTCTCAGCTTTATAAACGGCTTTTCTTCATATTTGAAACCTGTTTCTTCAAAAAAAACGCCCAGTAAAATAGCCGGAATTGTAAATTTACCAATATTCTCGTCATTTCAAAGCATTATACCTCTAATCTCGGGGTTTGACCACGGCCATAAAGATAGTATTGCACCATTTACTTGTATTTGCAGTGCTTTTAAAGGTTCCTAATCATTTCCATGTACTAACATTGTGTATTTTAAGATTTTTACCAAAATGAGACAGTTTTCCTAGAAACATATACAGGAATCTTCAAGGCTTAAACTGTTTTATTCAAAAAACTCCTACCAATTCAGTCTCATTTGTAAATAGACAGTATTCTCTTTATTTAACAGCTTTTTACACAAAATCTGAGTTCACTAAATAGTACCTCTTAATGTGTGAAAGAACATTCTTTGGGGAAAAAACAAAGTAACTGAGCCAGAATTGTAAACATTACCAGTATTCTCGTCAATTCACAGCTTTCTACCTCGAATCTCGGCAATTGTACACAGCCATAAGGATAGGATGGGTTAATTACTTATATTTCAGGTGTTTTCTACAGGTTCCTAATCATTTCCCTGTAATGACATTGTGTATTTTAAGACTTTTAACAAAATTAGTCAGTTTTCCTAGAAACATATACATGAATCTGCAAGGCTTAAACTGTTTTATTCAAAAAACTCCTACCAATTCAGTCTCATTTGTAAATAGAAACAGGATTCTCTTTATTTAACAGCTTTTTACACAAAATCTGAGTTCACTAAATAGTATCTCTTAATGTGTGAAAGAACTCTCTTCGAAAAAAACAAAGTAACTGAGCCGGAATTGTAAACATTACCAGTATTCTCATCAATTCACAGCTTTCCTCCTCGAAACTCGACAATTGTACACGGCCATAAGGATAGTATTGGTCTAATTACTTATATTTCAGGTGTTGCTTACAGGTTCCTAATCATTTCCATGTACTGTCCTTGTATACTTTAAGGGTTTTACCGAAATGCGGCAGTTTTCTTGGAAATATATCCATGAATAATCAAGGTTTAAACTGTTTCATTCCAAAAACGCCAGCCATTACAGCCTCAATTGTAAATATGAACAGTATTCTCTTCATTTTAAGGCATTATACACAAATTCTCAGCTTTATAAACGGCTTTTCTTCATATTTCAAAACTGTTTCTTCAAAAAAACGCCGAGTAAAATAGCCGGAATTGTAAATTTACCAGTATTCTCGTCATTTCATAGCATTATACCTCTAATCTCAGGGTTTGACCACGGCCATAAAGATAGTATGGCACCATTTACTCGTATTTGAAGTGCTTTTAAAGGTTCCTAATCATTTCCATGTACAAACATTATGTATTTTAAGAGATAGACCAAAATGAGACAGTTTTCCCAGAAACATATACAGGAATCTTCAAGGTTTAAACTGTTTTATTCAAAAAACTCCTACCAATTCAGTCTCATTTGTAAATAGACAGTATTCTCTTTATTTAACAGCTTTTTACACAAAATCTGAGTTCACTAAATAGTACCTCTTAATGTGTGAAAGAACATTCTTTGGGGAAAAAACAAAGTAACTGAGCCGGAAATGTAAACATTACCAGTATTCTCGTCAATTCACAGCTTTCTTCCTCGAAACTCGACAATTGTCCACGGCCATAAGGATAGTATGGGTCTAATTACTTATATTTCAGGTGTTGCTTACAGGTTCCTAATCATTTCCATGTACTGTCCTTGTATACTTTAAGGGTTTTACCGAAATGCGGCAGTTTTCTTGGAAATATACCCATGAATCATCAAGGTTTAAACTGCTTCAGTCCAAAAACGCCAGCCATTAAAGCGTCAATTGTAAATATGAACAGTATTCTCTTCATTTTAAGGCACTATACACAAATTCTCAGCTTTATAAACCGCTTTTCTTCATATTTGAAACCATTTTCTTCAAAAAAACGCCCAGTAAAATAGCCGGAATTGTAAATTTACCAATATTCTCGTCATTTCATAGCATTATACCTCTAATCTCAGGGTTTGACCACGGCCATAAAGATAGTATGGCACCATTTACTCGTATTTGAAGTGCTTTTAAAGGTTCCTAATCATTTCCATGTACAAACATTGTGTATTTTAAGAGTTTGACCAAAATGAGACAGTTTTCCCAGAAACATATACAGGAATCTTCAAGGCTTAAACTGTTTTATTCAAAAAACTCCTACCAATTCAGTCTCATTTGTAAGTAGACAGTATTCTCTTTATTTAACAGCTTTTTACACAAAATCTGAGTTCACTAAATAGTACCTCTTAATGTGTGAAAGAACATTCTTTGGGGAAAAAACAAAGTAACTGAGCCGGAATTGTAAACATTACCAGTATTCTCGTCAATTCACAGCTTTCTACCTCGAATCTCGGCAATTGTACACAGCCATAAGGATAGGATGGGTTAATTACTTATATTTCAGGTGTTTTCTACAGGTTCCTAATCATTTACGTGTAATGACATTGTGTATTTTAAGACTTTTAACAAAATTAGTCAGTTTTCCTTGAAACATATACATGAATCTGCAAGGCTTAAACTGTTTTATTCAGAAAACTACTACCAATTCAGTCTCATTTGTAAATAGAAACAGTATTCTCTTTATTTAACAGCTTTTTACACAAAATCTGAGTTCACTAAATAGTAACTCTTAATGTGTGAAAGAACTCTCTTCAGAAAAAAACAAAGTAACTGAGCCAGAATTGTAAACATTACCAGTATTCTCATCAATTCACAGCTTTCTTCCTCGAAACTCGACAATTGTACACGGCCATAAGGATAGTATGGGTCTAATTACTTATATTTCAGGTGTTGCTTACAGGTTCCTAATCATTTCCATGTACTGTCCTTGTATACCTTAAGGGTTTTACGGAAATGCGGCAGTTTTCTTGGAAATATACCCATGAATCATCAAGGTTTAAACTGCTTCATTCCAAAAACGCCAGCCATTAAAGCGTCAATTGTAAATATGAACAGTACTCTCTTCATTTTAAGGCATTATACACAAATTCTCAGCTTTATAAACGGCTTTTCTTCATATTTGAAACCATTTTCTTCAAAAAAAACGCCCAGTAAAATAGCCGGAATTGTAAATTTACCAATATTCTCGTCATTTCAAAGCATTATACCTCTAATCTCGGGGTTTGACCACGGCCATAAAGATAGTATTGCACCATTTACTTGTATTTGAAGTGCTTTTAAAGGTTCCTAATCATTTCCATGTACTAACATTGTGTATTTTAAGAGTTTTACCAAAATGAGACAGTTTGCCTAGAAACATATACAGGAATCTTCAAGGCTTAAACTGTTTTATTCAAAAAACTCCTACCAATTCAGTCTCATTTGTAAATAGACAGTATTCTCTTTATTTAACAGCTTTTTACACAAAATCTGAGTTCACTAAATAGTACCTCTTAATGTGTGAAAGAACATTCTTTGGGGAAAAAACAAAGTAACTGAGCCGGAATTGTAAACATTACCAGTATTCTCGTCAATTCACAGCTTTCTACCTCGAATCTCGGCAATTGTACACAGCCATAAGGATAGGATGGGTTAATTACTTATATTTCAGGTGTTTTCTACAGGTTCCTAATCATTTCCGTGTAATGACATTGTGTATTTTAAGACTTTTAACAAAATTAGTCAGTTTTCCTTGAAACATATACATGAATCTGCAAGGCTTAAACTGTTTTATTCAAAAAACTACTACCAATTCAGTCTCATTTGTAAATAGAAACAGTATTCTCTTTATTTAACAGCTTTTTACACAAAATCTGAGTTCACTAAATAGTAACTCTTAATGTGTGAAAGAACTCTCTTCAGAAAAAAACAAAGTAACTGAGCCAGAATTGTAAACATTACCAGTATTCTCATCAATTCACAGCTTTCTTCCTCGAAACTCGACAATTGTACACGGCCATAAGGATAGTATGGGTCTAATTACTTATATTTCAGGTGTTGCTTACAGGTTCCTAATCATTTCCATGTACTGTCCTTGTATACTTTAAGGGTTTTACGGAAATGCGGCAGTTTTCTTGGAAATATACCCATGAATCATCAAGGTTTAAACTGCTTCAGTCCAAAAACGCCAGCCATTAAAGCGTCAATTGTAAATATGAACAGTATTCTCTTCATTTTAAGGCACTATACACAAATTCTCAGCTTTATAAACGGCTTTTCTTCATATTTGAAACCATTTTCTTCAAAAAAACGCCCAGTAAAATAGCCGGAATTGTAAATTTACCAATATTCTCGTCATTTCAAAGCATTATACCTCTAATCTCGGGGTTTGACCACGGCCATAAAGATAGTATTGCACCATTTACTTGTATTTGAAGTGCTTTTAAAGGTTCCTAATCATTTCCATGTACTAACATTGTGTATTTTAAGAGTTTTACCAAAATGAGACAGTTTGCCTAGAAACATATACAGGAATCTTCAAGGCTTAAACTGTTTTATTCAAAAAACTCCTACCAATTCAGTCTCATTTGTAAATAGACAGTATTCTCTTTATTTAACAGCTTTTTACACAAAATCTGAGTTCACTAAATAGTACCTCTTAATGTGTGAAAGAACATTCTTTGGGGAAAAAACAAAGTAACTGAGCCGGAATTGTAAACATTACCAGTATTCTCGTCAATTCACAGCTTTCTACCTCGAATCTCGGCAATTGTACACAGCCATAAGGATAGGATGGGTTAATTACTTATATTTCAGGTGTTTTCTACAGGTTCCTAATCATTTACGTGTAATGACATTGTGTATTTTAAGACTTTTAACAAAATTAGTCAGTTTTCCTTGAAACATATACATGAATCTGCAAGGCTTAAACTGTTTTATTCAAAAAACTCCTACCAATTCAGTCTCATTTGTAAATAGAAACAGTATTCTCTTTATTTAACAGCTTTTTACACAAAATCTGAGTTCACTAAATAGTAACTCTTAATGTGTGAAAGAACTCTCTTCAGAAAAAAACAAAGTAACTGAGCCGGAATTGTAAACATTACCAGTATTCTCGTCAATTCACAGCTTTCTACCTCGAAACTCGACAATTGTACACGGCCATAAGGATAGTATTGGTCTAATTACTTATATTTCAGGTGTTGCCTACAGGTTCCTAATAATTTCCATGTACTCTTCTTGTGTATTTTAAGAGTTTTACCGAAATGCTGCAGTTTTCTTGGAAATATATCCATGAATCATCAAGGTTTAAACTGCTTCATTCCAAAAACGCCAGCCATTACAGCCTCAATTGTAAATATGAACAGTACTCTCTTCATTTTAAGGCATTATACACAAATTCTCAGCTTTATAAACGGCTTTTCTTCATATTTGAAACCTGTTTCTTCAAAAAAACGCCCAGTAAAATAGCCGGAATTGTAAATTTACCAATATTCTCGTCATTTCAAAGCATTATACCTCTAATCTCGGGGTTTGACCACGGCCATAAAGATAGTATTGCACCATTTACTTGTATTTGAAGTGCTTTTAAAGGTTCTTAATCATTTCCATGTACTAACCTTGTGTATTTTAAGATTTTTACCAAAATGAGACAGTATTCCTAGAAACATATACAGGAATCTTCAAGGCTTAAACTGTTTTATTCAGAAAACTCCTACCAATTCAGTCTCATTTGTAAATAGACAGTATTCTCTTTATTTAACAGCTTTTTACACAAAATCTGAGTTCACTAAATTGTACCGCTTAATGTGTGAAAGAACATTCTTTGGGGAAAAAACAAAGTAACTGAGCCGGAATTGTAAACATTACCAGTATTCTCGTCAATTCACAGCTTTCTACCTCGAATCTCGGCAATTGTACACAGCCATAAGGATAGGATGGGTTAATTACTTATATTTCAGGTGTTTTCTACAGGTTCCTAATCATTTCCGTGTAATGACATTGTGTATTTTAAGACTTTTAACAAAATTAGTCAGTTTTCCTAGAAACATATACATGAATCTTCAAGGCTTAAACTGTTTTATTCAAAAAACTACTACCAATTCAGTCTCATTTGTAAATAGAAACAGGATTCTCTTTATTTAACAGCTTTTTACACAAAATCTGAGTTCACTAAATAGTAACTCTTAATGTGTGAAAGAACTCTCTTCAGAAAAAAACAAAGTAACTGAGCCGGAATTGTAAACATTACCAGTATTCTCGTCAATTCACAGCTTTCTACCTCAAAACTCGACAATTGTACACGGCCATATGGATAATATGGGTCTAATTACTTATATTTCAGGTGTTGCGTACAGGTTCCTAATCATTTCCATGTACTGTCCTTGTGTATTTTAAGAGTTTTACCGAAATGCGGCAGTTTTCTTGGAAATAAACCCATGAATCATCAAGGTTTAAACTGCTTCAGTCCAAAAACGCCAGCCATTACAGCGTCAATTGTAAATATGAACAGTATTCTCTTCATTTTAAGGCACTATACACAAATTCTCAGCTTTATAAATGGCTTTTCTTCATATTTGAAACCATTTTCTTCAAAAAAACGCCCAGTAAAATAGCCGGAATTGTAAATTTACCAGTATTCTCCTCATTTCAAAGCATTATACCTCTAATCTCGGGGTTTGACCACGGCCATAAAGATAGTATGGCACCATTTACTCGTATTTGAAGTGCTTTTAAAGGTTCCTAATCATTTCCATGTACTGTCCTTGTATACTTTAAGGGTTTTACCGAAATGCGGCAGTTTTCTTGGAAATATATCCATGAATAATCAAGGTTTAAACTGTTTCATTCCAAAAACGCCAGCCATTACAGCCTCAATTGTAAATATGAACAGTATTCTCTTCATTTTAAGGCATTATACACAAATTCTCAGCTTTATAAACGGCTTTTCTTCATATTTGAAACCTCTTTCTTCAAAAAAACGCCCAGTAAAATAGCCGGAATTGTAAATTTACCAATATTCTCGTCATTTCAAAGCATTATACCTCTAATCTCGGGGTTTGACCACGGCCATAAAGATAGTATTGCACCATTTACTTGTATTTGAAGTGCTTTTAAAGGTTCCTAATCATTTCCATGTAATAACATTTTGTATTTTAAGATTTTTACCAAAATGAGACAGTTTTCCTAGAAACATATACAGGAATCTTCAAGGCTTAAACTGTTTTATTCAAAAAACTCCTACCAATTCAGTCTCATTTGTAAATAGAAACAGTATTCTCTTTATTTAACAGCTTTTTACACAAAATCTGAGTTCACTAAATAGTACCTCTTAATGTGTGAAAGAACATTCTTTGGGGAAAAAACAAAGCAACTGAGCCGGAATTGTAAACATTACCAGTATTCTCGTCAATTCACAGCTTTCTACGTCGAATCTCGTCAATTGTACACAGCCATAAGGATAGGATGGGTTAATTACTTATATTTCAGGTGTTTTCTACAGGTTCCTAATCATTTACGTGTAATGACATTGTGTATTTTAAGACTTTTAACAAAATTTGTCAGTTTTCCTTGAAACATATACATGAATCTGCAAGGCTTAAACTGTTTTATTCAAAAAACTCCTACCAATTCAGTCTCATTTGTAAATAGAAACAGTATTCTCTTTATTTAACAGCTTTTTACACAAAATCTGAGTTCACTAAATAGTATCTCTTAATGTGTGAAAGAACTCTCTTCGAAAAAAACAAAGTAACTGAGCCGGAATTGTAAACATTACCAGTATTCTCATCAATTCACAGCTTTCCTCCTCGAAACTCGACAATTGTACACGGCCATAAGGATAGTATGGGTCTAATTACTTATATTTCAGGTGTTGCTTACAGGTTCCTAATCATTTCCATGTACTGTCCTTGTATACTTTAAGGGTTTTACCGAAATGCGGCAGTTTTCTTGGAAATATATCCATGAATAATCAAGGTTTAAACTGTTTCATTCCAAAAACGCCAGCCATTACAGCCTCAATTGTAAATATGAACAGTATTCTCTTCATTTTAAGGCATTATACACAAATTCTCAGCTTTATAAACGGCTTTTCTTCATATTTCAAAACTGTTTCTTCAAAAAAACGCCGAGTAAAATAGCCGGAATTGTAAATTTACCAGTATTCTCGTCATTTCATAGCATTATACCTCTAATCTCAGGGTTTGACCACGGCCATAAAGATAGTATGGCACCATTTACTCGTATTTGAAGTGCTTTTAAAGGTTCCTAATCATTTCCATGTACAAACATTATGTATTTTAAGAGATAGACCAAAATGAGACAGTTTTCCCAGAAACATATACAGGAATCTTCAAGGTTTAAACTGTTTTATTCAAAAAACTCCTACCAATTCAGTCTCATTTGTAAATAGACAGTATTCTCTTTATTTAACAGCTTTTTACACAAAATCTGAGTTCACTAAATAGTACCTCTTAATGTGTGAAAGAACATTCTTTGGGGAAAAAACAAAGTAACTGAGCCGGAAATGTAAACATTACCAGTATTCTCGTCAATTCACAGCTTTCTTCCTCGAAACTCGACAATTGTCCACGGCCATAAGGATAGTATGGGTCTAATTACTTATATTTCAGGTGTTGCTCACAGGTTCCTAATCATTTCCATGTACTGTCCTTGTATACTTTAAGGGTTTTACCGAAATGCGGCAGTTTTCTTGGAAATATACCCATGAATCATCAAGGTTTAAACTGCTTCAGTCCAAAAACGCCAGCCATTAAAGCGTCAATTGTAAATATGAACAGTATTCTCTTCATTTTAAGGCACTATACACAAATTCTCAGCTTTATAAACCGCTTTTCTTCATATTTGAAACCATTTTCTTCAAAAAAACGCCCAGTAAAATAGCCGGAATTGTAAATTTACCAATATTCTCGTCATTTCATAGCATTATACCTCTAATCTCAGGGTTTGACCACGGCCATAAAGATAGTATGGCACCATTTACTCGTATTTGAAGTGCTTTTAAAGGTTCCTAATCATTTCCATGTACAAACATTGTGTATTTTAAGAGTTTGACCAAAATGAGACAGTTTTCCCAGAAACATATACAGGAATCTTCATGGCTTAAACTGTTTTATTCAAAAAACTCCTACCAATTCAGTCTCATTTGTAAATAGACAGTATTCTCTTTATTTAACAGCTTTTTACACAAAATCTGAGTTCACTAAATAGTACCTCTTAATGTGTGAAAGAACATTCTTTGGGGAAAAAACAAAGTAACTGAGCCGGAATTGTAAACATTACCAGTATTCTCGTCAATTCACAGCTTTCTACCTCGAATCTCGGCAATTGTACACAGCCATAAGGATAGGATGGGTTAATTACTTATATTTCAGGTGTTTTCTACAGGTTCCTAATCATTTACGTGTAATGACATTGTGTATTTTAAGACTTTTAACAAAATTAGTCAGTTTTCCTTGAAACATATACATGAATCTGCAAGGCTTAAACTGTTTTATTCAAAAAACTACTACCAATTCAGTCTCATTTGTAAATAGAAACAGTATTCTCTTTATTTAACAGCTTTTTACACAAAATCTGAGTTCACTAAATAGTAACTCTTAATGTGTGAAAGAACTCTCTTCAGAAAAAAACAAAGTAACTGAGCCAGAATTGTAAACATTACCAGTATTCTCATCAATTCACAGCTTTCTTCCTCGAAACTCGACAATTGTACACGGCCATAAGGATAGTATGGGTCTAATTACTTATATTTCAGGTGTTGCTTACAGGTTCCTAATCATTTCCATGTACTGTCCTTGTGTATTTTAAGAGTTTTACCGAAATGCTGCAGTTTTCTTGGAAATATATCCATGAATCATCAAGGTTTAAACTGCTTCATTCCAAAAACGCAGGCCATTACAGCCTCAATTGTAAATATGAACAGTACTCTCTTCATTTTAAGGCATTATACACAAATTCTCAGCTTTATAAACGGCTTTTCTTCATATTTGAAACCTGTTTCTTCAAAAAAACGCCCAGTAAAATAGCCGGAATTGTAAATTTACCAATATTCTCGTCATTTCAAAGCATTATACCTCTAATCTCGGGGTTTGACCACGGCCATAAAGATAGTATTGCACCATTTACTTGTATTTGAAGTGCTTTTAAAGGTTCTTAATCATTTCCATGTACTAACCTTGTGTATTTTAAGATTTTTACCAAAATGAGACAGTTTTCCTAGAAACATATACAGGAATCTTCAAGGCTTAAACTGTTTTATTCAAAAAACTCCTACCAATTCAGTCTCATTTGTAAATAGACAGTATTCTCTTTATTTAACAGCTTTTTACACAAAATCTGAGTTCACTAAATTGTACCGCTTAATGTGTGAAAGAACATTCTTTGGGGAAAAAACAAAGTAACTGAGCCGGAATTGTAAACATTACCAGTATTCTCGTCAATTCACAGCTTTCTACCTCGAATCTCGGCAATTGTACACAGCCATAAGGATAGGATGGGTTAATTACTTATATTTCAGGTGTTTTCTACAGGTTCCTAATCATTTCCGTGTAATGACATTGTGTATTTTAAGACTTTTAACAAAATTAGTCAGTTTTCCTAGAAACATATACATGAATCTTCAAGGCTTAAACTGTTTTATTCAAAAAACTACTACCAATTCAGTCTCATTTGTAAATAGAAACAGGATTCTCTTTATTTAACAGCTTTTTACACAAAATCTGAGTTCACTAAATAGTAACTCTTAATGTGTGAAAGAACTCTCTTCAGAAAAAAACAAAGTAACTGAGCCGGAATTGTAAACATTACCAGTATTCTCGTCAATTCACAGCTTTCTACCTCAAAACTCGACAATTGTACACAGCCATATGGATAATATGGGTCTAATTACTTATATTTCAGGTGTTGCGTACAGGTTCCTAATCATTTCCATGTACTGTCCTTGTGTATTTTAAGAGTATTACCGAAATGCGGCAGTTTTCTTGGAAATAAACCCATGAATCATCAAGGTTTAAACTGCTTCAGTCCAAAAACGCCAGCCATTACAGCGTCAATTGTAAATATGAACAGTATTCTCTTCATTTTAAGGCACTATACACAAATTCTCAGCTTTATAAATGGCTTTTCTTCATATTTGAAACCATTTTCTTCAAAAAAACGCCCAGTAAAATAGCCGGAATTGTAAATTTACCAGTATTCTCCTCATTTCAAAGCATTATACCTCTAATCTCGGGGTTTGACCACGGCCATAAAGATAGTATGGCACCATTTACTCGTATTTGAAGTGCTTTTAAAGGTTCCTAATCATTTCCATGTACTGTCCTTGTATACTTTAAGGGTTTTACCGAAATGCGGCAGTTTTCTTGGAAATATATCCATGAATAATCAAGGTTTAAACTGTTTCATTCCAAAAACGCCAGCCATTACAGCCTCAATTGTAAATATGAACAGTATTCTCTTCATTTTAAGGCATTATACACAAATTCTCAGCTTTATAAACGGCTTTTCTTCATATTTGAAACCTCTTTCTTCAAAAAAACGCCCAGTAAAATAGCCGGAATTGTAAATTTACCAATATTCTCGTCATTTCAAAGCATTATACCTCTAATCTCGGGGTTTGACCACGGCCATAAAGATAGTATTGCACCATTTACTTGTATTTGAAGTGCTTTTAAAGGTTCCTAATCATTTCCATGTAATAACATTTTGTATTTTAAGATTTTTACCAAAATGAGACAGTTTTCCTAGAAACATATACAGGAATCTTCAAGGCTTAAACTGTTTTATTCAAAAAACTCCTACCAATTCAGTCTCATTTGTAAATAGAAACAGTATTCTCTTTATTTAACAGCTTTTTACACAAAATCTGAGTTCACTAAATAGTACCTCTTAATGTGTGAAAGAACATTCTTTGGGGAAAAAACAAAGTAACTGAGCCGGAATTGTAAACATTACCAGTATTCTCGTCAATTCACAGCTTTCTACATCGAATCTCGGCAATTGTACACAGCCATAAGGATAGGATGGGTTAATTACTTATATTTCAGGTGTTTTCTACAGGTTCCTAATCATTTACGTGTAATGACATTGTGTATTTTAAGACTTTTAACAAAATTTGTCAGTTTTCCTTGAAACATATACATGAATCTGCAAGGCTTAAACTGTTTTATTCAAAAAACTCCTACCAATTGAGTCTCATTTGTAAATAGAAACAGTATTCTCTTTATTTAACAGCTTTTTACACAAAATCTGAGTTCACTAAATAGTATCTCTTAATGTGTGAAAGAACTCTCTTCGAAAAAAACAAAGTAACTGAGCCGGAATTGTAAACATTACCAGTATTCTCATCAATTCACAGCTTTCCTCCTCGAAACTCGACAATTGTACACGGCCATAAGGATAGTATGGGTCTAATTACTTATATTTCAGGTGTTGCTTACAGGTTCCTAATCATTTCCATGTACTGTCCTTGTATACTTTAAGGGTTTTACCGAAATGCGGCAGTTTTCTTGGAAATATATCCATGAATAATCAAGGTTTAAACTGTTTCATTCCAAAAACGCCAGCCATTACAGCCTCAATTGTAAATATGAACAGTATTCTCTTCATTTTAAGGCATTATACACAAATTCTCAGCTTTATAAACGGCTTTTCTTCATATTTCAAAACTGTTTCTTCAAAAAAACGCCGAGTAAAATAGCCGGAATTGTAAATTTACCAGTATTCTCGTCATTTCATAGCATTATACCTCTAATCTCAGGGTTTGACCACGGCCATAAAGATAGTATGGCACCATTTACTCGTATTTGAAGTGCTTTTAAAGGTTCCTAATCATTTCCATGTACAAACATTATGTATTTTAAGAGATAGACCAAAATGAGACAGTTTTCCCAGAAACATATACAGGAATCTTCAAGGTTTAAACTGTTTTATTCAAAAAACTCCTACCAATTCAGTCTCATTTGTAAATAGACAGTATTCTCTTTATTTAACAGCTTTTTACACAAAATCTGAGTTCACTAAATAGTACCTCTTAATGTGTGAAAGAACATTCTTTGGGGAAAAAACAAAGTAACTGAGCCGGAATTGTAAACATTACCAGTATTCTCGTCAATTCACAGCTTTCTTCCTCGAAACTCGACAATTGTCCACGGCCATAAGGATAGTATGGGTCTAATTACTTATATTTCAGGTGTTGCTTACAGGTTCCTAATCATTTCCATGTACTGTCCTTGTATACTTTAAGGGTTTTACGGAAATGCGGCAGTTTTCTTGGAAATATACCCATGAATCATCAAGGTTTAAACTGCTTCAGTCCAAAACGCCAGCCATTAAAGCGTCAATTGTAAATATGAACAGTATTCTCTTCATTTTAAGGCACTATACACAAATTCTCAGCTTTATAAACGGCTTTTCTTCATATTTGAAACCATTTTCTTCAAAAAAACGCCCAGTAAAATAGCCGGAATTGTAAATTTACCAATATTCTCGTCATTTCAAAGCATTATACCTCTAATCCCGGGGTTTGACCACGGCCATAAAGATAGTATTGCACCATTTACTTGTATTTGAAGTGCTTTTAAAGGTTCCTAATCATTTCCATGTACTAACATTGTGTATTTTAAGAGTTTGACCAAAATGAGACAGTTTGCCTAGAAACATATACAGGAATCTTCAAGGCTTAAACTGTTTTATTCAAAAAACTCCTACCAATTCAGTCTCATTTGTAAATAGACAGTATTCTCTTTATTTAACAGCTTTTTACACAAAATCTGAGTTCACTAAATAGTACCTCTTAATGTGTGAAAGAACATTCTTTGGGGAAAAAACAAAGTAACTGAGCCGGAATTGTAAACATTACCAGTATTCTCGTCAATTCACAGCTTTCTACCTCGAATCTCGGCAATTGTACACAGCCATAAGGATAGGATGGGTTAATTACTTATATTTCAGGTGTTTTCTACAGGTTCCTAATCATTTACGTGTAATGACATTGTGTATTTTAAGACTTTTAACAAAATTAGTCAGTTTTCCTTGAAACATATACATGAATCTGCAAGGCTTAAACTGTTTTATTCAAAAAACTACTACCAATTCAGTCTCATTTGTAAATAGAAACAGTATTCTCTTTATTTAACAGCTTTTTACACAAAATCTGAGTTCACTAAATAGTAACTCTTAATGTGTGAAAGAACTCTCTTCAGAAAAAAACAAAGTAACTGAGCCAGAATTGTAAACATTACCAGTATTCTCATCAATTCACAGCTTTCTTCCTCGAAACTCGACAATTGTACACGGCCATAAGGATAGTATGGGTCTAATTACTTATATTTCAGGTGTTGCTTACAGGTTCCTAATCATTTCCATGTACTGTCCTTGTGTATTTTAAGAGTTTTACCGAAATGCTGCAGTTTTCTTGGAAATATATCCATGAATCATCAAGGTTTAAACTGCTTCATTCCAAAAACGCAGGCCATTACAGCCTCAATTGTAAATATGAACAGTACTCTCTTCATTTTAAGGCATTATACACAAATTCTCAGCTTTATAAACGGCTTTTCTTCATATTTGAAACCTGTTTCTTCAAAAAAACGCCCAGTAAAATAGCCGGAATTGTAAATTTACCAATATTCTCGTCATTTCAAAGCATTATACCTCTAATCTCGGGGTTTGACCACGGCCATAAAGATAGTATTGCACCATTTACTTGTATTTGAAGTGCTTTTAAAGGTTCTTAATCATTTCCATGTACTAACCTTGTGTATTTTAAGATTTTTACCAAAATGAGACAGTTTTCCTAGAAACATATACAGGAATCTTCAAGGCTTAAACTGTTTTATTCAAAAAACTCCTACCAATTCAGTCTCATTTGTAAATAGACAGTATTCTCTTTATTTAACAGCTTTTTACACAAAATCTGAGTTCACTAAATTGTACCGCTTAATGTGTGAAAGAACATTCTTTGGGGAAAAAACAAAGTAACTGAGCCGGAATTGTAAACATTACCAGTATTCTCGTCAATTCACAGCTTTCTACCTCGAATCTCGGCAATTGTACACAGCCATAAGGATAGGATGGGTTAATTACTTATATTTCAGGTGTTTTCTACAGGTTCCTAATCATTTCCGTGTAATGACATTGTGTATTTTAAGACTTTTAACAAAATTAGTCAGTTTTCCTAGAAACATATACATGAATCTTCAAGGCTTAAACTGTTTTATTCAAAAAACTACTACCAATTCAGTCTCATTTGTAAATAGAAACAGGATTCTCTTTATTTAACAGCTTTTTACACAAAATCTGAGTTCACTAAATAGTAACTCTTAATGTGTGAAAGAACTCTCTTCAGAAAAAAACAAAGTAACTGAGCCGGAATTGTAAACATTACCAGTATTCTCGTCAATTCACAGCTTTCTACCTCAAAACTCGACAATTGTACACAGCCATATGGATAATATGGGTCTAATTACTTATATTTCAGGTGTTGCGTACAGGTTCCTAATCATTTCCATGTACTGTCCTTGTGTATTTTAAGAGTATTACCGAAATGCGGCAGTTTTCTTGGAAATAAACCCATGAATCATCAAGGTTTAAACTGCTTCAGTCCAAAAACGCCAGCCATTACAGCGTCAATTGTAAATATGAACAGTATTCTCTTCATTTTAAGGCACTATACACAAATTCTCAGCTTTATAAATGGCTTTTCTTCATATTTGAAACCATTTTCTTCAAAAAAACGCCCAGTAAAATAGCCGGAATTGTAAATTTACCAGTATTCTCCTCATTTCAAAGCATTATACCTCTAATCTCGGGGTTTGACCACGGCCATAAAGATAGTATGGCACCATTTACTCGTATTTGAAGTGCTTTTAAAGGTTCCTAATCATTTCCATGTACTGTCCTTGTATACTTTAAGGGTTTTACCGAAATGCGGCAGTTTTCTTGGAAATAT
Source organism: Myotis yumanensis (assembly GCF_028538775.1). NCBI lineage: Eukaryota > Metazoa > Chordata > Mammalia > Chiroptera > Vespertilionidae > Myotis > Myotis yumanensis. Next base: position 127,072 of record NW_027223800.1, read on the forward strand.
ATCCATGAATAATCAAGGTTTAAACTGTTTCATTCCAAAAACGCCAGCCATTACAGCCTCAATTGTAAATATGAACAGTATTCTCTTCATTTTAAGGCATTATACACAAATTCTCAGCTTTATAAACGGCTTTTCTTCATATTTGAAACCTCTTTCTTCAAAAAAACGCCCAGTAAAATAGCCGGAATTGTAAATTTACCAATATTCTCGTCATTTCAAAGCATTATACCTCTAATCTCGGGGTTTGACCACGGCCATAAAGATAGTATTGCACCATTTACTTGTATTTGAAGTGCTTTTAAAGGTTCCTAATCATTTCCATGTAATAACATTTTGTATTTTAAGATTTTTACCAAAATGAGACAGTTTTCCTAGAAACATATACAGGAATCTTCAAGGCTTAAACTGTTTTATTCAAAAAACTCCTACCAATTCAGTCTCATTTGTAAATAGAAACAGTATTCTCTTTATTTAACAGCTTTTTACACAAAATCTGAGTTCACTAAATAGTACCTCTTAATGTGTGAAAGAACATTCTTTGGGGAAAAAACAAAGTAACTGAGCCGGAATTGTAAACATTACCAGTATTCTCGTCAATTCACAGCTTTCTACATCGAATCTCGGCAATTGTACACAGCCATAAGGATAGGATGGGTTAATTACTTATATTTCAGGTGTTTTCTACAGGTTCCTAATCATTTACGTGTAATGACATTGTGTATTTTAAGACTTTTAACAAAATTTGTCAGTTTTCCTTGAAACATATACATGAATCTGCAAGGCTTAAACTGTTTTATTCAAAAAACTCCTACCAATTGAGTCTCATTTGTAAATAGAAACAGTATTCTCTTTATTTAACAGCTTTTTACACAAAATCTGAGTTCACTAAATAGTATCTCTTAATGTGTGAAAGAACTCTCTTCGAAAAAAACAAAGTAACTGAGCCGGAATTGTAAACATTACCAGTATTCTCATCAATTCACAGCTTTCCTCCTCGAAACTCGACAATTGTACACGGCCATAAGGATAGTATGGGTCTAATTACTTATATTTCAGGTGTTGCTTACAGGTTCCTAATCATTTCCATGTACTGTCCTTGTATACTTTAAGGGTTTTACCGAAATGCGGCAGTTTTCTTGGAAATATATCCATGAATAATCAAGGTTTAAACTGTTTCATTCCAAAAACGCCAGCCATTACAGCCTCAATTGTAAATATGAACAGTATTCTCTTCATTTTAAGGCATTATACACAAATTCTCAGCTTTATAAACGGCTTTTCTTCATATTTCAAAACTGTTTCTTCAAAAAAACGCCGAGTAAAATAGCCGGAATTGTAAATTTACCAGTATTCTCGTCATTTCATAGCATTATACCTCTAATCTCAGGGTTTGACCACGGCCATAAAGATAGTATGGCACCATTTACTCGTATTTGAAGTGCTTTTAAAGGTTCCTAATCATTTCCATGTACAAACATTATGTATTTTAAGAGATAGACCAAAATGAGACAGTTTTCCCAGAAACATATACAGGAATCTTCAAGGTTTAAACTGTTTTATTCAAAAAACTCCTACCAATTCAGTCTCATTTGTAAATAGACAGTATTCTCTTTATTTAACAGCTTTTTACACAAAATCTGAGTTCACTAAATAGTACCTCTTAATGTGTGAAAGAACATTCTTTGGGGAAAAAACAAAGTAACTGAGCCGGAATTGTAAACATTACCAGTATTCTCGTCAATTCACAGCTTTCTTCCTCGAAACTCGACAATTGTCCACGGCCATAAGGATAGTATGGGTCTAATTACTTATATTTCAGGTGTTGCTTACAGGTTCCTAATCATTTCCATGTACTGTCCTTGTATACTTTAAGGGTTTTACGGAAATGCGGCAGTTTTCTTGGAAATATACCCATGAATCATCAAGGTTTAAACTGCTTCAGTCCAAAACGCCAGCCATTAAAGCGTCAATTGTAAATATGAACAGTATTCTCTTCATTTTAAGGCACTATACACAAATTCTCAGCTTTATAAACGGCTTTTCTTCATATTTGAAACCATTTTCTTCAAAAAAACGCCCAGTAAAATAGCCGGAATTGTAAATTTACCAATATTCTCGTCATTTCAAAGCATTATACCTCTAATCCCGGGGTTTGACCACGGCCATAAAGATAGTATTGCACCATTTACTTGTATTTGAAGTGCTTTTAAAGGTTCCTAATCATTTCCATGTACTAACATTGTGTATTTTAAGAGTTTGACCAAAATGAGACAGTTTGCCTAGAAACATATACAGGAATCTTCAAGGCTTAAACTGTTTTATTCAAAAAACTCCTACCAATTCAGTCTCATTTGTAAATAGACAGTATTCTCTTTATTTAACAGCTTTTTACACAAAATCTGAGTTCACTAAATAGTACCTCTTAATGTGTGAAAGAACATTCTTTGGGGAAAAAACAAAGTAACTGAGCCGGAATTGTAAACATTACCAGTATTCTCGTCAATTCACAGCTTTCTACCTCGAATCTCGGCAATTGTACACAGCCATAAGGATAGGATGGGTTAATTACTTATATTTCAGGTGTTTTCTACAGGTTCCTAATCATTTACGTGTAATGACATTGTGTATTTTAAGACTTTTAACAAAATTAGTCAGTTTTCCTTGAAACATATACATGAATCTGCAAGGCTTAAACTGTTTTATTCAAAAAACTACTACCAATTCAGTCTCATTTGTAAATAGAAACAGTATTCTCTTTATTTAACAGCTTTTTACACAAAATCTGAGTTCACTAAATAGTAACTCTTAATGTGTGAAAGAACTCTCTTCAGAAAAAAACAAAGTAACTGAGCCAGAATTGTAAACATTACCAGTATTCTCATCAATTCACAGCTTTCTTCCTCGAAACTCGACAATTGTACACGGCCATAAGGATAGTATGGGTCTAATTACTTATATTTCAGGTGTTGCCTACAGGTTCCTAATCATTTCCATGTACTGTCCTTGTATACTTTAAGGGTTTTACGGAAATGCGGCAGTTTTCTTGGAAATATACCCATGAATCATCAAGGTTTAAACTGCTTCATTCCAAAAACGCCAGCCATTAAAGCGTCAATTGTAAATATGAACAGTATTCTCTTCATTTTAAGGCACTATACACAAATTCTCAGCTTTATAAACGGCTTTTCTTCATATTTGAAACCATTTTCTTCAAAAAAACGCCCAGTAAAATAGCCGGAATTGTAAATTTACCAATATTCTCGTCATTTCAAAGCATTATACCTCTAATCTCGGGGTTTGACCACGGCCATAAAGATAGTATTGCACCATTTACTTGTATTTGAAGTGCTTTTAAAGGTTCCTAATCATTTCCATGTACTAACATTGTGTATTTTAAGAGTTTTACCAAAATGAGACAGTTTGCCTAGAAACATATACAGGAATCTTCAAGGCTTAAACTGTTTTATTCAAAAAACTCCTACCAATTCAGTCTCATTTGTAAATAGACAGTATTCTCTTTATTTAACAGCTTTTTACACAAAATCTGAGTTCACTAAATAGTACCTCTTAATGTGTGAAAGAACATTCTTTGGGGAAAAAACAAAGTAACTGAGCCGGAATTGTAAACATTACCAGTATTCTCGTCAATTCACAGCTTTGTACCTCGAATCTCGGCAATTGTACACGGCCATAAGGATAGGATGGGTTAATTACTTATATTTCAGGTGTTTTCTACAGGTTCCTAATCATTTACGTGTAATGACATTGTGTATTTTAAGACTTTTAACAAAATTAGTCAGTTTTCCTTGAAACATATACATGAATCTGCAAGGCTTAAACTGTTTTATTCAAAAAACTCCTACCAATTCAGTCTCATTTGTAAATAGAAACAGTATTCTCTTTATTTAACAGCTTTTTACACAAAATCTGAGTTCACTAAATAGTAACTCTTAATGTGTGAAAGAACTCTCTTCAGAAAAAAACAAAGTAACTGAGCCGGAATTGTAAACATTACCAGTATTCTCGTCAATTCACAGCTTTCTACCTCGAAACTCGACAATTGTACACGGCCATAAGGATAGTATTGGTCTAATTACTTATATTTCAGGTGTTGCCTACAGGTTCCTAATAATTTCCATGTACTCTTCTTGTGTATTTTAAGAGTTTTACCGAAATGCTGCAGTTTTCTTGGAAATATATCCATGAATCATCAAGGTTTAAACTGCTTCATTCCAAAAACGCAGGCCATTACAGCCTCAATTGTAAATATGAACAGTACTCTCTTCATTTTAAGGCATTATACACAAATTCTCAGCTTTATAAACGGCTTTTCTTCATATTTGAAACCTGTTTCTTCAAAAAAACGCCCAGTAAAATAGCCGGAATTGTAAATTTACCAATATTCTCGTCATTTCAAAGCATTATACCTCTAATCTCGGGGTTTGACCACGGCCATAAAGATAGTATTGCACCATTTACTTGTATTTGAAGTGCTTTTAAAGGTTCTTAATCATTTCCATGTACTAACCTTGTGTATTTTAAGATTTTTACCAAAATGAGACAGTATTCCTAGAAACATATACAGGAATCTTCAAGGCTTAAACTGTTTTATTCAGAAAACTCCTACCAATTCAGTCTCATTTGTAAATAGACAGTATTCTCTTTATTTAACAGCTTTTTACACAAAATCTGAGTTCACTAAATTGTACCGCTTAATGTGTGAAAGAACATTCTTTGGGGAAAAAACAAAGTAACTGAGCCGGAATTGTAAACATTACCAGTATTCTCGTCAATTCACAGCTTTCTACCTCGAATCTCGGCAATTGTACACAGCCATAAGGATAGGATGGGTTAATTACTTATATTTCAGGTGTTTTCTACAGGTTCCTAATCATTTCCGTGTAATGACATTGTGTATTTTCAGACTTTTAACAAAATTAGTCAGTTTTCCTAGAAACATATACATGAATCTTCAAGGCTTAAACTGTTTTATTCAAAAAACTACTACCAATTCAGTCTCATTTGTAAATAGAAACAGGATTCTCTTTATTTAACAGCTTTTTACACAAAATCTGAGTTCACTAAATAGTAACTCTTAATGTGTGAAAGAACTCTCTTCAGAAAAAAACAAAGTAACTGAGCCGGAATTGTAAACATTACCAGTATTCTCGTCAATTCACAGCTTTCTACCTCAAAACTCGACAATTGTACACGGCCATATGGATAATATGGGTCTAATTACTTATATTTCAGGTGTTGCGTACAGGTTCCTAATCATTTCCATGTACTGTCCTTGTGTATTTTAAGAGTTTTACCGAAATGCGGCAGTTTTCTTGGAAATAAACCCATGAATCATCAAGGTTTAAACTGCTTCAGTCCAAAAACGCCAGCCATTACAGCGTCAATTGTAAATATGAACAGTATTCTCTTCATTTTAAGGCACTATACACAAATTCTCAGCTTTATAAATGGCTTTTCTTCATATTTGAAACCATTTTCTTCAAAAAAACGCCCAGTAAAATAGCCGGAATTGTAAATTTACCAGTATTCTCGTCATTTCAAAGCATTATACCTCTAATCTCGGGGTTTGACCACGGCCATAAAGATAGTATGGCACCATTTACTCGTATTTGAAGTGCTTTTAAAGGTTCCTAATCATTTCCATGTACTGTCCTTGTATACTTTAAGGGTTTTACCGAAATGCGGCAGTTTTCTTGGAAATATATCCATGAATAATCAAGGTTTAAACTGTTTCATTCCAAAAACGCCAGCCATTACAGCCTCAATTGTAAATATGAACAGTATTCTCTTCATTTTAAGGCATTATACACAAATTCTCAGCTTTATAAACGGCTTTTCTTCATATTTGAAACCTGTTTCTTCAAAAAAAACGCCCAGTAAAATAGCCGGAATTGTAAATTTACCAATATTCTCGTCATTTCAAAGCATTATACCTCTAATCTCGGGGTTTGACCACGGCCATAAAGATAGTATTGCACCATTTACTTGTATTTGAAGTGCTTTTAAAGGTTCCTAATCATTTCCATGTACTAACATTTTGTATTTTAAGATTTTTACCAAAATGAGACAGTTTTCCTAGAAACATATACAGGAATCTTCAAGGCTTAAACTGTTTTATTCAAAAAACTCCTACCAATTCAGTCTCATTTGTAAATAGAAACAGTATTCTCTTTATTTAACAGCTTTTTACACAAAATCTGAGTTCCGTAATAGTACCTCTTAATGTGTGAAAGAACATTCTTTGGGGAAAAAACAAAGTAACTGAGCCGGAATTGTAAACATTACCAGTATTCTCGTCAATTCACAGCTTTCTACGTCGAATCTCGGCAATTGTACACAGCCATAAGGATAGGATGGGTTAATTACTTATATTTCAGGTGTTTTCTACAGGTTCCTAATCATTTCCGTGTAATGACATTGTGTATTTTAAGACTTTTAACAAAATTAGTCAGTTTTCCTAGAAACATATACATGAATATTCAAGGCTTAAACTGTTTTATTCAAAAAACTCCTACCAATTCAGTCTCATTTGTAAATAGAAACAGTATTCTCTTTATTTAACAGCTTTTTACACAAAATCTGAGTTCACTAAATAGTAACTCTTAATGTGTGAAAGAACTCTCTTCAGAAAAAAACAAAGTAACTGAGCCGGAATTGTAAACATTACCAGTATTCTCGTCAATTCACAGCTTTCTACCTCGAAACTCCACAATTGTACACGGTCATAAGGATAGTATTGGTCTAATTACTTATATTTCAGGTGTTGCCTACAGGTTCCTAATAATTTCCATGTACTCTTCTTGTGTATTTTAAGAGTTTTACCGAAATGCTGCAGTTTTCTTGGAAATATATCCATGAATCATCAAGGTTTAAACTGCTTCATTCCAAAAACGCAGGCCATTACAGCCTCAATTGTAAATATGAACAGTACTCTCTTCATTTTAAGGCATTATACACAAATTCTCAGCTTTATAAACGGCTTTTCTTCATATTTGAAACCTGTTTCTTCAAAAAAACGCCCAGTAAAATAGCCGGAATTGTAAATTAACCAATATTCTCATCATTTCATTGCATTATACCTCTAATCTCAGGGTTTGACCACGGCCATAAAGATAGTATGGCACCATTTACTCGTATTTGAAGTGCTTTTAAAGGTACGTAATCATTTCCATGTACTAACATTGTGTATGTTAAGAGTTTTACCAAAATGAGACAGTTTGCCTAGAAACATATACAGGAATCTTCAAGGCTTAAACTGTTTTATTCAAAAAACTCCTACCAATTCAGTCTCATTTGTAAATAGACAGTATTCTCTTTATTTAACAGCTTTTTACACAAAATCTGAGTTCACTAAATAGTACCTCTTAATGTGTGAAAGAACATTCTTTGGTGAAAAAACAAAGTAACTGAACCGGAATTGTAAACATTACCAGTATTCTCGTCAATTCACAGCTTTCTACCTCGAATCTCGGCAATTGTACACAGCCATAAGGATAGGATGGTTTAATTACTTATATTTCAGGTGTTTTCTACAGGTTCCTAATCATTTCCGTGTAATGACATTGTGTATTTTAAGACTTTTAACAAAATTAGTCAGTTTTCCTAGAAACATATACATGAATCTGCAAGGCTTAAACTGTTTTATTCAAAAAACTCCTACCAATTCAGTCTCATTTGTAAATAGAAACAGTATTCTCTTTATTTAACAGCTTTTTACACAAAATCTGAGTTCACTAAATAGTAACTCTTAATGTGTGAAAGAACTCTCTTCAGAAAAAAACAAAGTAACTGAGCCGGAATTGTAAACATTACCAGTATTCTCGTCAATTTACAGCTTTCTACCTCGAAACTCGACAATTGTACACGGCCATAAGGATAGTATTGGTCTAATTACTTATATTTCAGGTGTTGCCTACAGGTTCCTAATAATTTCCATGTACTCTTCTTGTGTATTTTAAGAGTTTTACCGAAATGCTGCAGTTTTCTTGGAAATATATCCATGAATCATCAAGGTTTAAACTGCTTCATTCCAAAAACGCAGGCCATTACAGCCTCAATTGTAAATATGAACAGTACTCTCTTCATTTTAAGGCATTATACACAAATTCTCAGCTTTATAAACGGCTTTTCTTCATATTTGAAACCTGTTTCTTCAAAAAAAACGCCCAGTAAAATAGCCGGAATTGTAAATTTACCAATATTCTCGTCATTTCAAAGCATTATACCTCTAATCTCGGGGTTTGACCACGGCCATAAAGATAGTATTGCACCATTTACTTGTATTTGAAGTGCTTTTAAAGGTTCTTAATCATTTCCATGTACTAACCTTGTGTATTTTAAGATTTTTACCAAAATGAGACAGTATTCCTAGAAACATATACAGGAATCTTCAAGGCTTAAACTGTTTTATTCAGAAAACTCCTACCAATTCAGTCTCATTTGTAAATAGACAGTATTCTCTTTATTTAACAGCTTTTTACACAAAATCTGAGTTCACTAAATTGTACCGCTTAATGTGTGAAAGAACATTCTTTGGGGAAAAAACAAAGTAACTGAGCCGGAATTGTAAACATTACCAGTATTCTCGTCAATTCACAGCTTTCTACCTCGAATCTCGGCAATTGTACACAGCCATAAGGATAGGATGGGTTAATTACTTATATTTCAGGTGTTTTCTACAGGTTCCTAATCATTTCCGTGTAATGACATTGTGTATTTTCAGACTTTTAACAAAATTAGTCAGTTTTCCTAGAAACATATACATGAATCTTCAAGGCTTAAACTGTTTTATTCAAAAAACTACTACCAATTCAGTCTCATTTGTAAATAGAAACAGGATTCTCTTTATTTAACAGCTTTTTACACAAAATCTGAGTTCACTAAATAGTAACTCTTAATGTGTGAAAGAACTCTCTTCAGAAAAAAACAAAGTAACTGAGCCGGAATTGTAAACATTACCAGTATTCTCGTCAATTCACAGCTTTCTACCTCAAAACTCGACAATTGTACACGGCCATATGGATAATATGGGTCTAATTACTTATATTTCAGGTGTTGCGTACAGGTTCCTAATCATTTCCATGTACTGTCCTTGTGTATTTTAAGAGTTTTACCGAAATGCGGCAGTTTTCTTGGAAATAAACCCATGAATCATCAAGGTTTAAACTGCTTCAGTCCAAAAACGCCAGCCATTACAGCGTCAATTGTAAATATGAACAGTATTCTCTTCATTTTAAGGCACTATACACAAATTCTCAGCTTTATAAATGGCTTTTCTTCATATTTGAAACCATTTTCTTCAAAAAAACGCCCAGTAAAATAGCCGGAATTGTAAATTTACCAGTATTCTCGTCATTTCAAAGCATTATACCTCTAATCTCGGGGTTTGACCACGGCCATAAAGATAGTATGGCACCATTTACTCGTATTTGAAGTGCTTTTAAAGGTTCCTAATCATTTCCATGTACTGTCCTTGTATACTTTAAGGGTTTTTACCGAAATGCGGCAGTTTTCTTGGAAATATATCCATGAATAATCAAGGTTTAAACTGTTTCATTCCAAAAACGCCAGCCATTACAGCCTCAATTGTAAATATGAACAGTATTCTCTTCATTTTAAGGCATTATACACAAATTCTCAGCTTTATAAACGGCTTTTCTTCATATTTGAAACCTGTTTCTTCAAAAAAAACGCCCAGTAAAATAGCCGGAATTGTAAATTTACCAATATTCTCGTCATTTCAAAGCATTATACCTCTAATCTCGGGGTTTGACCACGGCCATAAAGATAGTATTGCACCATTTACTTGTATTTGAAGTGCTTTTAAAGGTTCCTAATCATTTCCATGTACTAACATTTTGTATTTTAAGATTTTTACCAAAATGAGACAGTTTTCCTAGAAACATATACAGGAATCTTCAAGGCTTAAACTGTTTTATTCAAAAAACTCCTACCAATTCAGTCTCATTTGTAAATAGAAACAGTATTCTCTTTATTTAACAGCTTTTTACACAAAATCTGAGTTCCGTAATAGTACCTCTTAATGTGTGAAAGAACATTCTTTGGGGAAAAAACAAAGTAACTGAGCCGGAATTGTAAACATTACCAGTATTCTCGTCAATTCACAGCTTTCTACGTCGAATCTCGGCAATTGTACACAGCCATAAGGATAGGATGGGTTAATTACTTATATTTCAGGTGTTTTCTACAGGTTCCTAATCATTTCCGTGTAATGACATTGTGTATTTTAAGACTTTTAACAAAATTAGTCAGTTTTCCTAGAAACATATACATGAATATTCAAGGCTTAAACTGTTTTATTCAAAAAACTCCTACCAATTCAGTCTCATTTGTAAATAGAAACAGTATTCTCTTTATTTAACAGCTTTTTACACAAAATCTGAGTTCACTAAATAGTAACTCTTAATGTGTGAAAGAACTCTCTTCAGAAAAAAACAAAGTAACTGAGCCGGAATTGTAAACATTACCAGTATTCTCGTCAATTCACAGCTTTCTACCTCGAAACTCCACAATTGTACACGGTCATAAGGATAGTATTGGTCTAATTACTTATATTTCAGGTGTTGCCTACAGGTTCCTAATAATTTCCATGTACTCTTCTTGTGTATTTTAAGAGTTTTACCGAAATGCTGCAGTTTTCTTGGAAATATATCCATGAATCATCAAGGTTTAAACTGCTTCATTCCAAAAACGCAGGCCATTACAGCCTCAATTGTAAATATGAACAGTACTCTCTTCATTTTAAGGCATTATACACAAATTCTCAGCTTTATAAACGGCTTTTCTTCATATTTGAAACCTGTTTCTTCAAAAAAACGCCCAGTAAAATAGCCGGAATTGTAAATTAACCAATATTCTCATCATTTCATTGCATTATACCTCTAATCTCAGGGTTTGACCACGGCCATAAAGATAGTATGGCACCATTTACTCGTATTTGAAGTGCTTTTAAAGGTACGTAATCATTTCCATGTACTAACATTGTGTATGTTAAGAGTTTTACCAAAATGAGACAGTTTGCCTAGAAACATATACAGGAATCTTCAAGGCTTAAACTGTTTTATTCAAAAAACTCCTACCAATTCAGTCTCATTTGTAAATAGACAGTATTCTCTTTATTTAACAGCTTTTTACACAAAATCTGAGTTCACTAAATAGTACCTCTTAATGTGTGAAAGAACATTCTTTGGTGAAAAAACAAAGTAACTGAACCGGAATTGTAAACATTACCAGTATTCTCGTCAATTCACAGCTTTCTACCTCGAATCTCGGCAATTGTACACAGCCATAAGGATAGGATGGTTTAATTACTTATATTTCAGGTGTTTTCTACAGGTTCCTAATCATTTCCGTGTAATGACATTGTGTATTTTAAGACTTTTAACAAAATTAGTCAGTTTTCCTAGAAACATATACATGAATCTGCAAGGCTTAAACTGTTTTATTCAAAAAACTCCTACCAATTCAGTCTCATTTGTAAATAGAAACAGTATTCTCTTTATTTAACAGCTTTTTACACAAAATCTGAGTTCACTAAATAGTAACTCTTAATGTGTGAAAGAACTCTCTTCAGAAAAAAACAAAGTAACTGAGCCGGAATTGTAAACATTACCAGTATTCTCGTCAATTTACAGCTTTCTACCTCGAAACTCCACAATTGTACACAGCCATAAGGATAGTATTGGTCTAATTACTTATATTCCAGGTGTTGCCTACAGGTTCCTAATAATTTCCATGTACTCTTCTTGTGTATTTTAAGAGTTTTACCGAAATGCTGCAGTTTTCTTGGAAATATATCCATGAATCATCAAGGTTTAAACTGTTTCATTCCAAAAACGCCAGCCATTACAGCCTCAATTGTAAATATGAACAGTATTCTCTTCATTTTAAGGCATTATACACAAATTCTCAGCTTTATAAACGGCTTTTCTTCATATTTCAAACCTGTTTCTTCAAAAAAACGCCCAGTAAAATAGCCGGAATTGTAAATTTACCAGTATTCTCGTCATTTCAAAGCATTATACCTCTAATCTCGGGGTTTGACCACGGCCATAAAGATAGTATTGCACCATTTACTTGTATTTGAAGTGCTTTTAAAGGTTCCTAATCATTTCCATGTACTAACATTGTGTATTTTAAGATTTTTACCAAAATGAGACAGTTTTCCTAGAAACATATACAGGAATCTTCAAGGCTTAAACTGTTTTATTCAAAAAACTCCTACCAATTCAGTCTCATTTGTAAATAGACAGTATTCTCTTTATTTAACAGCTTTTTACACAAAATCTGAGTTCACTAAATAGTACCTCTTAATGTGTGAAAGAACATTCTTTGGGGATAAAACAAAGTAACTGAGCCAGAATTGTAAACATTACCAGTATTCTCGTCAATTCACAGCTTTCTACCTCGAATCTCGGCAATTGTACACAGCCATAAGGATAGGATGGGTTAATTACTTATATTTCAGGTGTTTTCTACAGGTTCCTAATCATTTCCGTGTAATGACATTGTGTATTTTAAGACTTTTAACAAAATTAGTCAGTTTTCCTAGAAACATATACATAAATCTGCAAGGCTTAAACTGTTTTATTCAAAAAACTCCTACCAATTCAGTCTCATTTGTAAATAGAAACAGTATTCTCTTTATTTAACAGCTTTTTACACAAAATCTGAGTTCACTAAATAGTAACTCTTAATGTGTGAAAGAACTCTCTTCAGAAAAAAACAAAGTAACTGAGCCGGAATTGTAAACATTACCAGTATTCTCGTCAATTCACAGCTTTCTACCTCGAAACTCCACAATTGTACACGGTCATAAGGATAGTATTGGTCTAATTACTTATATTTCAGGTGTTGCCTACAGGTTCCTAATCATTTCCATGTACTCTTCTTGTGTATTTTAAGAGTTTTACCGAAATGCTGCAGTTTTCTTGGAAATATATCCATGAATCATCAAGGTTTAAACTGTTTCATTCCAAAAACGCCAGCCATTACAGCCTCAATTGTAAATATGAACAGTATTCTCTTCATTTTAAGGCATTATACACAAATTCTCAGCTTTATAAACGGCTTTTCTTCATATTTGAAACCATTTTCTTCAAAAAAAACGCCCAGTAAAATAGCCGGAATTGTAAATTTACCAGTATTCTCGTCATTTCATAGCATTATACCTCTAATCTCAGGGTTTGACCACGGCCATAAAGATAGTATGGCACCATTTACTCGTATTTGAAGTGCTTTTAAAGGTTCCTAATCATTTCCATGTACAAACATTGTGTATTTTAAGAGTTTGACCAAAATGAGACAGTTTTCCCAGAAACATATACATGAATCTGCAAGGCTTAAACTGTTTTATTCAAAAAACTCCTACCAATTCAGTCTCATTTGTAAATAGACAGTATTCTCTTTATTTAACAGCTTTTTACACAAAATCTGAGTTCACTAAATAGTATCTCTTAATGTGTGAAAGAACTCTCTTCAGAAAAAAACAAAGTAACTGAGCCGGAATTGTAAACATTACCAGTATTCTCGTCAATTCACAGCTTTCTACCTCGAAACTCCACAATTGTACACGGTCATAAGGATAGTATTGGTCTAATTACTTATATTTCAGGTGTTGCCTACAGGTTCCTAATAATTTCCATGTACTCTTCTTGTGTATTTTAAGAGTTTTACCGAAATGCTGCAGTTTTCTTGGAAATATATCCATGAATCATCAAGGTTTAAACTGCTTCATTCCAAAAACGCAGGCCATTACAGCCTCAATTGTAAATATGAACAGTATTCTCTTCATTTTAAGGCATTATACACAAATTCTCAGCTTTATAAACGGCTTTTCTTCATATTTGAAACCTGTTTCTTCAAAAAAAACGCCCAGTAAAATAGCCGGAATTGTAAATTTACCAATATTCTCGTCATTTCAAAGCATTATACCTCTAATCTCGGGGTTTGACCACGGCCATAAAGATAGTATTGCACCATTTACTTGTATTTGAAGTGCTTTTAAAGGTTCCTAATCATTTCCATGTACTAACATTGTGTATTTTAAGATTTTTACCAAAATGAGACAGTTTTCCTAGAAACATATACAGGAATCTTCAAGGCTTAAACTGTTTTATTCAAAAAACTCCTACCAATTCAGTCTCATTTGTAAATAAACAGTATTCTCTTTATTTAACAGCTTTTTACACAAAATCTGAGTTCACTAAATAGTACCGCTTAATGTGTGAAAGAACATTCTTTGGGGATAAAACAAAGTAACTGAGCCGGAATTGTAAACATTACCAGTATTGTCGTCAATTCACAGCTTTCTACGTCGAATCTCGGCAATTGTACACAGCCATAAGGATAGGATGGGTTAATTACTTATATTTCAGGTGTTTTCTACAGGTTCCTAATCATTTCCGTGTACTGACATTGTGTATTTTAAGAGTTTTACCAAAATTAGTCAGTTTTCCTAGAAACATATACATGAATATTCAAGGCTTAAACTGTTTTATTCAAAAAACTCCTACCAATTCAGTCTCATTTGTAAATAGAAACAGTATTCTCTTTATTTAACAGCTTTTTACACAAAATCTGAGTTCACTAAATAGTAACTCTTAATGTGTGAAAGAACTCTCTTCAGAAAAAAACAAAGTAACTGAGCCGGAATAGTAAACATTACCAGTATTCTCGTCAATTCACAGCTTTCTACCTCGAAACTCCACAATTGTACACGGTCATAAGGATAGTATTGGTCTAATTACTTATATTTCAGGTGTTGCTTACAGGTTCCTAATCATTTCCATGTACTGTCCTTGTATACTTTAAGGGTTTTACCGAAATGCGGCAGTTTTCTTGGAAATATACCCATGAATCATCAAGGTTTAAACTGTTTCATTCCAAAAACGCCAGCCATTACAGCCTCAATTGTAAATATGAACAGTATTCTCTTCATTTTAAGGCATTATACACAAATTCTCAGCTTTATAAACGGCTTTTCTTCATATTTGAAACCTGTTTCTTCAAAAAAAACGCCCAGTAAAATAGCCGGAATGTAAATTTACCAATATTCTCGTCATTTCAAAGCATTATACCTCTAATCTCGGGGTTTGACCACGGCCATAAAGATAGTATTGCACCATTTACTTGTATTTGAAGTGCTTTTAAAGGTTCCTAATCATTTCCATGTACTAACATTTTGTATTTTAAGATTTTTACCAAAATGAGACAGTTTTCCTAGAAACATATACAGGAATCTTCAAGGCTTAAACTGTTTTATTCAAAAAACTCCTACCAATTCAGTCTCATTTGTAAATAGAAACAGTATTCTCTTTATTTAACAGCTTTTTACACAAAATCTGAGTTCACTAAATAGTACCTCTTAATGTGTGAAAGAACATTCTTTGGGGAAAAAACAAAGTAACTGAGCCGGAATTGTAAACATTACCAGTATTGTCGTCAATTCACAGCTTTCTACGTCGAATCTCGGCAATTGTACACAGCCATAAGGATAGGATGGGTTAATTACTTATATTTCAGGTGTTTTCTACAGGTTCCTAATCATTTCCGTGTACTGACATTGTGTATTTTAAGAGTTTTACCAAAATTAGTCAGTTTTCCTAGAAACATATACATGAATATTCAAGGCTTAAACTGTTTTATTCAAAAAACTCCTACCAATTCAGTCTCATTTGTAAATAGAAACAGTATTCTCTTTATTTAACAGCTTTTTACACAAAATCTGAGTTCACTAAATAGTAACTCTTAATGTGTGAAAGAACTCTCTTCAGAAAAAAACAAAGTAACTGAGCCGGAATTGTAAACATTACCAGTATTCTCGTCAATTCACAGCTTTCTACCTCGAAACTCCACAATTGTACACGGTCATAAGGATAGTATTGGTCTAATTACTTATATTTCAGGTGTTGCCTACAGGTTCCTAATAATTTCCATGTACTCTTCTTGTGTATTTTAAGAGTTTTACCGAAATGCTGCAGTTTTCTTGGAAATATATCCATGAATCATCAAGGTTTAAACTGCTTCATTCCAAAAACGCAGGCCATTACAGCCTCAAATGTAAATATGAACAGTACTCTCTTCATTTTAAGGCATTATACACAAATTCTCAGCTTTATAAACGGCTTTTCTTCATATTTGAAACCTGTTTCTTCAAAAAAACGCCCAGTAAAATAGCCGGAATTGTAAATTTACCAATATTCTCGTCATTTCAAAGCATTATACCTCTAATCTCGGGGTTTGACCACGGCCATAATGATAGTATTGCACCATTTACTTGTATTTGAAGTGCTTTTAAAGGTTCCTAATCATTTCCGTGTACTAACATTGTGTATTTTAAGATTTTTACCAAAATGAGACAGTTTTCCTAGAAACATATACAGGAATCTTCAAGGCTTAAACTGTTTTATTCAAAAAACTCCTACCAATTCAGTCTCATTTGTAAATAGACAGTATTCTCTTTATTTAACAGCTTTTTACACAAAATCTGAGTTCACTAAATAGTACCTTTTAATGTGTGAAGGAACATTCTTTGGGGAAAAAACAAAGTAACTGAGCCGGAATTGTAAACATTACCAGTATTCTCGTCAATTCACAGCTTTCTACCTCGAAACTCCACAATTGTACACGGCCATAAGGATAGTATTGGTCTAATTACTTATATTTCAGGTGTTGCCTACAGGTTCCTAATAATTTCCATGTACTCTTCTTGTGTATTTTAAGAGTTTTACCGAAATGCTGCAGTTTTCTTGGAAATATATCCATGAATCATCAAGGTTTAAACTGCTTCATTCCAAAAACGCAGGCCATTACAGCCTCAAATGTAAATATGAACAGTACTCTCTTCATTTTAAGGCATTATACACAAATTCTCAGCTTTATAAACGGCTTTTCTTCATATTTGAAACCTGTTTCTTCAAAAAAAACGCCCAGTAAAATAGCCGGAATTGTAAATTTACCAATATTCTCGTCATTTCAAAGCATTATACCTCTAATCTCGGGGTTTGACCACGGCCATAATGATAGTATTGCACCATTTACTTATATTTGAAGTGCTTTTAAAGGTTCCTAATCATTTCCGTGTACTAACATTGTGTATTTTAAGATTTTTACCAAAATGAGACAGTTTTCCTAGAAACATATACAGGAATCTTCAAGGCTTAAACTGTTTTATTCAAAAAACTCCTACCAATTCAGTCTCATTTGTAAATAGACAGTATTCTCTTTATTTAACAGCTTTTTACACAAAATCTGAGTTCACTAAATAGTACCTCTTAATGTGTGAAAGAACATTCTTTGGGGATAAAACAAAGTAACTGAGCCAGAATTGTAAACATTACCAGTATTCTCGTCAATTCACAGCTTTCTACCTCGAATCTCGGCAATTGTACACAGCCATAAGGATAGGATGGGTTAATTACTTATATTTCAGGTGTTTTCTACAGGTTCCTAATCATTTCCGTGTACTGACATTGTGTATTTTAAGACTTTTACCAAAATTAGTCAGTTTTCCTAGAAACATATACATGAATCTTCAAGGCTTAAACTGTTTTATTCAAAAAACTCCTACCAATTCAGTCTCATTTGTAAATAGAAACAGTATTCTCTTTATTTAACAGCTTTTTACACAAAATCTGAGTTCACTAAATAGTATCTCTTAATGTGTGAAAGAACTCTCTTCGAAAAAAACAAAGTAACTGAGCTGGAATTGTAAACATTACCAGTATTCTCATCAATTCACAGCTTTCCTCCTCGAAACTCGACAATTGTACACAGCCATAAGGATAGTATGGGTCTAATTACTTATATTTCAGGTGTTGCTTACAGGTTCCTAATCATTTCCATGTACTGTCCTTGTATACTTTAAGGGTTTTACCGAAATGCGGCAGTTTTCTTGGAAATATATCCATGAATAATCAAGGTTTAAACTGTTTCATTCCAAAAACGCCAGCCATTACAGCCTCAATTGTAAATATGAACAGTATTCTCTTCATTTTAAGGCATTATACACAAATTCTCAGCTTTATAAACGGCTTTTCTTCATATTTGAAACCTGTTTCTTCAAAAAAAACGCCCAGTAAAATAGCCGGAATGTAAATTTACCAATATTCTCGTCATTTCAAAGCATTATACCTCTAATCTCGGGGTTTGACCACGGCCATAAAGATAGTATTGCACCATTTACTTGTATTTGAAGTGCTTTTAAAGGTTCCTAATCATTTCCATGTACTAACATTTTGTATTTTAAGATTTTTACCAAAATGAGACAGTTTTCCTAGAAACATATACAGGAATCTTCAAGGCTTAAACTGTTTTATTCAAAAAACTCCTACCAATTCAGTCTCATTTGTAAATAGAAACAGTATTCTCTTTATTTAACAGCTTTTTACACAAAATCTGAGTTCACTAAATAGTACCTCTTAATGTGTGAAAGAACATTCTTTGGGGAAAAAACAAAGTAACTGAGCCGGAATTGTAAACATTACCAGTATTGTCGTCAATTCACAGCTTTCTACGTCGAATCTCGGCAATTGTACACAGCCATAAGGATAGGATGGGTTAATTACTTATATTTCAGGTGTTTTCTACAGGTTCCTAATCATTTCCGTGTACTGACATTGTGTATTTTAAGAGTTTTACCAAAATTAGTCAGTTTTCCTAGAAACATATACATGAATATTCAAGGCTTAAACTGTTTTATTCAAAAAAACTCCTACCAATTCAGTCTCATTTGTAAATAGAAACAGTATTCTCTTTATTTAACAGCTTTTTACACAAAATCTGAGTTCACTAAATAGTAACTCTTAATGTGTGAAAGAACTCTCTTCAGAAAAAAACAAAGTAACTGAGCCGGAATTGTAAACATTACCAGTATTCTCGTCAATTCACAGCTTTCTACCTCGAAACTCCACAATTGTACACGGTCATAAGGATAGTATGGGTCTAATTACTTATATTTCAGGTGTTGCTTACAGGTTCCTAATCATTTCCATGTACTGTCCTTGTATACTTTAAGGGTTTTACCGAAATGCGGCAGTTTTCTTGGAAATATATCCATGAATAATAAGGTTTAAACTGTTTCATTCCAAAAACGCCAGCCATTACAGCCTCAATTGTAAATATGAACAGTATTCTATTCATTTTAAGGCATTATACACAAATTCTCAGCTTTATAAACGGCTTTTCTTCATATTTGAAACCTGTTTCTTCAAAAAAAACGCCCAGTAAAATAGCCGGAATTGTAAATTAACCAATATTCTCATCATTTCATTGCATTATACCTCTAATCTCAGGGTTTGACCACGGCCATAAAGATAGTATGGCACCATTTACTCATATTTGAAGTGCTTTTAAAGGTTCCTAATCATTTCCATGTACTAACATTGTGTATTTTAAGATTTTTACCAAAATGAGACAGTTTTCCTAGAAACATATACAGGAATCTTCAAGGCTTAAACTGTTTTATTCAAAAAACTCCTACCAATTCAGTCTCATTTGTAAATAGACAGTATTCTCTTTATTTAACACCTTTTTACACAAAATCTGAGTTCACTAAATAGTACCTCTTAATGTGTGAAAGAACATTCTTTGGGGAAAAAACAAAGTAACTGAACTGGAATTGTAAACATTACCAGTATTCTCGTCAATTCACAGCTTTCTACCTCGAATCTCGGCAATTGTACACAGCCATAAGCATAGGATGGGTTAATTACTTATATTTCAGGTGTTTTCTACAGGTTCCTAATCATTTCCGTGTAATGACATTGTGTATTTTAAGACTTTTAACAAAATTAGTCAGTTTTCCTAGAAACATATACATGAATCTTCAAGGCTTAAACTGTTTTATTCAAAAAACTACTACCAATTCAGTCTCATTTGTAAATAGAAACAGGATTCTCTTTATTTAACAGCTTTTTACACAAAATCTGAGTTCACTAAATAGTAACTCTTAATGTGTGAAAGAACTCTCTTCAGAAAAAAACAAAGTAACTGAGCCGGAATTGTAAACATTACCGGTATTCTCGTCAATTCACAGCTTTCTACCTCAAAACTCGACAATTGTACACGGCCATATGGATAATATGGGTCTAATTACTTATATTTCAGGTGTTGCCTACAGGTTCCTAATAATTTCCATGTACTGTCCTTGTGTATTTTAAGAGTTTTACCGAAATGCGGCAGTTTTCTTGGAAATAAACCCATGAATCATCAAGGTTTAAACTGCTTCAGTCCAAAAACGCCAGCCATTACAGCGTCAATTGTAAATATGAACAGTATTCTCTTCATTTTAAGGCACTATACACAAATTCTCAGCTTTATAAAGGGCTTTTCTTCATATTTGAAACCATTTTCTTCAAAAAAAACGCCCAGTAAAATAGCCGGAATTGTAAATTTACCAGTATTCTCGTCATTTCAAAGCATTATACCTCTAATCTCGGGGTTTGACCACGGCCATAAAGATAGTATGGCACCATTTACTCGTATTTGAAGTGCTTTTAAAGGTTCCTAATCATTTCCATGTACTGTCCTTGTATACTTTAAGGGTTTTACCGAAATGCGGCAGTTTTCTTGGAAATATATCCATGAATAATCAAGGTTTAAACTGTTTCATTCCAAAAACGCCAGCCATTACAGCCTCAATTGTAAATATGAACAGTATTCTCTTCATTTTAAGGCATTATACACAAATTCTCAGCTTTATAAACGGCTTTTCTTCATATTTGAAACCTGTTTCTTCAAAAAAACGCCCAGTAAAATAGCCGGAATGTAAATTTACCAATATTCTCCTCATTTCAAAGCATTATACCTCTAATCTCGGGGTTTGACCACGGCCATAAAGATAGTATTGCACCATTTACTTGTATTTGAAGTGCTTTTAAAGTTTCCTAATCATTTCCATGTACTAACATTTTGTATTTTAAGATTTTTACCAAAATGAGACAGTTTTCCTAGAAACATATACAGGAATCTTCAAGGCTTAAACTGTTTTATTCAAAAAACTCCTACCAATTCAGTCTCATTTGTAAATAGAAACAGTATTCTCTTTATTTAACAGCTTTTTACACAAAATCTGAGTTCACTAAATAGTACCTCTTAATGTGTGAAAGAACATTCTTTGGGGAAAAAACCAAGTAACTGAGCCGGAATTGTAAACATTACCAGTATTGTCGTCAATTCACAGCTTTCTACGTCGAATCTCGGCAATTGTACACAGCCATAAGGATAGGATGGGTTAATTACTTATATTTCAGGTGTTTTCTACAGGTTCCTAATCATTTCCGTGTACTGACATTGTGTATTTTAAGAGTTTTACCAAAATTAGTCAGTTTTCCTAGAAACATATACATGAATATTCAAGGCTTAAACTGTTTTATTCAAAAAACTCCTACCAATTCAGTCTCATTTGTAAATAGAAACAGTATTCTCTTTATTTAACAGCTTTTTACACAAAATCTGAGTTCACTAAATAGTAACTCTTAATGTGTGAAAGAACTCTCTTCAGAAAAAAACAAAGTAACTGAGCCGGAATTGTAAACATTACCAGTATTCTCGTCAATTCACAGCTTTCTACCTCGAAACTCCACAATTGTACACGGTCATAAGGATAGTATTGGTCTAATTACTTATATTTCAGGTGTTTTCTACAGGTTCCTAATCATTTCCGTGTACTGACATTGTGTATTTTAAGATTTTTACCAAAATGAGACAGTTTTCCTAGAAACATATACAGGAATCTTCAAGGCTTAAACTGTTTTATTCAAAAAATTCCTACCAATTCAGTCTCATTTGTAAATAGACAGTATTCTCTTTATTTAACAGCTTTTTACACAAAATCTGAGTTCACTAAATAGTACCTCTTAATGTGTGAAAGAACATTCTTTGGGGAAAAAACAAAGTAACTGAGCCAGAATTGTAAACATTACCAGTATTCTCGTCAATTCACAGCTTTCTACCTCGAATCTCGGCAATTGTACACAGCCATATGGAAAGGATGGGTTAATTACTTATATTTCAGGTGTTTTCTACAGGTTCCTAATCATTTCCCTGTAATGACATTGTGTATTTTAAGACTTTTAACAAAATTAGTCAGTTTTCCTAGAAACATATACATGAATCTGCAAGGCTTAAACTGTTTTATTCAAAAAACTCCTACCAATTCAGTCTCATTTGTAAATAGAAACAGTATTCTCTTTATTTAACAGCTTTTTACACAAAATCTGAGTTCACTAAATAGTATCTCTTAATGTGTGAAAGAACTCTCTTCGAAAAAAACAAAGTAACTGAGCCGGAATTATAAACATTACCAGTATTCTCATCAATTCACAGCTTTCCTCCTCGAAACTCGACAATTGTACACGGCCATAAGGATAGTATGGGTCTAATTACTTATATTTCAGGTGTTGCTTACAGGTTCCTAATCATTTCCATGTACTGTCCTTGTATACTTTAAGGGTTTTACCGAAATGCGGCAGTTTTCTTGGAAATATATCCATGAATAATAAGGTTTAAACTGTTTCATTCCAAAAACGCCAGCCATTACAGCCTCAATTGTAAATATGAACAGTATTCTCTTCATTTTAAGGCATTATACACAAATTCTCAGCTTTATAAACGGCTTTTCTTCATATTTGAAACCTGTTTCTTCAAAAAAAACGCCCAGTAAAATAGCCGGAATTGTAAATTAACCAATATTCTCATCATTTCATTGCATTATACCTCTAATCTCAGGGTTTGACCACGGCCATAAAGATAGTATGGCACCATTTACTCGTATTTGAAGTGCTTTTAAAGGTTCCTAATCATTTCCATGTACAAACATTGTGTATTTTAAGAGTTTGACCAAAATGAGACAGTTTTCCCAGAAACATATACAGGAATCTTCAAGGCTTAAACTGTTTTATTCAAAAAACTCCTACCAATTCAGTCCCATTTGTAAATAGACAGTATTCTCTTTATTTAACAGCTTTTTACACAAAATCTGAGTTCACTAAATAGTACCTCTTAATGTGTGAAAGAACATTCTTTGGGGAAAAAACAAAGTAACTGAGCCAGAATTGTAAACATTACCAGTATTCTCGTCAATTCACAGCTTTCTACCTCGAATCTCGGCAATTGTACACAGCCATAAGGATAGGATGGGTTAATTACTTATATTTCAGGTGTTTTCTACAGGTTCCTAATCATTTCCCTGTAATGACATTGTGTATTTTAAGACTTTTAACAAAATTAGTCAGTTTTCCTAGAAACATATACATGAATCTGCAAGGCTTAAACTGTTTTATTCAAAAAACTCCTACCAATTCAGTCTCATTTGTAAATAGAAACAGTATTCTCTTTATTTAACAGCTTTTTACACAAAATCTGAGTTCACTAAATAGTATCTCTTAATGTGTGAAAGAACTCTCTTCGAAAAAAACAAAGTAACTGAGCCGGAATTGTAAACATTACCAGTATTCTCATCAATTCACAGCTTTCCTCCTCGAAACTCGACAATTGTACACGGCCATAAGGATAGTATGGGTCTAATTACTTATATTTCAGGTGTTGCTTACAGGTTCCTAATCATTTCCATGTACTGTCCTTGTATACTTTAAGGGTTTTACCGAAATGCGGCAGTTTTCTTGGAAATATATCCATGAATAATCAAGGTTTAAACTGCTTCATTCCAAAAACGCAGGCCATTACAGCCTCAATTGTAAATATGAACAGTACTCTCTTCATTTTAAGGCATTATACACAAATTCTCAGCTTTATAAACGGCTTTTCTTCATATTTGAAACCTGTTTCTTCAAAAAAACGCCCAGTAAAATAGCCGGAATTGTAAATTTACCAATATTCTCGTCATTTCAAAGCATTATACCTCTAATCTCGGGGTTTGACCACGGCCATAAAGATAGTATTGCACCATTTACATGTATTTGAAGTGCTTTTAAAGGTTCCTAATCATTTCCATGTACTAACATTTTGTATTTTAAGATTTTTACCAAAATGAGACAGTTTTCCTAGAAACATATACAGGAATCTTCAAGGCTTAAACTGTTTTATTCAAAAAACTCCTACCAATTCAGTCTCACTTGTAAATAGAAACAGTATTCTCTTTATTTAACAGCTTTTTACACAAAATCTGAGTTCACTAAATAGTAACTCTTAATGTGTGAAAGAACTCTCTTCAGAAAAAAACAAAGTAACTGAGCCGGAATTGTAAACATTACCAGTATTCTCGTCAATTTACAGCTTTCGACCTCAAAACTCCACAATTGTACACGGCCATAAGGATAGTATTGGTCTAATTACTTATATTTCAGGTGTTGCCTACAGGTTCCTAATAATTTCCATGTACTCTTCTTGTGTATTTTAAGAGTTTTACCGAAATGCTGCAGTTTTCTTGGAAATATATCCATGAATCATCAAGGTTTAAACTGTTTCATTCCAAAAACGCCAGCCATTACAGCCTCAATTGTAAATATGAACAGTATTCTCTTCATTTTAAGGCATTATACACAAATTCTCAGCTTTATAAACGGCTTTTCTTCATATTTGAAACCATTTTCTTCAAAAAAACGCCCAGTAAAATAGCCGGAATTGTAAATTTACCAGTATTCTCGTCATTTCATAGCATTATACTTCTAATCTCAGGGTTTGACCACGGCCATACAGATAGTATGGCACCATTTACTCGTATTTGAAGTGCTTTTAAAGGTTCCTAATCATTTCCATGTACAAACATTGTGTATTTTAAGAGTTTGACCAAAATGAGACAGTTTTCCCAGAAACATATACAGGAATCTTCAAGGCTTAAACTGTTTTATTCAAAAAGCTCCTACCAATTCAGTCTCATTTGTAAATAGACAGTATTCTCTTTATTTAACAGCTTTTTACACAAAATCTGAGTTCACTAAATAGTACCGCTTAATGTGTGAAAGAACATTCTTTGGGGAAAAAACAAAGTAACTTAGCCGGAATTGTAAACATTACCAGTATTCTCGTCAATTCACAGCTTTCTACCTCGAATCTCGGCAATTGTACACAGCCATAAGGATAGGATGGGTTAATTACTTATATTTCAGGTGTTTTCTACAGGTTCCTAATCATTTCCGTGTAATGACATTGTGTATTTTAAGACTTTTAACAAAATTAGTCAGTTTTCCTAGAAACATATACATGAATCTTCAAGGCTTAAACTGTTTTATTCAAAAAACTACTACCAATTCAGTCTCATTTGTAAATAGAAACAGGATTCTCTTTATTTAACAGCTTTTTACACAAAATCTGAGTTCACTAAATAGTAACTCTTAATGTGTGAAAGAACATTCTTTGGGGAAAAAACAAAGTAACTGAGCCGGAATTGTAAACATTACCAGTATTCTCGTCAATTCACAGCTTTCTACCTCAAAACTCGACAATTGTACACGGCCATATGGATAATATGGGTCTAATTACTTATATTTCAGGTGTTGCGTACAGGTTCCTAATCATTTCCATGTACTGTCCTTGTGTATTTTAAGAGTTTTACCGAAATGCGGCAGTTTTCTTGGAAATAAACCCATGAATCTCAAGGTTTAAACTGCTTCAGTCCAAAAACGCCAGCCATTACAGCCTCAATTGTAAATATGAACAGTATTCTCTTCATTTTAAGGCATTATACACAAATTCTCAGCTTTATAAACGGCTTTTCTTCATATTTGAAACCTGTTTCTTCAAAAAAACGCCCAGTAAAATAGCCGGAATTGTAAATTTACCAATATTCTCGTCATTTCAAAGCATTATACCTCTAATCTCGGGGTTTGACCACGGCCATAAAGATAGTATGGCACCATTTACTTGTATTTGAAGTGCTTTTAAAGGTTCCTAATCATTTCCATGTACTAACATTGTGTATTTTAAGATTTTTACCAAAATGAGACAGTTTTCCTAGAAACATATACAGGAATCTTCAAGGCTAAACTGTTTTATTCAAAAAACTCCTACCAATTCAGTCTCATTTGTAAATAGAAACAGTATTCTCTTTATTTAACAGCTTTTTACACAAAATCTGAGTTCACTAAATAGTAACTCTTAATGTGTGAAAGAACTCTCTTCGGAAAAAAACAAAGTAACTGAGCCGGAATTGTAAACATTACCAGTATTCTCGTCAATTTACAGCTTTCGACCTCAAAACTCCACAATTGTACATGGCCATAAGGATAGTATTGGTCTAATTACTTATATTTCAGGTGTTGCCTACAGGTTCCTAATAATTTCCATGTACTCTTCTTGTGTATTTTAAGAGTTTTACCGAAATGCTGCAGTTTTCTTGGAAATATATCCATGAATCATCAAGGTTTAAACTGTTTCATTCCAAAAACGCCAGCCATTACAGCCTCAATTGTAAATATGAACAGTATTCTCTTCATTTTAAGGCATTATACACAAATTCTCAGCTTTATAAACGGCTTTTCTTCATATTTGAAACCATTTTCTTCAAAAAAACGCCCAGTAAAATAGCCGGAATTGTAAATTTACCAGTATTCTCGTCATTTCATAGCATTATACTTCTAATCTCAGGGTTTGACCACGGCCATACAGATAGTATGGCACCATTTACTCGTATTTGAAGTGCTTTTAAAGGTTCCTAATCATTTCCATGTACAAACATTGTGTATTTTAAGAGTTTGACCAAAATGAGACAGTTTTCCTAGAAACATATACATGAATCTTTAAGGCTTAAACTGTTTTATTCAAAAAACTACTACCAATTCAGTCTCATTTGTAAATAGAAACAGGATTCTCTTTATTTAACAGCTTTTTACACAAAATCTGAGTTCACTAAATAGTAACTCTTAATGTGTGAAAGAACTCTCTTCAGAAAAAAACAAAGTAACTGAGCCGGAATTGTAAACATTACCAGTATTCTCGTCAATTCACAGCTTTCTACCTCAAAACTCGACAATTGTACACGGCCATATGGATAATATGGGTCTAATTACTTATATTTCAGGTGTTGCGTACAGGTTCCTAATCATTTCCATGTACTGTCCTTGTGTATTTTAAGAGTTTTACCGAAATGCGGCAGTTTTCTTGGAAATAAACCCATGAATCTCAAGGTTTAAACTGCTTCAGTCCAAAAACGCCAGCCATTACAGCGTCAATTGTAAATATGAACAGTATTCTCTTCATTTTAAGGCACTATACACAAATTCTCAGCTTTATAAATGGCTTTTCTTCATATTTGAAACCATTTTCTTCAAAAAAACGCCCAGAAAAATAGCCGGAATTGTAAATTTACCAGTATTCTCGTCATTTCAAAGCATTATACCTCTAATCTCGGGGTTTGACCACGGCCATAAAGATAGTATGGCACCATTTACTCATATTTTAAGTGCTTTTAAAGGTTCCTAATCATTTCCATGTACTGTCCTTGTATACTTTAAGGGTTTTACCGAAATGCAGCAGTTTTCTTGGATATATCCATGAATAATCAAGGTTTAAACTGTTTCATTCCAAAAACGCCAGCCATTACAGCCTCAATTGTAAATATGAACAGTATTCTCTTCATTTTAAGGCATTATACACAAATTCTCAGCTTTATAAACGGCTTTTCTTCATATTTGAAACCTGTTTCTTCAAAAAAACGCCCAGTAAAATAGCCGGAATTGTAAATTTACCAATATTCTCGTCATTTCAAAGCATTATACCTCTAATCTCGGGGTTTGACCACGGCCATAAAGATAGTATGGCACCATTTACTTGTATTTGAAGTGCTTTTAAAGGTTCCTAATCATTTCCATGTACTAACATTGTGTATTTTAAGATTTTTACCAAAATGAGACAGTTTTCCTAGAAACATATACAGGAATCTTCAAGGCTTAAACTGTTTTATTCAAAAAACTCCTACCAATTCAGTCTCATTTGTAAATAGACAGTATTCTCTTTATTTAACAGCTTTTTACACAAAATCTGAGTTCACTAAATAGTACCGCTTAATGTGTGAAAGAACATTCTTTGGGGAAAAAACAAAGTAACTGAGCCAGAATTGTAAACATTACCAGTATTCTCGTCAATTCACAGCTTTCTACCTCGAATCTCGGCAATTGTACACAGCCATAAGGATAGGACGGGTTAATTACTTATATTTCAGGTGTTTTCTACAGGTTCCTAATCATTTCCGTGTACTGACATTGTGTATTTTAAGAGTTTTACCAAAATTAGTCAGTTTTCCTAGAAACATATACATGAATCTTCAAGGCTTAAACTGTTTTATTCAAAAAACTACTACCAATTCAGTCTCATTTGTAAATAGAAACAGGATTCTCTTTATTTAACAGCTTTTTACACAAAATCTGAGTTCACTAAATAGTAACTCTTAATGTGTGAAAGAACTCTCTTCAGAAAAAAACAAAGTAACTGAGCCGGAATTGTAAACATTACCAGTATTCTCGTCAATTCACAACTTTCTACCTCAAAACTTGACAATTGTACACGGCCATATGGATAATATGGGTCTAATTACTTATAGTTCAGGTGTTGCGTACAGGTTCCTAATCATTTCCATGTACTGTCCTTGTGTATTTTAAGAGTTTTACCGAAATGTGGCAGTTTTCTTGGAAATAAACCCATGAATCATCAAGGTTTAAACTGCTTCAGTCCAAAAACGCCAGCCATTACAGAGTCAATTGTAAATATGAACAGTATTCTCTTCATTTTAAGGCACTATACACAAATTCTCAGCTTTATAAATGGCTTTTCTTCATATTTGAAACCATTTTCTTCAAAAAAACGCCCTGTAAAATAGCCGGAATTGTAAATTTACCAGTATTCTCGTCATTTCAAAGCATTATACCTCTAATCTCGGGGTTTGACCACGGCCATAAAGATAGTATGGCACCATTTACTTGTATTTGAAGTGCTTTTAAAGGTTCCTAATCATTTCCATGTACTAACATTGTGTATTTTAAGATTTTTACCAAAATGAGACAGTTTTCCTAGAAACATATACAGGAATCTTCAAGGCTTAAACTGTTTTATTCAAAAAACTCCTACCAATTCAGTCTCATTTGTAAATAGACAGTATTCTCTTTATTTAACAGCTTTTTACACAAAATCTGAGTTCACTAAATAGTACCTCTTAATGTGTGAAAGAACATTCTTTGGGGAAAAAACAAAGTAATGGAGCCGGAATTGTAAACATTACCAGTATTCTCATCAATTCACAGCTTTCTACCTCAAAACTTGACAATTGTACACGGCCATATGGATAATATGGGTCTAATTACTTATATTTCAGGTGCTGCGTACAGGTTCCTAATCATTTCCATGTACTGTCCTTGTGTATTTTAAGAGTTTTACCGAAATGCGGCAGTTTTCTTGGAAATAAACCCATGAATCATCAAGGTTTAAACTGCTTCAGTCCAAAAACGCCAGCCATTACAGCGTCAATTGTAAATATGAACAGTATTCTCTTCATTTTAAGGCATTATACACAAATTCTCAGCTTTATAAATGGCTTTTCTTCATATTTGAAACCATTTTCTTCAAAAAAAACGCCCAGTAAAATAGCCGGAATTGTAAATTTACCAGTATTCTCGTCATTTCAAAGCATTACCATAAAGATAGTATGGCACCATTTACTCGTATTTGAAGTGCTTTTAAAGGTTCCTAATCATTTCCATGTACTGTCCTTCTATACTTTAAGGGTTTTACCGAAATGCGGCAGTTTTCTTGGAAATATATCCATGAATAATCAAGGTTTAAACTGTTTCATTCCAAAAACGCCAGCCATTACAGCCTCAATTGTAAATATGAAACAGTATTCTCTTCATTTTAAGGCATTATACACAAATTCTCAGCTTTATAAACGGCTTTTCTTCATATTTGAAACCTGTTTCTTCAAAAAAAAACGCCCAGTAAAATAGCCGGAATTGTAAATTTACCAATATTCTCGTCATTTCAAAGCATTATACCTCTAATTTTCCGGGTTTGACCACGGCCATAAAGATAGTATTGCACCATTTAGTTGTATTTGAAGTGCTTTTAAAGGTTCCTAATCATTTCCATGTACTAACATTGTGTATTTTAAGATTTTTACCAAAATGAGACAGTTTTCCTAGAAACATATACAGGAATCTTCAAGGCTTAAACTGTTTTATTCAAAAAAACTCCTACCAATTCAGTCTCATTTGTAAATAGAAACAGTATTCTCTTTATTTAACAGCCTTTTTACACAAAATCTGAGTTCACTAAATAGTAACTCTTAATGTGTGAAAGAACTCTCTTCAGAAAAAAAACAAAGTAACTGAGCCGGAATTGTAAACATTACCAGTATTCTCGTCAAATTTACAGCTTTCGACCTCAAAACTCCACAATTGTACATGGCCATAAGGATAGTATTGGTCTAATTACTTATATTTCAGGTGTTGCCTACAGGTTCCTAATAATTTCCATGTACTCTTATTGTGTATTTTAAGAGTTTTATACCGAAATGCTGCAGTTTTTCTTGGAAATATATCCATGAATCATCAAGGTTTAAACTGTTTCATTCCAAAAACGCCAGCCATTACAGCCCTCAATTGTAAATATGAACAGTATTCTCTTCATTTTAAGGCATTATACACAAATTCTCAGCTTTATAAACGGCTTTTCTTCATATTTGAAATCATTTTCTTCAAAAAAAAACGCCCAGTAAAATAGCCGGAATTGTAAATTTACCAGTATTCTCGTCATTTCATAGCATTATACTTCTAATCTCAGGGTTTGACCACGGCCATACAGATAGTATGGCACCATTTACTCGTATTTGAAGTGCTTTTAAAGGTTCCTAATCATTTCCATGTACAAACAATTGTGTATTTTAAGAGTTTGACCAAAATGAGACAGTTTTCCCCAGAAACATATACAGGAATCTTCAAGGCTTAAACTGTTTTATTCAAAAAGCTCCTACCAATTCAGTCTCATTTGTAAATAGACAGTATTCTCTTTATTTAACAGCTTTTTACACACAATCTGAGTTCACTAAATAGTACCGCTTAATGTGTGAAAGAACATTCTTTGGGGAAAAAACAAAGTAACTTAGCCGGAATTGTAAACATTACCAGTATTCTCGTCAATTCACAGCTTTCTACCTCGAATCTCGGCAATTGTACCACAGCCATAAGGATAGGATGGGTTAATTACTTATATTTCAGGTGTTTTCTACAGGTTCCTAATCATTTCCGTGTACTGACATTGTGTATTTTAAGAGTTTTACCAAAATTAGTCAGTTTTCCTAGAAACATATACATGAATCTTCAAGGCTTAAACTGTTTTATTCAAAAAACTACTACCAATTCAGTCTCATTTGTAAATAGAAACAGGATTCTCTTTATTTAACAGCTTTTTACACAAAATCTGAGTTCACTAAATAGTAACTCTTAATGTGTGAAAGAACTCTTCAGAAAAAAACGAAGTAACTGAGCCGGATTTGTAAACATTACCAGTATTCTCGTCAATTCACAGCTTTCTACCTCGAAACTCCACAATTGTACACGGTCATAAGGATAGTATTGGTCTAATTACTTATATTTCAGGTGTTGTCTACAGGTTCCTAATCATTTCCATGTACTGTCCTTGTATACTTTAAGGGTTTTACCGAAATGCTGCAGTTTTCTTGGAAATATATCCATGAATCATCAAGGTTTAAACTGCTTCATTCCAAAAAACGCAGGCCCATTACAGCCTCAATTGTAAATATGAACAGTACTCCTCTTCATTTTAAGGCATTATACACAAATTCTCAGCTTTATAAACGGCTTTTTCTTCATATTTAAAACCTGTTTCTTCAAAAAAATACGCCCAGTAAAATAGCCGGAATTGTAAATTTACCAATATTCTCGTCATTTCAAAGCATTATACCTCTAATCTCGGGGGTTTGACCACGGCCATAAAGATAGTATTGCACCATTTACTTGTATTTGAAGTGCTTTTAAGGGTTCCTAATCATTTCCATGTACTAACATTGTGTATTTTAAGAGTTTGACCAAAATGAGACAGTTTTCCTAGAAACATATACAGGAATCTTCAAGGCTTAAACTGTTTTATTGAAAAAGCTCCTACCAATTCAGTCTCATTTGTAAATAGACAGTATTCTCTTTATTTAACAGCTTTTTACACAAAATCTGAGTTCACTAAATAGTACCCCGCTTAATGTGTGAAAGAACATTCTTTGGGGAAAAAACAAAGTAACTTAGCCGGAATTGTAAAACATTACCAGTATTTCTCGTCAATTCACAGCTTTCTACCTCGAATCTCGGCAATTGTACACAGCCATAAGGATAGGATGGGTTAATTACTTATATTTCAGGTGTTTTCTACAGGTTCCTAATCATTTCCGTGTAATGACATTGTGTATTTTAAGACTTTTAACAAAATTAGTCAGTTTTCCTAGAAACATATACATGAATCTTCAAGGCTTAAACTGTTTTATTCAAAAAACTACTACCAATTCAGTCTCATTTGTAAATAGAAACAGGATTCTCTTTATTTAACAGCTTTTTACACAAAATCTGAGTTCACTAAATAGTAACTCTTAATGTGTGAAAGAACTCTCTTCAGAAAAAAAACAAAGTAACTGAGCCGGAATTGTAAACATTACCAGTATTCTCGTCAATTCACAGCTTTCTACCTCAAAACCTCGACAATTGTACACGGCCATATGGATAATATGGGTCTAATTACTTATATTTCAGGTGTTGCGTACAGGTTCCTAATCATTTCCATGTACTGTCCTTGTGTATTTTAAGAGTTTTACCGAAATGCGGCAGTTTTCTTGGAAATTAAACCCATGAATCATCAAGGTTTAAACTGCTTCAGTCCAAAAACGCCAGCCATTACAGCGTCAATTGTAAATATGAACAGTATTCTCTTCATTTTAAGGCACTATACACAAATTCTCAGCTTTATAAATGGCTTTTCTTCATATTTGAAACCATTTTCTTCAAAAAAAACGCCCAGTAAAATAGCCGGAATTGTAAATTTACCAGTATTCTCGTCATTTCAAAGCATTTATACCTCTAATCTCGGGGTTTGACCACGGCCATAAAGATAGTATGGCACCATTTACTCGTATTTGAAGTGCTTTTAAAGGTTCCTAATCATTTCCATGTACTGTCCTTGTATACTTTAAGGGTTTTACCCGAAATGCGGCAGTTTTCTTGGAAATATATCCATGAATAATCAAGGTTTAAACTGTTTCATTTCCAAAAACGCCAGCCATTACAGCCTCAATTATAAATATGAACAGTATTCTCTTCATTTTAAGGCATTATACACAAATTATCAGCTTTATAAACGGCTTTTCTTCATATTTGAAACCTGTTTCTTCAAAAAAACGCCCAGTAAAATAGCCGGAATTGTAAATTTACCAATATTCTCGTCATTTCAAAGCATTATACCTCTAATCTCGGGGTTTGACCACGGCCATAAAGATAGTATTGCACCATTTACTTGTATTTGAAGTGCTTTTAAAGGTTCCTAATCATTTCCATGTACTAACATTGTGTATTTTAAGATTTTTACCAAAATGAGACAGTTTTCCTAGAAACATATACAGGAATCTTCAAGGCTTAAACTGTTTTATTCAAAAAACTCCTACCAATTCAGTCTCATTTGTAAATAGACAGATTCTCTTTATTTAACAGCTTTTTACACAAAATCTGAGTTCACTAAATAGTACCTCTTAATGTGTGAAAGAACATTCTTTGGGGAAAAAAACAAAGTAACTGAGCCAGAATTGTAAACATTACCAGTATTCTCGTCAATTCACAGCTTTCTACCTCGAATCTCGGCAATTGTACACAGCCATAAGGATAGGATGGGTTAATTACTTATATTTCAGGTGTTTTCTACAGGTTCCTAATCATTTCCGTGTACTGACATTGTGTATTTTAAGACTTTTAACAAAATTAGTCAGTTTTCCTAGAAACATATACATGAATATTCAAGGCTTAAACTGTTTTATTCAAAAAACTCCTACCAATTCAGTCTCATTTGTAAATAGAAACAGTATTCTCTTTATTTAACAGCTTTTTACACAAAATCTGAGTTCACTAAATAGTAACTCTTAATGTGTGAAAGGACTCTCTTCAGAAAAAAACAAAGTAACTGAGCCGGAATTGTAAACATTACCAGTATTCTCATCAATTCACAGCTTTCCTCCTCGAAACTCGACAATTGTACACGGCCATAAGGATAGTATTGGTCTAATTACTTATATTTCAGGTGTTGCTTACAGGTTCCTAATCATTTCCATGTACTGTCCTTGTATACTTTAAGGGTTTTACCGAAAGGCGGCAGTTTTCTTGGAAATATATCCATGAATAATCAAGGTTTAAACTGTTTCATTCCAAAAACGCCAGCCATTACAGCCTCAATTGTAAATATGAACAGTATTCTCTTCATTATAAGGCATTATACACAAATTCTCAGCTTTATAAACGGCTTTTCTTCATATTTGAAACCTGTTTCTTCAAAAAAACGCCCAGTAAAATAGCCGGAATTGTAAATTTACCAATATTCTCGTCATTTCAAAGCATTATACCTCTAATCTCGGGGTTTGACCACGGCCATAAAGATAGTATTGCACCGTTTACTTGTATTTGAAGTGCTTTTAAAGGTTCGTAATCATTTCCATGTACTAACATTGTGTATTTTAAGATTTTTACCAAAATGAGGACAGTTTTCCTAGAAACATATACAGGAATCTTCAAGGCTTAACCTGTTTTATTCAAAAAACTCCTACCAATTCAGTCTCATTTGTAAATAGACAGTATTCTCTTTATTTAACAGCTTTTACACAAAATCTGAGTTCACTAAATAGTACCTCTTAATGTGTGAAAGAACATTCTTTGGGGAAAAAACAAAGTAACTGAGCCAGAATTGTAAACATTACCAGTATTCTCGTCAATTCACAGCTTTCTACCTCGAATCTCGGCAATTGTACACAGCCATAAGGATAGGATGGGTTAATTACTTATATTTCAGGTGTTTTCTACAGGTTCCTAACCATTTCCGTGTAATGACTTTGTGTATTTTAAGACTTTTAACAAAATTAGTCAGTTTTCCTAGAAACATATACATGAATCTTCAAGGCTTAAACTGTTTTATTCAAAAAACTACTACCAATTCAGTCTCATTTGTAAATAGAAACAGGATTCTCTTTATTTAACAGCTTTTTACACAAAATCTGAGTTCACTAAATAGTAACTCTTAATGTGTGAAAGAACTCTCTTCAGAAAAAAACAAAGTAACTGAGCCGGAATTGTAAACATTACCAGTATTCTCGTCAATTCACAGCTTTCCTCCTCGAAACTCGACAATTGTACACGGCCATAAGGATAGTATTGGTCTAATTACTTATATTTCAGGTGTTGCTTACAGGTTCCTAATCATTTTCCATGTACTGTCCTTGTATACTTTAAGGGTTTTACCGAAAGGCGGCAGTTTTCTTGGAAATATATCCATGAATAATCAAGGTTTAAACTGTTTCATTCCAAAAACGCCAGCCATTACAGCCTCAATTGTAAATATGAACAGTATTCTCTTCATTTTAAGGCATTATACACAAATTCTCAGCTTTATAAACGGCTTTTCTTCATATTTGAAACCTGTTTCTTCAAAAAAACGCCCAGTAAAATAGCCGGAATTGTAAATTTACCATATTCTCGTCATTTCAAAGCATTATACCTCTAATCTCGGGGTTTGACCACGGCCATAAAGATAGTATTGCACCATTTACTTGTATTTGAAGTGCTTTTAAAGGTTCCTAATCATTTCCATGTACTAACATTGTGTATTTTAAGATTTTTACCAAAATGAGACAGTTTTCTTAGAAACATATACAGGAATCTTCAAGGCTTAAAACTGTTTTATTCAAAAAACTCCTACCAATTCAGTCTCATTTGTAAATAGACAGTATTCTCTTTATTTAACAGCTTTTTACACAAAATCTGAGTTCACTAAATAGTACCTCTTAATGTGTGAAAGAACATTCTTTGGGGAAAAAACAAAGTAACTGAGCCAGAATTGTAAACATTACCAGTATTCTCGTCAATTCACAGCTTTCTACCTCGAATCTCGGCAATTGTACACAGCCATAAGGATAGGATGGGTTAATTACTTATATTTCAGGTGTTTTCTACAGGTTCCTAATCATTTCCGTTGTACTGACATTGTGTATTTTAAGACTTTTACCAAAATTAGTCAGTTTTCCTAGAAACATATACATGAATCTTCAAGGCTTAAACTGTTTTATTCAAAAAACTACTACCAATTCAGTCTCATTTGTAAATAGAAACAGTATTCTCTTTATTTAACAGCTTTTTACACAAAATCTGAGTTCACTAAATAGTAACTCTTAATGTGTGAAAGGACTCTCTTCTGAAAAAAACAAAGTAACTGAGCCGGAATTGTAAACATTACCAGTATTCTCATCAATTCACAGCTTTCCTCCTCGAAACTCGACAATTGTACACGGCCATATGGATAATATGGGTCTAATTACTTATATTTCAGGTGTTGCGTACAGGTTCCTAATCATTTCCATGTACTGTCCTTGTGTATTTTAAGAGTTTTACCGAAATGCGGCAGTTTTCTTGGAAATAAACCCATGAATCTCAAGGTTTAAAACTGCTTCAGTCCAAAAACGCCAGCCATTACAGCGTCAATTGTAAATATGAACAGTATTCTCTTCATTTTAAGGCACTATACACAAATTCTCAGCTTTATAAATGGCTTTTCTTCATATTTGAAACCATTTTCTTCAAAAAAACGCCCAGAAAAATAGCCGGAATTGTAAATTTACCAGTATTCTCGTCATTTCAAAGCATTATACCTCTAATCTCGGGGTTTGACCACGGCCATAAAGATAGTATGGCACCATTTACTCATATTTTAAGTGCTTTTAAAGGTTCCTAATCATTTCCATGTACTGTCCTTGTATACTTTAAGGGTTTTACCGAAATGCAGCAGTTTTCTTGGATATATCCATGAATAATCAAGGTTTAAACTGTTTCATTCCAAAAACGCCAGCCATTACAGCCTCAATTGTAAATATGAACAGTATTCTCTTCATTTAAGGCATTATACACAAATTCTCAGCTTTATAAACGGCTTTTCTTCATATTTGAAACCTGTTTCTTCAAAAAAACGCCCAGTAAAATAGCCGGAATTGTAAATTTACCAATATTCTCGTCATTTCAAAGCATTATACCTCTAATCTCGGGGTTTGACCACGGCCATAAAGATAGTATGGCACCATTTACTTGTATTTGAAGTGCTTTTAAAGGTTCCTAATCATTTCCATGTACTAACATTGTGTATTTTAAGATTTTTACCAAAATGAGACAGTTTTCCTAGAATCTTCAAGGCTTAAACTGTTTTATTCAAAAAACTCCTACCAATTCAGTCTCATTTGTAAATAGACAGTATTCTCTTTATTTAACAGCTTTTTACACAAAATCTGAGTTCACTAAATAGTACCGCTTAATGTGTGAAAGAACATTCTTTGGGGAAAAAACAAAGTAACTGAGCCAGAATTGTAAACATTACCAGTATTCTCGTCAATTCACAGCTTTCTACCTCGAATCTCGGCAATTGTACACAGCCATAAGGATAGGACGGGTTAATTACTTATATTTCAGGTGTTTTCTACAGGTTCCTAATCATTTCCGTGTACTGACATTGTGTATTTTAAGAGTTTTACCAAAATTAGTCAGTTTTCCTAGAAACATATACATGAATCTTCAAGGCTTAAACTGTTTTATTCAAAAAACTACTACCAATTCAGTCTCATTTGTAAATAGAAACAGGATTCTCTTTATTTAACAGCTTTTTACACAAAATCTGAGTTCACTAAATAGTAACTCTTAATGTGTGAAAGAACTCTCTTCAGAAAAAAACAAAGTAACTGAGCCGGAATTGTAAACATTACCAGTATTCTCGTCAATTCACAACTTTCTACCTCAAAACTTGACAATTGTACACGGCCATATGGATAATATGGGTCTAATTACTTATAGTTCAGGTGTTGCGTACAGGTTCCTAATCATTTCCATGTACTGTCCTTGTGTATTTTAAGAGTTTTACCGAAATGTGGCAGTTTTCTTGGAAATAAACCCATGAATCATCAAGGTTTAAACTGCTTCAGTCCAAAAACGCCAGCCATTACAGAGTCAATTGTAAATATGAACAGTATTCTCTTCATTTTAAGGCACTATACACAAATTCTCAGCTTTATAAATGGCTTTTCTTCATATTTGAAACCATTTTCTTCAAAAAAACGCCCTGTAAAATAGCCGGAATTGTAAATTTACCAGTATTCTCGTCATTTCAAAGCATTATACCTCTAATCTCGGGGTTTGACCACGGCCATAAAGATAGTATGGCACCATTTACTTGTATTTGAAGTGCTTTTAAAGGTTCCTAATCATTTCCATGTACTAACATTGTGTATTTTAAGATTTTTACCAAAATGAGACAGTTTTCCTAGAAACATATACAGGAATCTTCAAGGCTTAAACTGTTTTATTCAAAAAACTCCTACCAATTCAGTCTCATTTGTAAATAGACAGTATTCTCTTTATTTAACAGCTTTTTACACAAAATCTGAGTTCACTAAATAGTACCTCTTAATGTGTGAAAGAACATTCTTTGGGGAAAAAACAAAGTAATGGAGCCGGAATTGTAAACATTACCAGTATTCTCATCAATTCACAGCTTTCTACCTCAAAACTTGACAATTGTACACGGCCATATGGATAATATGGGTCTAATTACTTATATTTCAGGTGCTGCGTACAGGTTCCTAATCATTTCCATGTACTGTCCTTGTGTATTTTAAGAGTTTTACCGAAATGCGGCAGTTTTCTTGGAAATAAACCCATGAATCATCAAGGTTTAAACTGCTTCAGTCCAAAAACGCCAGCCATTACAGCGTCAATTGTAAATATGAACAGTATTCTCTTCATTTTAAGGCATTATACCAAATTCTCAGCTTTATAAATGGCTTTTCTTCATATTTGAAACCATTTTCTTCAAAAAAACGCCCAGTAAAAATAGCCGGAATTGTAAATTTACCAGTATTCTCGTCATTTCAAAGCATTATACCTCTAATCTCGGGGTTTGACCACGGCCATAAAGATAGTATGGCACCATTTACTCGTATTTGAAGTGCTTTTAAAGGTTCCTAATCATTTCCATGTACTGTCCTTCTATACTTTAAGGGTTTTACCGAAATGCGGCAGTTTTCTTGGAAATATATCCATGAATAATGCAAGGTTTAAACTGTTTCATTCCAAAAACGCCAGCCATTACAGCCTCAATTGTAAATATGAACAGTATTCTCTTCATTTTAAGGGCATTATACACAAATTCTCAGCTTTATAAACGGCTTTTCTTCATATTTGAAACCTGTTTCTTCAAAAAAACGCCCAGTAAAATAGCCGGAATTGTAAATTTACCAATATTCTCGTCATTTCAAAGCATTATATCCTCTAATTTCCGGGTTTGACCACGGCCATAAAGATAGTATTGCACCATTTAGTTGTATTTGAAGTGCTTTTAAAGGTTCCTAATCATTTCCATGTACTACATTGTGTATTTTAAGATTTTTACCAAATGAGACAGTTTTCCCTAGAAACATATACAGGAATCTTCAAGGCTTAAACTGTTTTATTCAAAAAACTCCTACCAATTCAGTCTCATTTGTAAATAGAAACAGTATTCTCTTTATTTAACAGCTTTTTACACAAAATCTGAGTTCACTAAATGTAACTCTTAATGTGTGAAAGAACTCTCTTCAGAAAAAAAACAAAGTAACTGAGCCGGAATTGTAAACATTACCAGTATTCTCGTCAATTTACAAGCTTTCGACCTCAAAACTCCACAATTGTACATGGCCATAAGGATAGTATTGGTCTAATTACTTATATTTCAGGTGTTGCCTACAGGTTCCTAATAATTTCCATGTACTCTTATTGTGTATTTTAAGAGTTTTACCGAAAATGCTGCAGTTTTCTTGGAAATATATCCATGAATCATCAAGGTTTAAACTGTTTCATTCCAAAAACCGCAGCCATTACAGCCTCAATTGTAAATATGAACAGTATTCTCTTCATTTTAAGGCATTATACACAAATTCTCAGCTTTATAAAACGGCTTTTCTTCATATTTGAAATCATTTTCTTCAAAAAAACGCCCAGTAAAATAGCCGGAATTGTAAATTTACCAGTATTCCTCGTCATTTCATAGCATTATACTTCTAATCTCAGGGTTTTGACCACGGCCATACAGATAGTATGGCACCATTTACTCGTATTTGAAGTGCTTTTAAAGGTTCCTAATCATTTCCATGTACAAACATTGTGTATTTTAAGAGTTTGACCAAAATGAGACAGTTTTCCCAGAAACATATACAGGAATCTTCAAGGCTTAAA
The DNA here is from genome assembly GCF_028538775.1 of Myotis yumanensis. Lineage (NCBI taxonomy): Eukaryota > Metazoa > Chordata > Mammalia > Chiroptera > Vespertilionidae > Myotis > Myotis yumanensis. Next base: position 167,556 of record NW_027223800.1, read on the forward strand.
CTGTTTTATTCAAAAAGCTCCTACCAATTCAGTCTCATTTGTAAATAGACAGTATTCTCTTTATTTAACAGCTTTTTACACACAATCTGAGTTCACTAAATAGTACCGCTTAATGTGTGAAAGAACATTTTTGGGGAAGAAAAACAAAGTAAACTTAGCCGGAATTGTAAACATTACCAGTATTCTCGTCAATTCACAGCTTTCTACCTCGAATCTCGGCAATTGTACACAGCCATAAGGATAGGATGGGTTTAATTACTTATATTTCAGGTTGTTTTCTACAGGTTCCTAATCATTTCCGTGTAATGACATTGTGTATTTTAAGACTTTTAACAAAATTAGTCAGTTTTCCTAGAAACATATACATGAATCTTCAAGGCTTAAACTGTTTTATTCAAAAAACTACTACCAATTCAGTCTCATTTGTAAATAGAAACAGGATTCTCTTTATTTAACAGCTTTTTACACAAAATCTGAGTTCACTAAATAGTAACTCTTAATGTGTGAAAGAACTCTCTTCAGAAAAAAACAAAGTAACTGAGCCGGAATTGTAAACATTACCAGTATTCTCGTCAATTCACAGCTTTCTACCTCAAAACTCGACAATTGTACACGGCCATTTGGATAATATGGGTCTAATTACTTATATTTCAGGTGTTGCGTACAGGTTCCTAATCATTTCCATGTACTGTCCTTGTGTATTTTAAGAGTTTTACCGAAAAATGCGGCAGTTTTCTTGGAAAATAAACCCATGAATCTCAAGGTTTAAACTGCTTCAGTCCAAAAACGCCAGCCATTACAGCGTCAATTGTAAATATGAACAGTATTCTCTTCATTTTAAGGCACTATATACAAATTCTCAGCTTTATAAATGGCTTTTTCTTCATATTTGAAACCATTTTCTTCAAAAAAAACGCCCGCAGTAAAATAGCCGGAATTGTAAATTTACAGTATTCTCGTCATTTCAAAGCATTATACCTCTAATCTCGGGGGTTTGACCACGGCCATAAAGATAGTATGGCACCATTTACTCGTATTTGAAGTGCTTTTAAAGGTCCTAATCATTTCCATGTACTGTCCTTGTATACCTTTAAGGGTTTTACCGAAATGCGGGCAGTTTTCTTGGAAATATATCCATGAATAATCAAGGTTTTAAACTGTTTTCATTCCAAAAACGCCAGCCATTACAGCCTCAATTGTAAATATGAACAGTATTCTCTTCATTTTAAGGCATTATACACAAATTCTCAGCTTTAATAAACGGCTCTTTTCTTCATATTTGAAACCTGTTTCTTCAAAAAAACGCCCAGTAAAATAGCCAGAATTGTAAATTTACCAATATTCTCGTCATTTCAAAGCATTATACCTCTAATCTCGGGGTTTGACCACGGCCATAAAGATAGTATTGCACCATTTACTTGTATTTGAAGTGCTTTTAAAGGTTCCTAATCATTTCCATGTACTAACATTGTGTATTTTTAAGATTTTTACCAAAATGAGACAGTTTTCCTAGAAACATATACAGGAATCTTCAAGGCTTAAACTGTTTTATTCAAAAAACTCCTACCAATTCAGTCTCATTTGTAAATAGACAGTATTCTCTTTATTTAACAGCTTTTTACACAAAATCTGAGTTCACTAAATAGTACCGCTTAATGTGTGAAAGAACATTCCTTGGGAAAAAAACAAAGTAACTGAGCCAGAATTGTAAACATTACCAGTATTCTCGTCAATTCACCAGCTTTCTACCTCGAATCTCGGCAATTGTACACAGCCATAAGGATAGGATGGGTTAATTACTTATATTTCAGGTGTTTTCTACAGGTTCCTAATCATTTCCGTGTACTGACATTGTGTATTTTAAGAGTTTTACCAAAATTAGTCAGTTTTCCTAGAAACATATACATGAATCTTCAAGGCTTAAACTGTTTTATTCAAAAAACTACTACCAATTCAGTCTCATTTGTAAATAGAAACAGGATTCTCTTTATTTAACAGCTTTTTACACAAAATCTTGAGTTCACTAAATAGTAACTCTTAATGTGTGAAAGAACTCTTCAGAAAAAAACGAAGTAACTGAGCCGGATTTGTAAACATTACCAGTATTCTCGTCAATTCACAGCTTTCTACCTCGAAACTCCACAATTGTACACGGTCATAAGGATAGTATTGGTCTAATTACTTATATTTCAGGTGTTGTCTACAGGTTCCTAATCATTTCCATGTACTGTCCTTGTATACTTTAAGGGTTTTACCGAAATGCTGCAGTTTTCTTGGAAATATATCCATGAATCATCAAGGTTTAAACTGCTTCATTCCAAAAACGCAGGCCATTACAGCCTCAATTGTAAATATGAACAGTACTCTCTTCATTTTAAGGCATTATACACAAATTCTCAGCTTTATAAACGGCTTTTCTTCATATTTAAAACCTGTTTCTTCAAAAAAACGCCCAGTAAAATAGCCGGAATTGTAAATTTACCAATATTCTCGTCATTTCAAAGCATTATACCTCTAATCTCGGGGTTTGACCACGGCCATAAAGATAGTATTGCACCATTTACTTGTATTTGAAGTGCTTTTAAGGGTTCCTAATCATTTCCATGTACTAACATTGTGTATTTTAAGAGTTTGACCAAAATGAGACAGTTTTCCTAGAAACATATACAGGAATCTTCAAGGCTTAAACTGTTTTATTGAAAAAGCTCCTACCAATTCAGTCTCATTTGTAAATAGACAGTATTCTCTTTATTTAACAGCTTTTTACACAAAATCTGAGTTCACTAAATAGTACCGCTTAATGTGTGAAAGAACATTCTTTGGGGAAAAAACAAAGTAACTTAGCCGGAATTGTAAACATTACCAGTATTCTCGTCAATTCACAGCTTTCTACCTCGAATCTCGGCAATTGTACACAGCCATAAGGATAGGATGGGTTAATTACTTATATTTCAGGTGTTTTCTACAGGTTCCTAATCATTTCCGTGTAATGACATTGTGTATTTTAAGACTTTTAACAAAATTAGTCAGTTTTCCTAGAAACATATACATGAATCTTCAAGGCTTAAACTGTTTTATTCAAAAAACTACTACCAATTCAGTCTCATTTGTAAATAGAAACAGGATTCTCTTTATTTAACAGCTTTTTACACAAAATCTGAGTTCACTAAATAGTAACTCTTAATGTGTGAAAGAACTCTCTTCAGAAAAAAAACAAAGTAACTGAGCCGGAATTGTAAACATTACCAGTATTCTCATCAATTCACAGCTTTCTACCTCAAAACTCGACAATTGTACACGGCCATATGGATAATATGGGTCTAATTACTTATATTTCAGGTGTTGCGTACAGGTTCCTAATCATTTCCATGTACTGTCCTTGTGTATTTTAAGAGTTTTACCGAAATGCGGCAGTTTTCTTGGAAATAAACCCATGAATCATCAAGGTTTAAACTGCTTCAGTCCAAAAACGCCAGCCATTACAGCGTCAATTGTAAATATGAACAGTATTCTCTTCATTTTAAGGCACTATACACAAATTCTCAGCTTTATAAATGGCTTTTCTTCATATTTGAAACCATTTTCTTCAAAAAAACGCCCAGTAAAATAGCCGGAATTGTAAATTTACCAGTATTCTCGTCATTTCAAAGCATTATACCTCTAATCTCGGGGTTTGACCACGGCCATAAAGATAGTATGGCACCATTTACTCGTATTTGAAGTGCTTTTAAAGGTTCCTAATCATTTCCATGTACTGTCCTTGTATACTTTAAGGGTTTTACCGAAATGCGGCAGTTTTCTTGGAAATATATCCATGAATAATCAAGGTTTTAAACTGTTTCATTCCAAAAACGCCAGCCATTACAGCCTCAATTATAAATATGAACAGTATTCTCTTCATTTTAAGGCATTATACACAAATTATCAGCTTTATAAACGGCTTTTCTTCATATTTGAAACCTGTTTCTTCAAAAAAACGCCCAGTAAAATAGCCGGAATTGTAAATTTACCAATATTCTCGTCATTTCAAAGCATTATACCTCTAATCTCGGGGTTTGACCACGGCCATAAAGATAGTATTGCACCATTTACTTGTATTTGAAGTGCTTTTAAAGGTTCCTAATCATTTCCATGTACTAACATTGTGTATTTTAAGATTTTTACCAAAATGAGACAGTTTTCCTAGAAACATATACAGGAATCTTCAAGGCTTAAACTGTTTTATTCAAAAAACTCCTACCAATTCAGTCTCATTTGTAAATAGACAGTATTCTCTTTATTTAACAGCTTTTTACACAAAATCTGAGTTCACTAAATAGTACCTCTTAATGTGTGAAAGAACATTCTTTGGGGAAAAAAACAAAGTAACTGAGCCAGAATTGTAAACATTACCAGTATTCTCGTCAATTCACAGCTTTCTACCTCGAATCTCGGCAATTGTACACAGCCATAAGGATAGGATGGGTTAATTACTTATATTTCAGGTGTTTTCTACAGGTTCCTAATCATTTCCGTGTACTGACATTGTGTATTTTAAGACTTTTAACAAAATTAGTCAGTTTTCCTAGAAACATATACATGAATATTCAAGGCTTAAACTGTTTTATTCAAAAAACTCCTACCAATTCAGTCTCATTTGTAAATAGAAACAGTATTCTCTTTATTTAACAGCTTTTTACACAAAATCTGAGTTCACTAAATAGTAACTCTTAATGTGTGAAAGGACTCTCTTCAGAAAAAAACAAAGTAACTGAGCCGGAATTGTAAACATTACCAGTATTCTCATCAATTCACAGCTTTCCTCCTCGAAACTCGACAATTGTACACGGCCATAAGGATAGTATTGGTCTAATTACTTATATTTCAGGTGTTGCTTACAGGTTCCTAATCATTTCCATGTACTGTCCTTGTATACTTTAAGGGTTTTACCGAAAGGCGGCAGTTTTCTTGGAAATATATCCATGAATAATCAAGGTTTAAACTGTTTCATTCCAAAAACGCCAGCCATTACAGCCTCAATTGTAAATATGAACAGTATTCTCTTCATTATAAGGCATTATACACAAATTCTCAGCTTTATAAACGGCTTTTCTTCATATTTGAAACCTGTTTCTTCAAAAAAACGCCCAGTAAAATAGCCGGAATTGTAAATTTACCAATATTCTCGTCATTTCAAAGCATTATACCTCTAATCTCGGGGTTTGACCACGGCCATAAAGATAGTATTGCACCGTTTACTTGTATTTGAAGTGCTTTTAAAGGTTCGTAATCATTTCCATGTACTAACATTGTGTATTTTAAGATTTTTACCAAAATGAGACAGTTTTCCTAGAAACATATACAGGAATCTTCAAGGCTTAACCTGTTTTATTCAAAAAACTCCTACCAATTCAGTCTCATTTGTAAATAGACAGTATTCTCTTTATTTAACAGCTTTTTACACAAAATCTGAGTTCACTAAATAGTACCTCTTAATGTGTGAAAGAACATTCTTTGGGGAAAAAAACAAAGTAACTGAGCCAGAATTGTAAACATTACCAGTATTCTCGTCAATTCACAGCTTTCTACCTCGAATCTCGGCAATTGTACACAGCCATAAGGATAGGATGGGTTAATTACTTATATTTCAGGTGTTTTCTACAGGTTCCTAACCATTTCCGTGTAATGACTTTGTGTATTTTAAGACTTTTAACAAAATTAGTCAGTTTTCCTAGAAACATATACATGAATCTTCAAGGCTTAAACTGTTTTATTCAAAAAACTACTACCAATTCAGTCTCATTTGTAAATAGAAACAGGATTCTCTTTATTTAACAGCTTTTTACACAAAATCTGAGTTCACTAAATAGTAACTCTTAATGTGTGAAAGAACTCTCTTCAGAAAAAAACAAAGTAACTGAGCCGGAATTGTAAACATTACCAGTATTCTCGTCAATTCACAGCTTTCCTCCTCGAAACTCGACAATTGTACACGGCCATAAGGATAGTATTGGTCTAATTACTTATATTTCAGGTGTTGCTTACAGGTTCCTAATCATTTCCATGTACTGTCCTTGTATACTTTAAGGGTTTTACCGAAAGGCGGCAGTTTTCTTGGAAATATATCCATGAATAATCAAGGTTTAAACTGTTTCATTCCAAAAACGCCAGCCATTACAGCCTCAATTGTAAATATGAACAGTATTCTCTTCATTTTAAGGCATTATACACAAATTCTCAGCTTTATAAACGGCTTTTCTTCATATTTGAAACCTGTTTCTTCAAAAAAACGCCCAGTAAAATAGCCGGAATTGTAAATTTACCAATATTCTCGTCATTTCAAAGCATTATACCTCTAATCTCGGGGTTTGACCATGGCCATAAAGATAGTATTGCACCATTTACTTGTATTTGAAGTGCTTTTAAAGGTTCCTAATCATTTCCATGTACTAACATTGTGTATTTTAAGATTTTTACCAAAATGAGACAGTTTTCCTAGAAACATATACAGGAATCTTCAAGGCTTAAACTGTTTTATTCAAAAAACTCCTACCAATTCAGTCTCATTTGTAAATAGACAGTATTCTCTTTATTTAACAGCTTTTTACACAAAATCTGAGTTCACTAAATAGTACCTCTTAATGTGTGAAAGAACATTCTTTGGGGAAAAAACAAAGTAACTGAGCCAGAATTGTAAACATTACCAGTATTCTCGTCAGTTCACAGCTTTCTACCTCGAATCTCGGCAATTGTACACAGCCATAAGGATAGGATGGGTTAATTACTTATATTTCAGGTGTTTTCTACAGGTTCCTAATCATTTCCGTGTACTGACATTGTGTATTTTAAGAGTTTTACCAAAATTAGTCAGTTTTCCTAGAAACATATACATGAATATTCAAGGCTTAAACTGTTTTATTCAAAAAACTCCTACCAATTCAGTCTCATTTGTAAATAGAAACAGTATTCTCTTTATTTAACAGCTTTTTACACAAAATCTGAGTTCACTAAATAGTAACTCTTAATGTGTGAAAGAACTCTCTTCAGAAAAAAACAAAGTAACTGAGCCGGAATTGTAAACATTACCAGTATTCTCATCAATTCACAGCTTTCCTCCTCGAAACTCGACAATTGTACACGGCCATAAGGATAGTATTGGTCTAATTACTTATATTTCAGGTGTTGCTTACAGGTTCCTAATCATTTCCATGTACTGTCCTTGTATACTTTAAGGGTTTTACCGAAATGCGGCAGTTTTCTTGGAAATATATCCATGAATAATCAAGGTTTAAACTGTTTCATTCCAAAAACGCCAGCCATTACAGCCTCAATTGTAAATATGAACAGTATTCTCTTCATTTTAAGGCATTATACACAAATTCTCAGCTTTATAAACGGCTTTTCTTCATATTTGAAACCTGTTTCTTCAAAAAAACGCCCAGTAAAATAGCCGGAATTGTAAATTTACCAATATTCTCGTCATTTCAAAGCATTATACCTCTAATCTCGGGGTTTGACCACGGCCATAAAGATAGTATTGCACCATTTACTCGTATTTGAAGTGCTTTTAAAGGTTCCTAATCTTTTCCATGTACTAACATTGTGTATTTTAAGATTTTTACCAAAATGAGACAGTTTTCCTAGAAACATATACAGGAATCTGCAAGGCTTAAACTGTTTTATTCAAAAAACTCCTACCAATTCAGTCTCATTTGTAAATAGACAGTATTCTCTTTATTTAACAGCTTTTTACACAAAATCTGAGTTCACTAAATAGTACCTCTTAATGTGTGAAAGAACATTCTTTGGGGAAAAAAACAAAGTAACTGAGCCAGAATTGTAAACATTACCAGTATTCTCGTCAATTCACAGCTTTCTACCTCGAATCTCGGCAATTGTACACAGCCATAAGGATAGGATGGGTTAATTACTTATATTTCAGGTGTTTTCTACAGGTTCCTAATCATTTCCGTGTAATGACATTGTGTATTTTAAGACTTTTAACAAAATTAGTCAGTTTTCCTAGAAACATATACATGAATCTGCAAGGCTTAAACTGTTTTATTCAAAAAACTCCTACCAATTCAGTCTCATTTGTAAATAGAAACAGTATTCTCTTTATTTAACAGCTTTTTACACAAAATCTGAGTTCACTAAATAGTACCTCTTAATGTGTGAAAGAACATTCTTGGGGAAAAAAACAAAGTAACTGAGCCAGAATTGTAAACATTACCAGTATTCCCGTCAATTCACAGCTTTCTACCTCGAATCTCGGCAATTGTACACAGCCATAAGGATAGGATGGGTTAATTACTTATATTTCAGGTGTTTTCTACAGGTTCCTAATCATTTCCGTGTACTGACATTGTGTATTTTAAGAGTTTTACCAAAATTAGTCAGTTTTCCTAGAAACATATTCATGAATATTCAAGGCTTAAACTGTTTTATTCAAAAAACTCCTACCAATTCAGTCTCATTTGTAAATAGAAACAGTATTCTCTTTATTTAACAGCTTTTTACACAAAATCTGAGTTCACTAAATAGTAACTCTTAATGTGTGAAAGAACTCTCTTCAGAAAAAAACAAAGTAACTGAGCCGGAATTGTAAACATTACCAGTATTCTCATCAATTCACAGCTTTCCTCCTCGAAACTCGACAATTGTACACGGCCATAAGGATAGTATTGGTCTAATTACTTATATTTCAGGTGTTGCTTACAGGTTCCTAATCATTTCCATGTACTGTCCTTGTATACTTTAAGGGTTTTACCGAAATGCGGCAGTTTTCTTGGAAATATATCCAAGAAAAATCAAGGTTTAAACTGTTTCATTCCAAAAACGCCAGCCATTACAGCCTCAATTGTAAATATGAACAGTATTCTCTTCATTTTAAGGCATTATACACAAATTCTCAGCTTTATAAACGGCTTTTCTTCATATTTGAAACCTGTTTCTTCAAAAAAACGCCCAGTAAAATAGCCGGAATTGTAAATTTACCAATATTCTCGTCATTTCAAAGCATTATACCTCTAATCTCGGGGTTTGACCACGGCCATAAAGATAGTATTGCACCATTTACTCGTATTTGAAGTGCTTTTAAAGGTTCCTAATCATTTCCATGTACTAACATTGTGTATTTTAAGATTTTTACCAAAATGAGACAGTTTTCCTAGAAACATATACAGGAATCTTCAAGGCTTAAACTGTTTTATTCAAAAAACTCCTACCAATTCAGTCTCATTTGTAAATAGACAGTATTCTCTTTATTTAACAGCTTTTTACACAAAATCTGAGTTCATTAAATAGTACCTCTTAATGTGTGAAAGAACATTCTTTGGGTAAAAAACAAAGTAACTGAGCCAGAATTGTAAACATTACCAGTATTCTCGTCAATTCACAGCTTTCTACCTCGAATCTCGGCAATTGTACACAGCCATAAGGATAGGATGGGTTAATTACTTATATTTCAGGTGTTTTCTACAGGTTCCTAACCATTTCCGTGTAATGACTTTGTGTATTTTAAGACTTTTAACAAAATTAGTCAGTTTTCCTAGAAACATATACATGAATCTTCAAGGCTTAAACTGTTTTATTCAAAAAACTACTACCAATTCAGTCTCATTTGTAAATAGAAACAGGATTCTCTTTATTTAACAGCTTTTTACACAAAATCTGAGTTCACTAAATAGTAACTCTTAATGTGTGAAAGAACTCTCTTCAGAGAAAAACAAAGTAACTGAGCCGGAATTGTAAACATTACCAGTATTCTCGTCAATTTACAGCTTTCGACCTCAAAACTCCACAATTGTACACGGCCATAAGGATAGTATTGGTCTAATTACTTATATTTCAGGTGTTGCCTAGAGGTTCCTAATAATTTCCATGTACTCTTCTTGTGTATTTTAAGAGTTTTACCGAAATGCTGCAGTTTTCTTGGAAATATATCCATGAATCATCAAGGTTTAAACTGTTTCATTCCAAAAACGCCAGCCATTACAGCCTCAATTGTAAATATGAACAGTATTCTCTTCATTTTAAGGCATTATACACAAATTCTCAGCTTTATAAACGGCTTTTCTTCATATTCGAAACCATTTTCTTCAAAAAAACGCCCAGTAAAATAGCCGGAATTGTAAATTTACCAGTATTCTCGTCATTTCATAGCATTATACTTCTAATCTCAGGGTTTGACCACGGCCATACAGATAGTATGGCACCATTTACTCGTATTTGAAGTGCTTTTAAAGGTTCCTAATCATTTCCATGTACAAACATTGTGTATTTTAAGAGTTTGACCAAAATGAGACAGTTTTCCTAGAAACATATACAGGAATCTTCAAGGCTTAAACTGTTTTATTGAAAAAGGTCCTACCAATTCAGTCTCATTTGTAAATAGACAGTATTCTCTTTATTTAACAGCTTTTTACACAAAATCTGAGTTCACTAAATAGTACCGCTTAATGTGTGAAAGAACATTCTTTGGGGAAAAAACAAAGTAACTTAGCCGGAATTGTAAACATTACCAGTATTCTCGTCAATTCACAGCTTTCTACCTCGAATCTCGGCAATTGTACACAGCCATAAGGATAGGATGGGTTAATTACTTATATTTCAGGTGTTTTCTACAGGTTCCTAATCATTTCCGTGTAATGACTTTGTGTATTTTAAGACTTTTAACAAAATTAGTCAGTTTTCCTAGAAACTTATACATGAATCTTCAAGGCTTAAACTGTTTTATTCAAAAAACTACTACCAATTCAGTCTCATTTGTAAATAGAAACAGGATTCTCTTTATTTAACAGCTTTTTACACAAAATCTGAGTTCACTAAATAGTAACTCTTAATGTGTGAAAGAACTCTCTTCAGAAAAAAACAAAGTAACTGAGCCGGAATTGTAAACATTACCAGTATTCTCGTCAATTCACAGCTTTCCTCCTCGAAACTCGACAATTGTACACGGCCATAAGGATAGTATTGGTCTAATTACTTATATTTCAGGTGTTGCTTACAGGTTCCTAATCATTTCCATGTACTGTCCTTGTATAATTTAAGGGTTTTACCGAAAGGCGGCAGTTTTCTTGGAAATATATCCATGAATAATCAAGGTTTAAACTGTTTCATTCCAAAAACGCCAGCCATTACAGCCTCAATTGTAAATATGAACAGTATTCTCTTCATTTTAAGGCATTATACACAAATTCTCAGCTTTATAAACGGCTTTTCTTCATATTTGAAACCTGTTTCTTCAAAAAAACGCCCAGTAAAATAGCCGGAATTGTAAATTTACCAATATTCTCGTCATTTCAAAGCATTATACCTCTAATCTCGGGGTTTGACCACGGCCATAAAGATAGTATTGCACCATTTACTTGTATTTGAAGTGCTTTTAAAGGTTCCTAATCATTTCCATGTACTAACATTGTGTATTTTAAGATTTTTACCAAAATGAGACAGTTTTCTTAGAAACATATACAGGAATCTTCAAGGCTTAAACTGTTTTATTCAAAAAACTCCTACCAATTCAGTCTCATTTGTAAATAGACAGTATTCTCTTTATTTAACAGCTTTTTACACAAAATCTGAGTTCACTAAATAGTACCTCTTAATGTGTGAAAGAACATTCTTTGGGGAAAAAACAAAGTAACTGAGCCAGAATTGTAAACATTACCAGTATTCTCGTCAATTCACAGCTTTCTACCTCGAATCTCGGCAATTGTACACAGCCATAAGGATAGGATGGGTTAATTACTTATATTTCAGGTGTTTTCTACAGGTTCCTAATCATTTCCGTGTACTGACATTGTGTATTTTAAGACTTTTACCAAAATTAGTCAGTTTTCCTAGAAACATATACATGAATCTTCAAGGCTTAAACTGTTTTATTTAAAAAACTACTACCAATTCAGTCTCATTTGTAAATAGAAACAGTATTCTCTTTATTTAACAGCTTTTTACACAAAATCTGAGTTCACTAAATAGTAACTCTTAATGTGTGAAAGGACTCTCTTCTGAAAAAAACAAAGTAACTGAGCCGGAATTGTAAACATTACCAGTATTCTCATCAATTCACAGCTTTCCTCCTCGAAACTCGACAATTGTACACGGCCATAAGGATAGTATTGGTCTAATTACTTATATTTCAGGTGTTGCTTACAGGTTCCTAATCATTTCCATGTACTGTCCTTGTATACTTTAAGGGTTTTACCGAAAGGCGGCAGTTTTCTTGGAAATATATCCATGAATAATCAAGGTTTAAACTGTTTCATTCCAAAAACGCCAGCCATTACAGCCTCAATTGTAAATATGAACAGTATTCTCTTCATTTTAAGGCATTATACACAAATTCTCAGCTTTATAAACGGCTTTTCTTCATATTTGAAACCTGTTTCTTCAAAAAAACGCCCAGTAAAATAGCCGGAATTGTAAATTTACCAATATTCTCGTCATTTCAAAGCATTATACCTCTAATCTCGGGGTTTGACCACGGCCATAAAGATAGTATTGCACCATTTACTTGTATTTGAAGTGCTTTTAAAGGTTCCTAATCATTTCCATGTACTAACATTGTGTATTTTAAGATTTTTACCAAAATGAGACAGTTTTCCTAGAAACATATACAGGAATCTTCAAGGCTTAAACTGTTTTATTCAAAAAACTCCTACCAATTCAGTCTCATTTGTAAATAGACAGTATTCTCTTTATTTAACAGCTTTTTACACAAAATCTGAGTTCACTAAATAGTACCTCTTAATGTGTGAAAGAACATTCTTTGGGGAAAAAACAAAGTAACTGAGCCAGAATTGTAAACATTACCAGTATTCTCGTCAGTTCACAGCTTTCTACCTCGAATCTCGGCAATTGTACACAGCCATAAGGATAGGATGGGTTAATTACTTATATTTCAGGTGTTTTCTACAGGTTCCTAATCATTTCCGTGTACTGACATTGTGTATTTTAAGAGTTTTACCAAAATTAGTCAGTTTTCCTAGAAACATATACATGAATATTCAAGGCTTAAACTGTTTTATTCAAAAAACTCCTACCAATTCAGTCTCATTTGTAAATAGAAACAGTATTCTCTTTATTTAACAGCTTTTTACACAAAATCTGAGTTCACTAAATAGTAACTCTTAATGTGTGAAAGAACTCTCTTCAGAAAAAAACAAAGTAACTGAGCCGGAATTGTAAACATTACCAGTATTCTCATCAATTCACAGCTTTCCTCCTCGAAACTCGACAATTGTACACGGCCATAAGGATAGTATTGGTCTAATTACTTATATTTCAGGTGTTGCTTACAGGTTCCTAATCATTTCCATGTACTGTCCTTGTATACTTTAAGGGTTTTACCGAAATGCGGCAGTTTTCTTGGAAATATATCCATGAATAATCAAGGTTTAAACTGTTTCATTCCAAAAACGCCAGCCATTACAGCCTCAATTGTAAATATGAACAGTATTCTCTTCATTTTAAGGCATTATACACAAATTCTCAGCTTTATAAACGGCTTTTCTTCATATTTGAAACCTGTTTCTTCAAAAAAACGCCCAGTAAAATAGCCGGAATTGTAAATTTACCAATATTCTCGTCATTTCAAAGCATTATACCTCTAATCTCGGGGTTTGACCACGGCCATAAAGATAGTATTGCACCATTTACTCGTATTTGAAGTGCTTTTAAAGGTTCCTAATCATTTCCATGTACTAACATTGTGTATTTTAAGATTTTTACCAAAATGAGACAGTTTTCCTAGAAACATATACAGGAATCTGCAAGGCTTAAACTGTTTTATTCAAAAAACTCCTACCAATTCAGTCTCATTTGTAAATAGACAGTATTCTCTTTATTTAACAGCTTTTTACACAAAATCTGAGTTCACTAAATAGTACCTCTTAATGTGTGAAAGAACATTCTTTGGGGAAAAAACAAAGTAACTGAGCCAGAATTGTAAACATTACCAGTATTCTCGTCAATTCACAGCTTTCTACCTCGAATCTCGGCAATTGTACACAGCCATAAGGATAGGATGGGTTAATTACTTATATTTCAGGTGTTTTCTACAGGTTCCTAATCATTTCCGTGTAATGACATTGTGTATTTTAAGACTTTTAACAAAATTAGTCAGTTTTCCTAGAAACATATACATAAATCTGCAAGGCTTAAACTGTTTTATTCAAAAAACTCCTACCAATTCAGTCTCATTTGTAAATAGAAACAGTATTCTCTTTATTTAACAGCTTTTTACACAAAATCTGAGTTCACTAAATAGTACCTCTTAATGTGTGAAAGAACATTCTTGGGGAAAAAACAAAGTAACTGAGCCAGAATTGTAAACATTACCAGTATTCCCGTCAATTCACAGCTTTCTACCTCGAATCTCGGCAATTGTACACAGCCATAAGGATAGGATGGGTTAATTACTTATATTTCAGGTGTTTTCTACAGGTTCCTAATCATTTCCGTGTACTGACATTGTGTATTTTAAGAGTTTTACCAAAATTAGTCAGTTTTCCTAGAAACATATTCATGAATATTCAAGGCTTAAACTGTTTTATTCAAAAAACTCCTACCAATTCAGTCTCATTTGTAAATAGAAACAGTATTCTCTTTATTTAACAGCTTTTTACACAAAATCTGAGTTCACTAAATAGTAACTCTTAATGTGTGAAAGAACTCTCTTCAGAAAAAAACAAAGTAACTGAGCCGGAATTGTAAACATTACCAGTATTCTCATCAATTCACAGCTTTCCTCCTCGAAACTCGACAATTGTACACGGCCATAAGGATAGTATTGGTCTAATTACTTATATTTCAGGTGTTGCTTACAGGTTCCTAATCATTTCCATGTACTGTCCTTGTATACTTTAAGGGTTTTACCGAAATGCGGCAGTTTTCTTCGAAATATATCCAAGAAAAATCAAGGTTTAAACTGTTTCATTCCAAAAACGCCAGCCATTACAGCCTCAATTGTAAATATGAACAGTATTCTCTTCATTTTAAGGCATTATACACAAATTCTCAGCTTTATAAACGGCTTTTCTTCATATTTGAAACCTGTTTCTTCAAAAAAACGCCCAGTAAAATAGCCGGAATTGTAAATTTACCAATATTCTCGTCATTTCAAAGCATTATACCTCTAATCTCGGGGTTTGACCACGGCCATAAAGATAGTATTGCACCATTTACTCGTATTTGAAGTGCTTTTAAAGGTTCCTAATCATTTCCATGTACTAACATTGTGTATTTTAAGATTTTTACCAAAATGAGACAGTTTTCCTAGAAACATATACAGGAATCTTCAAGGCTTAAACTGTTTTATTCAAAAAACTCCTACCAATTCAGTCTCATTTGTAAATAGACAGTATTCTCTTTATTTAACAGCTTTTTACACAAAATCTGAGTTCATTAAATAGTACCTCTTAATGTGTGAAAGAACATTCTTTGGGTAAAAAACAAAGTAACTGAGCCAGAATTGTAAACATTACCAGTATTCTCCTCAATTCACAGCTTTCTACCTCGAATCTCGGCAATTGTACACGGTCATAAGGATAGGATGGGTTAATTACTTATATTTCAGGTGTTTTCTACAGGTTCCTAATCATTTCCGTGTAATGACATTGTGTATTTTAAGACTTTTAACAAAATTAGTCAGTTTTCCTAGAAACATATACATGAATCTGCAAGGCTTAAACTGTTTTATTCAAAAAACTCCTACCAATTCAGTCTCATTTGTAAATAGAAACAGTATTCTCTTTATTTAACAGCTTTTTACACAAAATCTGAGTTCACTAAATAGTACCTCTTAATGTGTGAAAGAACATTCTTTGGGGAAAAAACAAAGTAACTGAGCCAGAATTGTAAACATTACCAGTATTCCCGTCAATTCACAGCTTTCTACCTCGAATCTCGGCAATTGTACACAGCCATAAGGATAGGATGGGTTAATTACTTATATTTCAGGTGTTTTCTACAGGTTCCTAATCATTTCCGTGTACTGACATTGTGTATTTTAAGAGTTTTACCAAAATTAGTCAGTTTTCCTAGAAACATATACATGAATATTCAAGGCTTAAACTGTTTTATTCAAAAAACTCCTACCAATTCAGTCTCATTTGTAAATAGAAACAGTATTCTCTTTATTTAACAGCTTTTTACACAAAATCTGAGTTCACTAAATAGTAACTCTTAATGTGTGAAAGAACTCTCTTCAGAAAAAAACAAAGTAACTGAGCTGGAATTGTAAACATTACCAGTATTCTCATCAATTCACAGCTTTCCTCCTCGAAACTCGACAATTGTACACGGCCATAAGGATAGTATTGGTCTAATTACTTATATTTCAGGTGTTGCTTACAGGTTCCTAATCATTTCCATGTACTGTCCTTGTATACTTTAAGGGTTTTACCGAAATGCGGCAGTTTTCTTGGAAATATATCCATGAATAATCAAGGTTTAAACTGTTTCATTCCAAAAACGCCAGCCATTACAGCCTCAATTGTAAATATGAACAGTATTCTCTTCATTTTAAGGCATTATACACAAATTATCAGCTTTATAAACGGCTTTTCTTCATATTTGAAACCTGTTTCTTCAAAAAAACGCCCAGTAAAATAGCCGGAATTGTAAATTTACCAATATTCTCGTCATTTCAAAGCATTATACCTCTAATCTCGGGGTTTGACCACGGCCATAAAGATAGTATTGCACCGTTTACTTGTATTTGAAGTGCTTTTAAAGGTTCGTAATCATTTCCATGTACTAACATTGTGTATTTTAAGATTTTTACCAAAATGAGACAGTTTTCCTAGAAACATATACAGGAATCTTCAAGGCTTAAACTGTTTTATTCAAAAAACTCCTACCAATTCAGTCTCATTTGTAAATAGACAGTATTCTCTTTATTTAACAGCTTTTTACACAAAATCTGAGTTCACTAAATAGTACCTCTTAATGTGTGAAAGAACATTCTTTGGGGTAAAAACAAAGTAACTGAGCCAGAATTGTAAACATTACCAGTATTCTCGTCAATTCACAGCTTTCTACCTCGAATCTCGGCAATTGTACACAGCCATAAGGATAGGATGGGTTAATTACTTATATTTCAGGTGTTTTCTACAG
The DNA here is from genome assembly GCF_028538775.1 of Myotis yumanensis. Classification (NCBI taxonomy): domain Eukaryota; kingdom Metazoa; phylum Chordata; class Mammalia; order Chiroptera; family Vespertilionidae; genus Myotis; species Myotis yumanensis. The sequence continues at coordinate 184,653 of NW_027223800.1, forward strand.
GTTCCTAATCATTTCCGTGTACTGACATTGTGTATTTTAAGACTTTTACCAAAATTAGTCAGTTTTCCTAGAAACATATACATGAATCTTCAAGGCTTAAACTGTTTTATTCAAAAAACTCCTACCAATTCAGTCTCATTTGTAAATAGAAACAGTTTTCTCTTTATTTAACAGCTTTTTACACAAAATCTGAGTTCACTAAATAGTAACTCTTAATGTGTGAAAGGACTCTCTTCAGAAAAAAACAAAGTAACTGAGCCGGAATTGTAAACATTACCAGTATTCTCATCAATTCACAGCTTTCCTCCTCGAAACTCGACAATTGTACACGGCCATAAGGATAGTATGGGTCTAATTACTTATATTTCAGGTGTTGCTTACAGGTTCCTAATCATTTCCATGTACTGTCCTTGTATACTTTAAGGGTTTTACCGAAAGGCGGCAGTTTTCTTGGAAATATATCCATGAATAATCAAGGTTTAAACTGTTTCATTCCAAAAACGCCAGCCATTACAGCCTCAATTGTAAATATGAACAGTATTCTCTTCATTTTAAGGCATTATACACAAATTCTCAGCTTTATAAACGGCTTTTCTTCATATTTGAAACCTGTTTCTTCAAAAAAACGCCCAGTAAAATAGCCGGAATTGTAAATTTACCAATATTCTCGTCATTTCAAAGCATTATACCTCTAATCTCGGGGTTTGACCACGGCCATAAAGATAGTATTGCACCATTTACTTGTATTTGAAGTGCTTTTAAAGGTTCCTAATCATTTCCATGTACTAACATTGTGTATTTTAAGATTTTTACCAAAATGAGACAGTTTTCTTAGAAACATATACAGGAATCTTCAAGGCTTAAACTGTTTTATTCAAAAAACTCCTACCAATTCAGTCTCATTTGTAAATAGACAGTATTCTCTTTATTTAACAGCTTTTTACACAAAATCTGAGTTCACTAAATAGTACCTCTTAATGTGTGAAAGAACATTCTTTGGGGAAAAAACAAAGTAACTGAGCCGGAATTGTAAACATTACCAGTATTCTCGTCAATTCACAGCTTTCTACCTCGAATCTCGGCAATTGTACACAGCCATAAGGATAGGATGGGTTAATTACTTATATTTCAGGTGTTTTCTACAGGTTCCTAATCATTTCCGTGTACTGACATTGTGTATTTTAAGACTTTTACCAAAATTAGTCAGTTTTCCTAGAAACATATACATGAATCTTCAAGGCTTAAACTGTTTTATTCAAAAAACTCCTACCAATTCAGTCTCATTTGTAAATAGAAACAGTATTCTCTTTATTTAACAGCTTTTTACACAAAATCTGAGTTCACTAAATAGTAACTCTTAATGTGTGAAAGGACTCTCTTCTGAAAAAAACAAAGTAACTGAGCCGGAATTGTAAACATTACCAGTATTCTCATCAATTCACAGCTTTCCTCCTCGAAACTCGACAATTGTACACGGCCATAAGGATAGTATTGGTCTAATTACTTATATTTCAGGTGTTGCTTACAGGTTCCTAATCATTTCCATGTACTGTCCTTGTATACTTTAAGGGTTTTACCGAAAGGTGGCAGTTTTCTTGGAAATATATCCATGAATAATCAAGGTTTAAACTGTTTCATTCCAAAAACGCCAGCCATTACAGCCTCAATTGTAAATATGAACAGTATTCTCTTCATTTTAAGGCATTATACACAAATTCTCAGCTTTATAAACGGCTTTTCTTCATATTTGAAACCTGTTTCTTCAAAAAAACGCCCAGTAAAATAGCCGGAATTGTAAATTTACCAATATTCTCGTCATTTCAAAGCATTATACCTCTAATCTCGGGGTTTGACCACGGCCATAAAGATAGTATTGCACCATTTACTCGTATTTGAAGTGCTTTTAAAGGTTCCTAATCATTTCCATGTACTAACATTGTGTATTTTAAGATTTTTACCAAAATGAGACAGTTTTCCTAGAAACATATACAGGAATCTTCAAGGCTTAAACTGTTTTATTCAAAAAACTCCTACCAATTCAGTCTCATTTGTAAATAGACAGTATTCTCTTTATTTAACAGCTTTTTACACAAAATCTGAGTTCACTAAATAGTACCTCTTAATGTGTGAAAGAACATTCTTTGGGGAAAAAACAAAGTAACTGAGCCAGAATTGTAAACATTACCAGTATTCTCGTCAATTCACAGCTTTCTACCTCGAATCTCGGCAATTGTACACAGCCATAAGGATAGGATGGGTTAATTACTTATATTTCAGGTGTTTTCTACAGGTTCCTAATCATTTCCGTGTAATGACATTGTGTATTTTAAGACTTTTAACAAAATTAGTCAGTTTTCCTAGAAACATATACATGAATCTGCAAGGCTTAAACTGTTTTATTCAAAAAACTCCTACCAATTCAGTCTCATTTGTAAATAGAAACAGTATTCTCTTTATTTAACAGCTTTTTACACAAAATCTGAGTTCACTAAATAGTACCTCTTAATGTGTGAAAGAACATTCTTTGGGGAAAAAAACAAAGTAACTGAGCCAGAATTGTAAACATTACCAGTATTCCCGTCAATTCACAGCTTTCTACCTCGAATCTCGGCAATTGTACACAGCCATAAGGATAGGATGGGTTAATTACTTATATTTCAGGTGTTTTCTACAGGTTCCTAATCATTTCCGTGTACTGACATTGTGTATTTTAAGAGTTTTACCAAAATTAGTCAGTTTTCCTAGAAACATATTCATGAATATTCAAGGCTTAAACTGTTTTATTCAAAAAACTCCTACCAATTCAGTCTCATTTGTAAATAGAAACAGTATTCTCTTTATTTAACAGCTTTTTACACAAAATCTGAGTTCACTAAATAGTAACTCTTAATGTGTGAAAGAACTCTCTTCAGAAAAAAACAAAGTAACTGAGCCGGAATTGTAAACATTACCAGTATTCTCATCAATTCACAGCTTTCCTCCTCGAAACTCGACAATTGTACACGGCCATAAGGATAGTATTGGTCTAATTACTTATATTTCAGGTGTTGCTTACAGGTTCCTGATCATTTCCATGTACTGTCCTTGTATACTTTAAGGGTTTTACCGAAATGCGGCAGTTTTCTTGGAAATATATCCATGAAAAATCAAGGTTTAAACTGTTTCATTCCAAAAACGCCAGCCATTACAGCCTCAATTGTAAATATGAACAGTATTCTCTTCATTTTAAGGCATTATACACAAATTCTCAGCTTTATAAACGGCTTTTCTTCATATTTGAAACCTGTTTCTTCAAAAAAACGCCCAGTAAAATAGCCGGAATTGTAAATTTACCAATATTCTCGTCATTTCAAAGCATTATACCTCTAATCTCGGGGTTTGACCACGGCCATAAAGATAGTATTGCACCATTTACTTGTATTTGAAGTGCTTTTAAAGGTTCCTAATCATTTCCGTGTACTAACATTGTGTATTTTAAGATTTTTACCAAAATGAGACAGTTTTCCTAGAAACATATACAGGAATCTTCAAGGCTTAAACTGTTTTATTCAAAAAACTCCTACCAATTCAGTCTCATTTGTAAATAGACAGTATTCTCTTTATTTAACAGCTTTTTACACAAAATCTGAGTTCACTAAATAGTACCTCTTAATGTGTGAAAGAACATTCTTTGGGGAAAAAACAAAGTAACTGAGCCAGAATTGTAAACATTACCAGTATTCTCGTCAATTCACAGCTTTCTACCTCGAATCTCGGCAATTGTACACAGCCATAAGGATAGGATGGGTTAATTACTTATATTTCAGGTGTTTTCTACAGGTTCCTAATCATTTCCGTGTAATGACATTGTGTATTTTAAGACTTTTAACAAAATTAGTCAGTTTTCCTAGAAACATATACATGAATCTGCAAGGCTTAAACTGTTTTATTCAAAAAATTCCTACCAATTCAGTCTCATTTGTAAATAGAAACAGTATTCTCTTTATTTAACAGCTTTTTACACAAAATCTGAGTTCACTAAATAGTACCTCTTAATGTGTGAAAGAACATTCTTTGGGGAAAAAACAAAGTAACTGAGCCAGAATTGTAAACATTACCAGTATTCTCGTCAATTCACAGCTTTCTACCTCGAATCTCGGCAATTGTACACAGCCATAAGGATAGGATGGGTTAATTACTTATATTTCAGGTGTTTTCTACAGGTTCCTAATCATTTCCGTGTACTGACATTGTGTATTTTAAGAGTTTTACCAAAATTAGTCAGTTTTCCTAGAAACATATACATGAATATTCAAGGCTTAAACTGTTTTATTCAAAAAACTCCTACCAATTCAGTCTCATTTGTAAATAGAAACAGTATTCTCTTTATTTAACAGCTTTTTACACAAAATCTGAGTTCACTAAATAGTACCTCTTAATGTGTGAAAGAACATTCTTTGGGGAAAAAACAAAGTAACTGAGCCGGAATTGTAAACATTACCAGTATTCTCCTCAATTCACAGCTTTCTACCTCGAATCCCGGCAATTGTACACAGCCATAAGGATAGGATGGGTTAATTACTTATATTTCAGGTGTTTTCTACAGGTTCCTAATCATTTCCGTGTAATGACATTGTGTATTTTAAGACTTTTAACAAAATTAGTCAGTTTTCCTAGAAACATATACATGAATCTGCAAGGCTTAAACTGTTTTATTCAAAAAACTCCTACCAATTCAGTCTCATTTGTAAATAGAAACAGTATTCTCTTTATTTAACAGCTTTTTACACAAAATCTGAGTTCACTAAATAGTAACTCTTAATGTGTGAAAGGACTCTCTTCAGAAAAAAACAAAGTAACTGAGCCGGAATTGTAAACATTACCAGTATTCTCATCAATTCACAGCTTTCCTCCTCGAAACTCGACAATTGTACACGGCCATAAGGATAGTATTGGTCTAATTACTTATATTTCAGGTGTTGCCTACAGGTTCCTAATCATTTCCATGTACTGTCCTTGTATACTTTAAGGGTTTTACCGAAATGCGGCAGTTTTCTTGGAAATATATCCATGAATAATCAAGGTTTAAACTGTTTCATTCCAAAAACGCCAGCCATTACAGCCTCAATTGTAAATATGAACAGTATTCTCTTCATTTTAAGGCATTATACACAAATTCTCAGCTTTATAAACGGCTTTTCTTCATATTTGAAACCTGTTTCTTCAAAAAAACGCCCAGTAAAATAGCCGGAATTGTAACTTTACCAATATTCTCGTCATTTCAAAGCATTATACCTCTAATCTCGGGGTTTGACCACGGCCATAAAGATAGTATTGCACCATTTACTCGTATTTGAAGTGCTTTTAAAGGTTCCTAATCATTTCCATGTACTAACATTGTGTATTTTAAGATTTTTACCAAAATGAGACAGTTTTCCTAGAAACATATACAGGAATCTTCAAGGCTTAAACTGTTTTATTCAAAAAACTCCTACCAATTCAGTCTCATTTGTAAATAGACAGTATTCTCTTTATTTAACAGCTTTTTACACAAAATCTGAGTTCACTAAATAGTACCTCTTAATGTGTGAAAGAACATTCTTTGGGGAAAAAAACAAAGTAACTGAGCCAGAATTGTAAACATTACCAGTATTCTCGTCAATTCACAGCTTTCTACCTCGAATCTCGGCAATTGTACACAGCCATAAGGATAGGATGGGTTAATTACTTATATTTCAGGTGTTTTCTACAGGTTCCTAATCATTTCCGTGTAATGACATTGTGTATTTTAAGACTTTTAACAAAATTAGTCAGTTTTCCTAGAAACATATACATGAATCTGCAAGGCTTAAACTGTTTTATTCAAAAAACTCCTACCAATTCAGTCTCATTTGTAAATAGAAACAGTATTCTCTTTATTTAACAGCTTTTTACACAAAATCTGAGTTCACTAAATAGTAACTCTTAATGTGTGAAAGAACTCTCTTCAGAAAAAAACAAAGTAACTGAGCCGGAATTGTAAACATTACCAGTATTCTCATCAATTCACAGCTTTCCTCCTCGAAACTCGACAATTGTACACGGCCATAAGGATAGTATTGGTCTAATTACTTATATTTCAGGTGTTGCTTACAGGTTCCTAATCATTTCCATGTACTGTCCTTGTATACTTTAAGGGTTTTACCGAAATGCGGCAGTTTTCTTGGAAATATATCCATGAAAAATCAAGGTTTAAACTGTTTCATTCCAAAAACGCCAGCCATTACAGCCTCAATTGTAAATATGAACAGTATTCTCTTCATTTTAAGGCATTATACACAAATTCTCAGCTTTATAAACGGCTTTTCTTCATATTTGAAACCTGTTTCTTCAAAAAAACGCCCAGTAAAATAGCCGGAATTGTAAATTTACCAATATTCTCGTCATTTCAAAGCATTATACCTCTAATCTCGGGGTTTGACCACGGCCATAAAGATAGTATTGCACCATTTACTTGTATTTGAAGTGCTTTTAAAGGTTCCTAATCATTTCCGTGTACTAACATTGTGTATTTTAAGATTTTTTACCAAAATGAGACAGTTTTCCTAGAAACATATACAGGAATCTTCAAGGCTTAAACTGTTTTATTCAAAAAACTCCTACCAATTCAGTCTCATTTGTAAATAGACAGTATTCTCTTTATTTAACAGCTTTTTACACAAAATCTGAGTTCACTAAATAGTACCTCTTAATGTGTGAAAGAACATTCTTTGGGGAAAAAACAAAGTAACTGAGCCAGAATTGTAAACATTACCAGTATTCTCGTCAATTCACAGCTTTCTACCTCGAATCTCGGCAATTGTACACAGCCATAAGGATAGGATGGGTTAATTACTTATATTTCAGGTGTTTTCTACAGGTTCCTAATCATTTCCGTGTAATGACATTGTGTATTTTAAGACTTTTAACAAAATTAGTCAGTTTTCCTAGAAACATATACATGAATCTGCAAGGCTTAAACTGTTTTATTCAAAAAATTCCTACCAATTCAGTCTCATTTGTAAATAGAAACAGTATTCTCTTTATTTAACAGCTTTTTACACAAAATCTGAGTTCACTAAATAGTACCTCTTAATGTGTGAAAGAACATTCTTTGGGGAAAAAACAAAGTAACTGAGCCAGAATTGTAAACATTACCAGTATTCTCGTCAATTCACAGCTTTCTACCTCGAATCTCGGCAATTGTACACAGCCATAAGGATAGGATGGGTTAATTACTTATATTTCAGGTGTTTTCTACAGGTTCCTAATCATTTCCGTGTACTGACATTGTGTATTTTAAGAGTTTTACCAAAATTAGTCAGTTTTCCTAGAAACATATACATGAATATTCAAGGCTTAAACTGTTTTATTCAAAAAACTCCTACCAATTCAGTCTCATTTGTAAATAGAAACAGTATTCTCTTTATTTAACAGCTTTTTACACAAAATCTGAGTTCACTAAATAGTACCTCTTAATGTGTGAAAGAACATTCTTTGGGGAAAAAACAAAGTAACTGAGCCAGAATTGTAAACATTACCAGTATTCTCCTCAATTCACAGCTTTCTACCTCGAATCCCGGCAATTGTACACAGCCATAAGGATAGGATGGGTTAATTACTTATATTTCAGGTGTTTTCTACAGGTTCCTAATCATTTCCGTGTAATGACATTGTGTATTTTAAGACTTTTAACAAAATTAGTCAGTTTTCCTAGAAACATATACATGAATCTGCAAGGCTTAAACTGTTTTATTCAAAAAACTCCTACCAATTCAGTCTCATTTGTAAATAGAAACAGTATTCTCTTTATTTAACAGCTTTTTACACAAAATCTGAGTTCACTAAATAGTAACTCTTAATGTGTGAAAGGACTCCCTTCAGAAAAAAACAAAGTAACTGAGCCGGAATTGTAAACATTACCAGTATTCTCATCAATTCACAGCTTTCCTCCTCGAAACTCGACAATTGTACACGGCCATAAGGATAGTATTGGTCTAATTACTTATATTTCAGGTGTTGCCTACAGGTTCCTAATCATTTCCATGTACTGTCCTTGTATACTTTAAGGGTTTTACCGAAATGCGGCAGTTTTCTTGGAAATATATCCATGAATAATCAAGGTTTAAACTGTTTCATTCCAAAAACGCCAGCCATTACAGCCTCAATTGTAAATATGAACAGTATTCTCTTCATTTTAAGGCATTATACACAAATTCTCAGCTTTATAAACGGCTTTTCTTCATATTTGAAACCTGTTTCTTCAAAAAAACTCCCAGTAAAATAGCCGGAATTGTAAATTTACCAATATTCTCGTCATTTCAAAGCATTATACCTCTAATCTCGGGGTTTGACCACGGCCATAAAGATAGTATTGCACCATTTACTCGTATTTGAAGTGCTTTTAAAGGTTCCTAATCATTTCCATGTACTAACATTGTGTATTTTAAGATTTTTACCAAAATGAGACAGTTTTCCTAGAAACATATACAGGAATCTTCAAGGCTTAAACTGTTTTATTCAAAAAACTCCTACCAATTCAGTCTCATTTGTAAATAGACAGTATTCTCTTTATTTAACAGCTTTTTACACAAAATCTGAGTTCACTAAATAGTACCTCTTAATGTGTGAAAGAACATTCTTTGGGGAAAAAACAAAGTAACTGAGCCAGAATTGTAAACATTACCAGTATTCTCGTCAATTCACAGCTTTCTACCTCGAATCTCGGCAATTGTACACAGCCATAAGGATAGGATGGGTTAATTACTTATATTTCAGGTGTTTTCTACAGGTTCCTAATCATTTCCGTGTAATGACATTGTGTATTTTAAGACTTTTAACAAAATTAGTCAGTTTTCCTAGAAACATATACATGAATCTGCAAGGCTTAAACTGTTTTATTCAAAAAACTCCTACCAATTCAGTCTCATTTGTAAATAGAAACAGTATTCTCTTTATTTAACAGCTTTTTACACAAAATCTGAGTTCACTAAATAGTACCTCTTAATGTGTGAAAGAACATTCTTTGGGGAAAAAACAAAGTAACTGAGCCAGAATTGTAAACATTACCAGTATTCCCGTCAATTCACAGCTTTCTACCTCGAATCTCGGCAATTGTACACAGCCATAAGGATAGGATGGGTTAATTACTTATATTTCAGGTGTTTTCTACAGGTTCCTAATCATTTCCGTGTACTGACATTGTGTATTTTAAGAGTTTTACCAAAATTAGTCAGTTTTCCTAGAAACATATTCATGAATATTCAAGGCTTAAACTGTTTTATTCAAAAAACTCCTACCAATTCAGTCTCATTTGTAAATAGAAACAGTATTCTCTTTATTTAACAGCTTTTTACACAAAATCTGAGTTCACTAAATAGTAACTCTTAATGTGTGAAAGAACTCTCTTCAGAAAAAAACAAAGTAACTGAGCCGGAATTGTAAACATTACCAGTATTCTCATCAATTCACAGCTTTCCTCCTCGAAACTCGACAATTGTACACGGCCATAAGGATAGTATTGGTCTAATTACTTATATTTCAGGTGTTGCTTACAGGTTCCTAATCATTTCCATGTACTGTCCTTGTATACTTTAAGGGTTTTACCGAAATGCGGCAGTTTTCTTGGAAATATATCCATGAAAAATCAAGGTTTAAACTGTTTCATTCCAAAAACGCCAGCCATTACAGCCTCAATTGTAAATATGAACAGTATTCTCTTCATTTTAAGGCATTATACACAAATTCTCAGCTTTATAAACGGCTTTTCTTCATATTTGAAACCTGTTTCTTCAAAAAAAACGCCCAGTAAAATAGCCGGAATTGTAAATTTACCAATATTCTCGTCATTTCAAAGCATTATACCTCTAATCTCGGGGTTTGACCACGGCCATAAAGATAGTATTGCACCATTTACTTGTATTTGAAGTGCTTTTAAAGGTTCGTAATCATTTCCATGTACTAACATTGTGTATTTTAAGATTTTTACCAAAATGAGACAGTTTTCCTAGAAACATATACAGGAATCTTCAAGGCTTAAACTGTTTTATTCAAAAAACTCCTACCAATTCAGTCTCATTTGTAAATAGACAGTATTCTCTTTATTTAACAGCTTTTTACACAAAATCTGAGTTCACTAAATAGTACCTCTTAATGTGTGAAAGAACATTCTTTGGGGAAAAAACAAAGTAACTGAGCCAGAATTGTAAACATTACCAGTATTCTCGTCAATTCACAGCTTTCTACCTCGAATCTCGGCAATTGTACACAGCCATAAGGATAGGATGGGTTAATTACTTATATTTCAGGTGTTTTCTACAGGTTCCTAATCATTTCCGTGTAATGACATTGTGTATTTTAAGACTTTTAACAAAATTAGTCAGTTTTCCTAGAAACATATACATGAATCTGCAAGGCTTAAACTGTTTTATTCAAAAAACTCCTACCAATTCAGTCTCATTTGTAAATAGAAACAGTATTCTCTTTATTTAACAGCTTTTTACACAAAATCTGAGTTCACTAAATAGTACCTCTTAATGTGTGAAAGAACATTCTTTGGGGAAAAAACAAAGTAACTGAGCCAGAATTGTAAACATTACCAGTATTCTCGTCAATTCACAGCTTTCTACCTCGAATCTCGGCAATTGTACACAGCCATAAGGATAGGATGGGTTAATTACTTATATTTCAGGTGTTTTCTACAGGTTCCTAATCATTTCCGTGTACTGACATTGTGTATTTTAAGAGTTTTACCAAAATTAGTCAGTTTTCCTAGAAACATATACATGAATATTCAAGGCTTAAACTGTTTTATTCAAAAAACTCCTACCAATTCAGTCTCATTTGTAAATAGAAACAGTATTCTCTTTATTTAACAGCTTTTTACACAAAATCTGAGTTCACTAAATAGTACCTCTTAATGTGTGAAAGAACATTCTTTGGGGAAAAAACAAAGTAACTGAGCCAGAATTGTAAACATTACCAGTATTCTCCTCAATTCACAGCTTTCTACCTCGAATCTCGGCAATTGTACACAGCCATAAGGATAGGATGGGTTAATTACTTATATTTCAGGTGTTTTCTACAGGTTCCTAATCATTTCCGTGTAATGACATTGTGTATTTTAAGACTTTTAACAAAATTAGTCAGTTTTCCTAGAAACATATACATGAATCTGCAAGGCTTAAACTGTTTTATTCAAAAAACTCCTACCAATTCAGTCTCATTTGTAAATAGAAACAGTATTCTCTTTATTTAACAGCTTTTTACACAAAATCTGAGTTCACTAAATAGTAACTCTTAATGTGTGAAAGGACTCTCTTCAGAAAAAAACAAAGTAACTGAGCCGGAATTGTAAACATTACCAGTATTCTCATCAATTCACAGCTTTCCTCCTCGAAACTCGACAATTGTACACGGCCATAAGGATAGTATTGGTTTAATTACTTATATTTCAGGTGTTGCCTACAGGTTCCTAATCATTTCCATGTACTGTCCTTGTATACTTTAAGGGTTTTACCGAAATGCGGCAGTTTTCTTGGAAATATATCCATGAATAATCAAGGTTTAAACTGTTTCATTCCAAAAACGCCAGCCATTACAGCCTCAATTGTAAATATGAACAGTATTCTCTTCATTTTAAGGCATTATACACAAATTCTCAGCTTTATAAACGGCTTTTCTTCATATTTGAAACCTGTTTCTTCAAAAAAAACGCCCAGTAAAATAGCCGGAATTGTAAATTTACCAATATTCTCGTCATTTCAAAGCATTATACCTCTAATCTCGGGGTTTGACCACGGCCATAAAGATAGTATTGCACCGTTTACTTGTATTTGAAGTGCTTTTAAAGGTTCGTAATCATTTCCATGTACTAACATTGTGTATTTTAAGATTTTTACCAAAATGAGACAGTTTTCCTAGAAACATATACAGGAATCTTCAAGGCTTAAACTGTTTTATTCAAAAAACTCCTACCAATTCAGTCTCATTTGTAAATAGACAGTATTCTCTTTATTTAACAGCTTTTTACACAAAATCTGAGTTCACTAAATAGTACCTCTTAATGTGTGAAAGAACATTCTTTGGGGAAAAAACAAAGTAACTGAGCCAGAATTGTAAACATTACCAGTATTCTCGTCAATTCACAGCTTTCTACCTCGAATCTCGGCAATTGTACACAGCCATAAGGATAGGATGGGTTAATTACTTATATTTCAGGTGTTTTCTACAGGTTCCTAATCATTTCCGTGTAATGACATTGTGTATTTTAAGACTTTTAACAAAATTAGTCAGTTTTCCTAGAAACATATACATGAATCTGCAAGGCTTAAACTGTTTTATTCAAAAAACTCCTACCAATTCAGTCTCATTTGTAAATAGAAACAGTATTCTCTTTATTTAACAGCTTTTTACACAAAATCTGAGTTCACTAAATAGTACCTCTTAATGTGTGAAAGAACATTCTTTGGGGAAAAAACAAAGTAACTGAGCCAGAATTGTAAACATTACCAGTATTCTCGTCAATTCACAGCTTTCTACCTCGAATCTCGGCAATTGTACACAGCCATAAGGATAGGATGGGTTAATTACTTATATTTCAGGTGTTTTCTACAGGTTCCTAATCATTTCCGTGTACTGACATTGTGTATTTTAAGAGTTTTACCAAAATTAGTCAGTTTTCCTAGAAACATATACATGAATATTCAAGGCTTAAACTGTTTTATTTAAAAAACTCCTACCAATTCAGTCTCATTTGTAAATAGAAACAGTATTCTCTTTATTTAACAGCTTTTTACACAAAATCTGAGTTCACTAAATAGTACCTCTTAATGTGTGAAAGAACATTCTTTGGGGAAAAAACAAAGTAACTGAGCCAGAATTGTAAACATTACCAGTATTCTCCTCAATTCACAGCTTTCTACCTCGAATCTCGGCAATTGTACACAGCCATAAGGATAGGATGGGTTAATTACTTATATTTCAGGTGTTTTCTACAGGTTCCTAATCATTTCCGTGTAATGACATTGTGTATTTTAAGACTTTTAACAAAATTAGTCAGTTTTCCTAGAAACATATACATGAATCTGCAAGGCTTAAACTGTTTTATTCAAAAAACTCCTACCAATTCAGTCTCATTTGTAAATAGAAACAGTATTCTCTTTATTTAACAGCTTTTTACACAAAATCTGAGTTCACTAAATAGTAACTCTTAATGTGTGAAAGGACTCTCTTCAGAAAAAAACAAAGTAACTGAGCCGGAATTGTAAACATTACCAGTATTCTCATCAATTCACAGCTTTCCTCCTCGAAACTCGACAATTGTACACGGCCATAAGGATAGTATTGGTTTAATTACTTATATTTCAGGTGTTGCCTACAGGTTCCTAATCATTTCCATGTACTGTCCTTGTATACTTTAAGGGTTTTACCGAAATGCGGCAGTTTTCTTGGAAATATATCCATGAATAATCAAGGTTTAAACTGTTTCATTCCAAAAACGCCAGCCATTACAGCCTCAATTGTAAATATGAACAGTATTCTCTTCATTTTAAGGCATTATACACAAATTCTCAGCTTTATAAACGGCTTTTCTTCATATTTGAAACCTGTTTCTTCAAAAAAAACGCCCAGTAAAATAGCCGGAATTGTAAATTTACCAATATTCTCGTCATTTCAAAGCATTATACCTCTAATCTCGGGGTTTGACCACGGCCATAAAGATAGTATTGCACCGTTTACTTGTATTTGAAGTGCTTTTAAAGGTTCGTAATCATTTCCATGTACTAACATTGTGTATTTTAAGATTTTTACCAAAATGAGACAGTTTTCCTAGAAACATATACAGGAATCTTCAAGGCTTAAACTGTTTTATTCAAAAAACTCCTACCAATTCAGTCTCATTTGTAAATAGACAGTATTCTCTTTATTTAACAGCTTTTTACACAAAATCTGAGTTCACTAAATAGTACCTCTTAATGTGTGAAAGAACATTCTTTGGGGAAAAAACAAAGTAACTGAGCCAGAATTTTAAACATTACCAGTATTCCCGTCAATTCACAGCTTTCTACCTCGAATCTCGGCAATTGTACACAGCCATAAGGATAGGATGGGTTAATTACTTATATTTCAGGTGTTTTCTACAGGTTCCTAATCATTTCCGTGTAATGACATTGTGTATTTTAAGACTTTTAACAAAATTAGTCAGTTTTCCTAGAAACATATACATGAATCTGCAAGGCTTAAACTGTTTTATTCAAAAAACTCCTACCAATTCAGTCTCATTTGTAAATAGAAACAGTATTCTCTTTATTTAACAGCTTTTTACACAAAATCTGAGTTCACTAAATAGTACCTCTTAATGTGTGAAAGAACATTCTTTGGGGAAAAAAACAAAGTAACTGAGCCAGAATTGTAAACATTACCAGTATTCTCGTCAATTCACAGCTTTCTACCTCGAATCTCGGCAATTGTACACAGCCATAAGGATAGGATGGGTTAATTACTTATATTTCAGGTGTTTTCTACAGGTTCCTAATCATTTCCGTGTACTGACATTGTGTATTTTAAGAGTTTTACCAAAATTAGTCAGTTTTCCTAGAAACATATACATGAATATTCAAGGCTTAAACTGTTTTATTCAAAAAACTCCTACCAATTCAGTCTCATTTGTAAATAGAAACAGTATTCTCTTTATTTAACAGCTTTTTACACAAAATCTGAGTTCACTAAATAGTACCTCTTAATGTGTGAAAGAACATTCTTTGGGGAAAAAACAAAGTAACTGAGCCAGAATTGTAAACATTACCAGTATTCTCCTCAATTCACAGCTTTCTACCTCGAATCTCGGCAATTGTACACAGCCATAAGGATAGGATGGGTTAATTACTTATATTTCAGGTGTTTTCTACAGGTTCCTAATCATTTCCGTGTAATGACATTGTGTATTTTAAGACTTTTAACAAAATTAGTCAGTTTTCCTAGAAACATATACATGAATCTGCAAGGCTTAAACTGTTTTATTCAAAAAACTCCTACCAATTCAGTCTCATTTGTAAATAGAAACAGTATTCTCTTTATTTAACAGCTTTTTACACAAAATCTGAGTTCACTAAATAGTAACTCTTAATGTGTGAAAGGACTCTCTTCAGAAAAAAACAAAGTAACTGAGCCGGAATTGTAAACATTACCAGTATTCTCATCAATTCACAGCTTTCCTCCTCGAAACTCGACAATTGTACACGGCCATAAGGATAGTATTGGTTTAATTACTTATATTTCAGGTGTTGCCTACAGGTTCCTAATCATTTCCATGTACTGTCCTTGTATACTTTAAGGGTTTTACCGAAATGCGGCAGTTTTCTTGGAAATATATCCATGAATAATCAAGGTTTAAACTGTTTCATTCCAAAAACGCCAGCCATTACAGCCTCAATTGTAAATATGAACAGTATTCTCTTCATTTTAAGGCATTATACACAAATTCTCAGCTTTATAAACGGCTTTTCTTCATATTTGAAACCTGTTTCTTCAAAAAAACGCCCAGTAAAATAGCCGGAATTGTAAATTTACCAATATTCTCGTCATTTCAAAGCATTATACCTCTAATCTCGGGGTTTGACCACGGCCATAAAGATAGTATTGCACCGTTTACTTGTATTTGAAGTGCTTTTAAAGGTTCGTAATCATTTCCATGTACTAACATTGTGTATTTTAAGATTTTTACCAAAATGAGACAGTTTTCCTAGAAACATATACAGGAATCTTCAAGGCTTAAACTGTTTTATTCAAAAAACTCCTACCAATTCAGTCTCATTTGTAAATAGACAGTATTCTCTTTATTTAACAGCTTTTTACACAAAATCTGAGTTCACTAAATAGTACCTCTTAATGTGTGAAAGAACATTCTTTGGGGAAAAAACAAAGTAACTGAGCCGGAATTGTAAACATTACCAGTATTCTCGTCAATTCACAGCTTTCTACCTCGAATCTCGGCAATTGTACACAGCCATAAGGATAGGATGGGTTAATTACTTCTATTTCAGGTGTTTTCTACAGGTTCCTAACCATTTCCGTGTAATGACTTTGTGTATTTTAAGACTTTTAACAAAATTAGTCAGTTTTCCTAGAAACATATACATGAATCTTCAAGGCTTAAACTGTTTTATTCAAAAAACTACTACCAATTCAGTCTCATTTGTAAATAGAAACAGGATTCTCTTTATTTAACAGCTTTTTACACAAAATCTGAGTTCACTAAATAGTAACTCTTAATGTGTGAAAGAACTCTCTTCAGAAAAAAACAAAGTAACTGAGCCGGAATTGTAAACATTACCAGTATTCTCGTCAATTTACAGCTTTCGACCTCAAAACTCGACAATTGTACACGGCCATAAGGATAGTATTGGTCTAATTACTTATATTTCAGGTGTTGCCTAGAGGTTCCTAATAATTTCCATGTACTCTTCTTGTGTATTTTAAGAGTTTTACCGAAATGCTGCAGTTTTCTTGGAAATATATCCATGAATCATCAAGGTTTAAACTGTTTCATTCCAAAAACGCCAGCCATTACAGCCTCAATTGTAAATATGAACAGTATTCTCTTCATTTTAAGGCATTATACACAAATTCTCAGCTTTATAAACGGCTTTTCTTCATATTCGAAACCATTTTCTTCAAAAAAAACGCCCAGTAAAATAGCCGGAATTGTAAATTTACCAGTATTCTCGTCATTTCATAGCATTATACTTCTAATCTCAGGGTTTGACCACGGCCATACAGATAGTATGGCACCATTTACTCGTATTTGAAGTGCTTTTAAAGGTTCCTAATCATTTCCATGTACAAACATTGTGTATTTTAAGATTTTTACCAAAATGAGACAGTTTTCCTAGAAACATATACAGGAATCTTCAAGGCTTAAACTGTTTTATTCAAAAAACTCCTACCAATTCAGTCTCATTTGTAAATAGACAGTATTCTCTTTATTTAACAGCTTTTTACACAAAATCTGAGTTCACTAAATAGTACCTCTTAATGTGTGAAAGAACATTCTTTGGGGAAAAAACAAAGTAACTGAGCCAGAATTTTAAACATTACCAGTATTCCCGTCAATTCACAGCTTTCTACCTCGAATCTCGGCAATTGTACACAGCCATAAGGATAGGATGGGTTAATTACTTATATTTCAGGTGTTTTCTACAGGTTCCTAATCATTTCCGTTTACTGACATTGTGTATTTTAAGAGTTTTACCAAAATTAGTCAGTTTTCCTAGAAACATATTCATGAATATTCAAGGCTTAAACTGTTTTATTCAAAAAACTCCTACCAATTCAGTCTCATTTGTAAATAGAAACAGTATTCTCTTTATTTAACAGCTTTTTACACAAAATCTGAGTTCACTAAATAGTAACTCTTAATGTGTGAAAGGACTCTCTTCAGAAAAAAACAAAGTAACTGAGCCGGAATTGTAAACATTACCAGTATTCTCATCAATTCACAGCTTTCCTCCTCGAAACTCGACAATTGTACACGGCCATAAGGATAGTATTGGTCTAATTACTTATATTTCAGGTGTTTATTACAGGTTCCTAATCATTTCCATGTACTGTCCTTGTATACTTTAAGGGTTTTACCGAAAGGCGGCAGTTTTCTTGGAAATATATCCATGAATAATCAAGGTTTAAACTGTTTCATTCCAAAAACGCCAGCCATTACAGCCTCAATTGTAAATATGAACAGTATTCTCTTCATTTTAAGGCATTATACACAAATTCTCAGCTTTATAAACGGCTTTTCTTCATATTTGAAACCTGTTTCTTCAAAAAAACGCCCAGTAAAATAGCCGGAATTGTAAATTTACCAATATTCTCGTCATTTCAAAGCATTATACCTCTAATCTCGGGGTTTGACCACGGCCATAAAGATAGTATTGCACCGTTTACTTGTATTTGAAGTGCTTTTAAAGGTTCGTAATCATTTCCATGTACTAACATTGTGTATTTTAAGATTTTTACCAAAATGAGACAGTTTTCCTAGAAACATATACAGGAATCTTCAAGGCTTAAACTGTTTTATTCAAAAAACTCCTACCAATTCAGTCTCATTTGTAAATAGACAGTATTCTCTTTATTTAACAGCTTTTTACACAAAATCTGAGTTCACTAAATAGTACCTCTTAATGTGTGAAAGAACATTCTTTGGGGAAAAAACAAAGTAACTGAGCCGGAATTGTAAACATTACCAGTATTCTCGTCAATTCACAGCTTTCTACCTCGAATCTCGGCAATTGTACACAGCCATAAGGATAGGATGGGTTAATTACTTATATTTCAGGTGTTTTCTACAGGTTCCTAACCATTTCCGTGTAATGACTTTGTGTATTTTAAGAGTTTTAACAAAATTAGTCAGTTTTCCTAGAAACATATACATGAATCTTCAAGGCTTAAACTGTTTTATTCAAAAAACTACTACCAATTCAGTCTCATTTGTAAATAGAAACAGGATTCTCTTTATTTAACAGCTTTTTACACAAAATCTGAGTTCACTAAATAGTAACTCTTAATGTGTGAAAGAACTCTCTTCAGAAAAAAACAAAGTAACTGAGCCGGAATTGTAAACATTACCAGTATTCTCGTCAATTTACAGCTTTCGACCTCAAAACTCCACAATTGTACACGGCCATAAGGATAGTATTGGTCTAATTACTTATATTTCAGGTGTTGCCTAGAGGTTCCTAATAATTTCCATGTACTCTTCTTGTGTATTTTAAGAGTTTTACCGAAATGCTGCAGTTTTCTTGGAAATATATCCATGAATCATCAAGGTTTAAACTGTTTCATTCCAAAAACGCCAGCCATTACAGCCTCAATTGTAAATATGAACAGTATTCTCTTCATTTTAAGGCATTATACACAAATTCTCAGCTTTATAAACGGCTTTTCTTCATATTCGAAACCATTTTCTTCAAAAAAAACGCCCAGTAAAATAGCCGGAATTGTAAATTTACCAGTATTCTCGTCATTTCATAGCATTATACTTCTAATCTCAGGGTTTGACCACGGCCATACAGATAGTATGGCACCATTTACTCGTATTTGAAGTGCTTTTAAAGGTTCCTAATCATTTCCATGTACAAACATTGTGTATTTTAAGAGTTTGACCAAAATGAGACAGTTTTCCTAGAAACATATACAGGAATCTTCAAGGCTTAAACTGTTTTATTCAAAAAACTCCTACCAATTCAGTCTCATTTGTAAATAGACAGTATTCTCTTTATTTAACAGCTTTTTACACAAAATCTGAGTTCACTAAATAGTACCTCTTAATGTGTGAAAGAACATTCTTTGGGGAAAAAACAAAGTAACTGAGCCAGAATTGTAAACATTACCAGTATTCTCGTCAATTCACAGCTTTCTACCTCGAATCTCGGCAATTGTACACAGCCATAAGGATAGGATGGGTTAATTACTTATATTTCAGGTGTTTTCTACAGGTTCCTAATCATTTCCGTGTACTGACATTGTGTATTTTAAGACTTTTAACAAAATTAGTCAGTTTTCCTAGAAACATATACATGAATATTCAAGGCTTAAACTGTTTTATTCAAAAAACTCCTACCAATTCAGTCTCATTTGTAAATAGAAACAGTATTCTCTTTATTTAACAGCTTTTTACACAAAATCTGAGTTCACTAAATAGTAACTCTTAATGTGTGAAAGGACTCTCTTCAGAAAAAAACAAAGTAACTGAGCCGGAATTGTAAACATTACCAGTATTCTCATCAATTCACAGCTTTCCTCCTCGAAACTCGACAATTGTACACGGCCATAAGGATAGTATTGGTCTAATTACTTATATTTCAGGTGTTGCTTACAGGTTCCTAATCATTTCCATGTACTGTCCTTGTATACTTTAAGGGTTTTACCGAAAGGCGGCAGTTTTCTTGGAAATATATCCATGAATAATCAAGGTTTAAACTGTTTCATTCCAAAAACGCCAGCCATTACAGCCTCAATTGTAAATATGAACAGTATTCTCTTCATTTTAAGGCATTATACACAAATTCTCAGCTTTATAAACGGCTTTTCTTCATATTTGAAATCTGTTTCTTCAAAAAAACGCCCAGTAAAATAGCCGGAATTGTAAATTTACCAATATTCTCGTCATTTCAAAGCATTATACCTCTAATCTCGGGGTTTGACCACGGCCATAAAGATAGTATTGCACCGTTTACTTGTATTTGAAGTGCTTTTAAAGGTTCGTAATCATTTCCATGTACTAACATTGTGTATTTTAAGATTTTTACCAAAATGAGACAGTTTTCCTAGAAACATATACAGGAATCTTCAAGGCTTAAACTGTTTTATTCAAAAAACTCCTACCAATTCAGTCTCATTTGTAAATAGACAGTATTCTCTTTATTTAACAGCTTTTTACACAAAATCTGAGTTCACTAAATAGTACCTCTTAATGTGTGAAAGAACATTCTTTGGGGAAAAAACAAAGTAACTGAGCCGGAATTGTAAACATTACCAGTATTCTCGTCAATTCACAGCTTTCTACCTCGAATCTCGGCAATTGTACACAGCCATAAGGATAGGATGGGTTAATTACTTATATTTCAGGTGTTTTCTACAGGTTCCTAACCATTTCCGTGTAATGACTTTGTGTATTTTAAGACTTTTAACAAAATTAGTCAGTTTTCCTAGAAACATATACATGAATCTTCAAGGCTTAAACTGTTTTATTCAAAAAACTACTACCAATTCAGTCTCATTTGTAAATAGAAACAGGATTCTCTTTATTTAACAGCTTTTTACACAAAATCTGAGTTCACTAAATAGTAACTCTTAATGTGTGAAAGAACTCTCTTCAGAAAAAAACAAAGTAACTGCGCCGGAATTGTAAACATTACCAGTATTCTCGTCAATTCACAGCTTTCCTCCTCGAAACTCGACAATTGTACACGGCCATAAGGATAGTATTGGTCTAATTACTTATATTTCAGGTGTTGCTTACAGGTTCCTAATCATTTCCATGTACTGTCCTTGTATACTTTAAGGGTTTTACCGAAAGGCGGCAGTTTTCTTGGAAATATATCCATGAATAATCAAGGTTTAAACTGTTTCATTCCAAAAACGCCAGCCATTACAGCCTCAATTGTAAATATGAACAGTATTCTCTTCATTTTAAGGCATTATACACAAATTCTCAGCTTTATAAACGGCTTTTCTTCATATTTGAAACCTGTTTCTTCAAAAAAACGCCCAGTAAAATAGCCGGAATTGTAAATTTACCAATATTCTCGTCATTTCAAAGCATTATACCTCTAATCTCGGGGTTTGACCACGGCCATAAAGATAGTATTGCACCATTTACTTGTATTTGAAGTGCTTTTAAAGGTTCCTAATCATTTCCATGTACTAACATTGTGTATTTTAAGATTTTTACCAAAATGAGACAGTTTTCTTAGAAACATATACAGGAATCTTCAAGGCTTAAACTGTTTTATTCAAAAAACTCCTACCAATTCAGTCTCATTTGTAAATAGACAGTATTCTCTTTATTTAACAGCTTTTTACACAAAATCTGAGTTCACTAAATAGTACCTCTTAATGTGTGAAAGAACATTCTTTGGGGAAAAAACAAAGTAACTGAGCCAGAATTGTAAACATTACCAGTATTCTCGTCAATTCACAGCTTTCTACCTCGAATCTCGGCAATTGTACACAGCCATAAGGATAGGATGGGTTAATTACTTATATTTCAGGTGTTTTCTACAGGTTCCTAATCATTTCCGTGTACTGACATTGTGTATTTTAAGACTTTTACCAAAATTAGTCAGTTTTCCTAGAAACATATACATGAATCTTCAAGGCTTAAACTGTTTTATTCAAAAAACTCCTACCAATTCAGTCTCATTTGTAAATAGAAACAGTATTCTCTTTATTTAACAGCTTTTTACACAAAATCTGAGTTCACTAAATAGTAACTCTTAATGTGTGAAAGGACTCTCTTCTGAAAAAAACAAAGTAACTGAGCCGGAATTGTAAACATTACCAGTATTCTCATCAATTCACAGCTTTCCTCCTCGAAACTCGACAATTGTACACGGCCATAAGGATAGTATTGGTCTAATTACTTATATTTCAGGTGTTGCTTACAGGTTCCTAATCATTTCCATGTACTGTCCTTGTATACTTTAAGGGTTTTACCGAAAGGCGGCAGTTTTCTTGGAAATATATCCATGAATAATCAAGGTTTAAACTGTTTCATTCCAAAAACGCCAGCCATTACAGCCTCAATTGTAAATATGAACAGTATTCTCTTCATTTTAAGGCATTATACACAAATTCTCAGCTTTATAAACGGCTTTTCTTCATATTTGAAACCTGTTTCTTCAAAAAAAACGCCCAGTAAAATAGCCGGAATTGTAAATTTACCAATATTCTCGTCATTTCAAAGCATTATACCTCTAATCTCGGGGTTTGACCACGGCCATAAAGATAGTATTGCACCATTTACTTGTATTTGAAGTGCTTTTAAAGGTTCCTAATCATTTCCATGTACTAACATTGTGTATTTTAAGATTTTTACCAAAATGAGACAGTTTTCCTAGAAACATATACAGGAATCTTCAAGGCTTAAACTGTTTTATTCAAAAAACTCCTACCAATTCAGTCTCATTTGTAAATAGACAGTATTCTCTTTATTTAACAGCTTTTTACACAAAATCTGAGTTCACTAAATAGTACCTCTTAATGTGTGAAAGAACATTCTTTGGGGAAAAAACAAAGTAACTGAGCCAGAATTGTAAACATTACCAGTATTCTCGTCAGTTCACAGCTTTCTACCTCGAATCTCGGCAATTGTACACAGCCATAAGGATAGGATGGGTTAATTACTTATATTTCAGGTGTTTTCTACAGGTTCCTAATCATTTCCGTGTACTGACATTGTGTATTTTAAGAGTTTTACCAAAATTAGTCAGTTTTCCTAGAAACATATACATGAATATTCAAGGCTTAAACTGTTTTATTCAAAAAGCTCCTACCAATTCAGTCTCATTTGTAAATAGAAACAGTATTCTCTTTATTTAACAGCTTTTTACACAAAATCTGAGTTCACTAAATAGTAACTCTTAATGTGTGAAAGAACTCTCTTCAGAAAAAAACAAAGTAACTGAGCCGGAATTGTAAACATTACCAGTATTCTCATCAATTCACAGCTTTCCTCCTCGAAACTCGACAATTGTACACGGCCATAAGGATAGTATTGGTCTAATTACTTATATTTCAGGTGTTGCTTACAGGTTCCTAATCATTTCCATGTACTGTCCTTGTATACTTTAAGGGTTTTACCGAAATGCGGCAGTTTTCTTGGAAATATATCCATGAATAATCAAGGTTTAAACTGTTTCATTCCAAAAACGCCAGCCATTACAGCCTCAATTGTAAATATGAACAGTATTCTCTTCATTTTAAGGCATTATACACAAATTCTCAGCTTTATAAACGGCTTTTCTTCATATTTGAAACCTGTTTCTTCAAAAAAACGCCCAGTAAAATAGCCGGAATTGTAAATTTACCAATATTCTCGTCATTTCAAAGCATTATACCTCTAATCTCGGGGTTTGACCACGGCCATAAAGATAGTATTGCACCATTTACTCGTATTTGAAGTGCTTTTAAAGGTTCCTAATCATTTCCATGTACTAACATTGTGTATTTTAAGATTTTTACCAAAAGGAGACAGTTTTCCTAGAAACATATACAGGAATCTTCAAGGCTTAAACTGTTTTATTCAAAAAACTCCTACCAATTCAGTCTCATTTGTAAATAGACAGTATTCTCTTTATTTAACAGCTTTTTACACAAAATCTGAGTTCACTAAATAGTACCTCTTAATGTGTGAAAGAACATTCTTTGGGGAAAAAACAAAGTAACTGAGCCAGAATTGTAAACATTACCAGTATTCTCGTCAATTCACAGCTTTCTACCTCGAATCTCGGCAATTGTACACAGCCATAAGGATAGGATGGGTTAATTACTTATATTTCAGGTGTTTTCTACAGGTTCCTAATAATTTCCGTGTAATGACATTGTGTATTTTAAGACTTTTAACAAAATTAGTCAGTTTTCCTAGAAACATATACATGAATCTGCAAGGCTTAAACTGTTTTATTCAAAAAACTCCTACCAATTCAGTCTCATTTGTAAATAGAAACAGTATTCTCTTTATTTAACAGCTTTTTACACAAAATCTGAGTTCACTAAATAGTACCTCTTAATGTGTGAAAGAACATTCTTTGGGGAAAAAACAAAGTAACTGAGCCAGAATTGTAAACATTACCAGTATTCCCGTCAATTCACAGCTTTCTACCTCGAATCTCGGCAATTGTACACAGCCATAAGGATAGGATGGGTTAATTACTTATATTTCAGGTGTTTTCTACAGGTTCCTAATCATTTCCGTGTACTGACATTGTGTATTTTAAGAGTTTTACCAAAATTAGTCAGTTTTCCTAGAAACATATTCATGAATATTCAAGGCTTAAACTGTTTTATTCAAAAAACTCCTACCAATTCAGTCTCATTTGTAAATAGAAACAGTATTCTCTTTATTTAACAGCTTTTTACACAAAATCTGAGTTCACTAAATAGTAACTCTTAATGTGTGAAAGAACTCTCTTCAGAAAAAAACAAAGTAACTGAGCCGGAATTGTAAACATTACCAGTATTCTCATCAATTCACAGCTTTCCTCCTCGAAACTCGACAATTGTACACGGCCATAAGGATAGTATTGGTCTAATTACTTATATTTCAGGTGTTGCTTACAGGTTCCTAATCATTTCCATGTACTGTCCTTGTATACTTTAAGGGTTTTACCGAAATGCGGCAGTTTTCTTGGAAATATATCCATGAATAATCAAGGTTTAAACTGTTTCATTCCAAAAACGCAAGCCATTACAGCCTCAATTGTAAATATGAACAGTATTCTCTTCATTTTAAGGCATTATACACAAATTCTCAGCTTTATAAACGGCTTTTCTTCATATTTGAAACCTGTTTCTTCAAAAAAACGCCCAGTAAAATAGCCGGAATTGTAAATTTACCAATATTCTCGTCATTTCAAAGCATTATACCTCTAATCTCGGGGTTTGACCACGGCCATAAAGATAGTATTGCACCATTTACTTGTATTTGAAGTGCTTTTAAAGGTTCCTAATCATTTCCATGTACTAACATTGTGTATTTTAAGATTTTTACCAAAATGAGACAGTTTTCTTAGAAACATATACAGGAATCTTCAAGGCTTAAACTGTTTTATTCAAAAAACTCCTACCAATTCAGTCTCATTTGTAAATAGACAGTATTCTCTTTATTTAACAGCTTTTTACACAAAATCTGAGTTCACTAAATAGTACCTCTTAATGTGTGAAAGAACATTCTTTGGGGAAAAAACAAAGTAACTGAGCCAGAATTGTAAACATTACCAGTATTCTCGTCAATTCACAGCTTTCTACCCCGAATCTCGGCAATTGTACACAGCCATAAGGATAGGATGGGTTAATTACTTATATTTCAGGTGTTTTCTACAGGTTCCTAATCATTTCCGTGTACTGACATTGTGTATTTTAAGACTTTTACCAAAATTAGTCAGTTTTCCTAGAAACATATACATGAATCTTCAAGGCTTAAACTGTTTTATTCAAAAAACTCCTACCAATTCAGTCTCATTTGTAAATAGAAACAGTATTCTCTTTATTTAACAGCTTTTTACACAAAATCTGAGTTCACTAAATAGTAACTCTTAATGTGTGAAAGGACTCTCTTCTGAAAAAAACAAAGTAACTGAGCCGGAATTGTAAACATTACCAGTATTCTCATCAATTCACAGCTTTCCTCCTCGAAACTCGACAATTGTACACGGCCATAAGGATAGTATTGGTCTAATTACTTATATTTCAGGTGTTGCTTACAGGTTCCTAATCATTTCCATGTACTGTCCTTGTATACTTTAAGGGTTTTACCGAAAGGCGGCAGTTTTCTTGGAAATATATCCATGAATAATCAAGGTTTAAACTGTTTCATTCCAAAAACGCCAGCCATTACAGCCTCAATTGTAAATATGAACAGTATTCTCTTCATTTTAAGGCATTATACACAAATTCTCAGCGTTATAAACGGCTTTTCTTCATATTTGAAACCTGTTTCTTCAAAAAAAACGCCCAGTAAAATAGCCGGAATTGTAAATTTACCAATATTCTCGTCATTTCAAAGCATTATACCTCTAATCTCGGGGTTTGACCACGGCCATAAAGATAGTATTGCACCATTTACTTGTATTTGAAGTGCTTTTAAAGGTTCCTAATCATTTCCATGTACTAACATTGTGTATTTTAAGATTTTTACCAAAATGAGACAGTTTTCCTAGAAACATATACAGGAATCTTCAAGGCTTAAACTGTTTTATTCAAAAAACTCCTACCAATTCAGTCTCATTTGTAAATAGACAGTATTCTCTTTATTTAACAGCTTTTTACACAAAATCTGAGTTCACTAAATAGTACCTCTTAATGTGTGAAAGAACATTCTTTGGGGAAAAAACAAAGTAACGGAGCCAGTATTGTAAACATTACCAGTATTCTCGTCAATTCACAGCTTTCTACCTCGAATCTCAGCAATTGTACACAGCCATAAGGATAGGATGGGTTAATTACTTATATTTCAGGTGTTTTCTACAGGTTCCTAATCATTTCCGTGTACTGACATTGTGTATTTTAAGAGTTTTACCAAAATTAGTCAGTTTTCCTAGAAACATATACATGAATATTCAAGGCTTAAACTGTTTTATTCAAAAAACTCCTACCAATTCAGTCTCATTTGTAAATAGAAACA
Source organism: Myotis yumanensis (assembly GCF_028538775.1). Taxonomy (NCBI): domain Eukaryota; kingdom Metazoa; phylum Chordata; class Mammalia; order Chiroptera; family Vespertilionidae; genus Myotis; species Myotis yumanensis. Next base: position 211,552 of record NW_027223800.1, read on the forward strand.
GTATTCGCTTTATTTAACAGCTTTTTACACAAAATCTGAGTTCACTAAATAGTAACTCTTAATGTGTGAAAGAACTCTCTTCAGAAAAAAACAAAGTAACTGAGCCGGAATTGTAAACATTACCAGTATTCTCGTCAATTCACAGCTTTCCTCCTCGAAACTCGACAATTGTACACGGCCATAAGGATAGTATTGGTCTAATTACTTATATTTCAGGTGTTGCTTACAGGTTCCTAATCATTTCCATGTACTGTCCTTGTATACTTTAAGGGTTTACCGAAATGCGGCAGTTTTCTTGGAAATATATCCATGAATAATCAAGGTTTAAACTGTTTCATTCCAAAAACGCCAGCCATTACAGCCTCAATTGTAAATATGAACAGTATTCTCTTCATTTTAAGGCATTATACACAAATTCTCAGCTTTATAAACGGCTTTTCTTCATATTTGAAACCTGTTTCTTCAAAAAAACGCCCAGTAAAATAGCCGGAATTGTAAATTTACCAATATTCTCGTCATTTCAAAGCATTATACCTCTAATCTCGGGGTTTGACCACGGCCATAAAGATAGTATTGCACCATTTACTTGTATTTGAAGTGCTTTTAAAAGTTCCTAATAATTTCCATGTACTAACATTGTGTATTTTAAGACTTTTAACAAAATTAGTCAGTTTTCCTAGAAACATATACATGAATCTGCAAGGCTTAAACTGTTTTATTCAAAAAACTCCTACCAATTCAGTCTCATTTGTAAATAGAAACAGTATTCTCTTTATTTAACAGCTTTTTACACAAAATCTGAGTTCACTAAATAGTACCTCTTAATGTGTGAAAGAACATTCTTTGGGGAAAAAACAAAGTAACTGAGCCAGAATTGTAAACATTACCAGTATTCTCGTCAATTCACAGCTTTCTACCTCGAATCTCGGCAATTGTACACAGCCATAAGGATAGGATGGGTTAATTACTTATATTTCAGGTGTTTTCTACAGGTTCCTAATCATTTCCGTGTAATGACATTGTGTATTTTAAGACTTTTAACAAAATTAGTCAGTTTTCCTAGAAACATATACATGAATCTGCAAGGCTTAAACTGTTTTATTCAAAAAACTCCTACCAATTCAGTCTCATTTGTAAATAGAAACAGTATTCTCTTTATTTAACAGCTTTTTACACAAAATCTGAGTTCACTAAATAGTACCTCTTAATGTGTGAAAGAACATTCTTTGGGGAAAAAACAAAGTAACTGAGCCAGAATTGTAAACATTACCAGTATTCTCGTCAATTCACAGCTTTCTACCTCGAATCTCGGCAATTGTACACAGCCATAAGGATAGGATGGGTTAATTACTTATATTTCAGGTGTTTTCTACAGGTTCCTAATCCTTTCCGTGTACTGACATTGTGTATTTTAAGAGTTTTACCAAAATTAGTCAGTTTTCCTAGAAACATATACATGAATATTCAAGGCTTAAACTGTTTTATTCAAAAAACTCCTACCAATTCAGTCTCATTTGTAAATAGAAACAGTATTCTCTTTATTTAACAGCTTTTTACACAAAATCTGAGTTCACTAAATAGTAACTCTTAATGTGTGAAAGAACTCTCTTCAGAAAAAAACAAAGTAACTGAGCCGGAATTGTAAACATTACCAGTATTCTCATCAATTCACAGCTTTCCTCCTCGAAACTCGACAATTGTACACGGCCATAAGGATAGTATTGGTCTAATTACTTATATTTCAGGTGTTGCTTACAGGTTCCTAATCATTTCCACGTACTGTCCTTGTATACTTTAAGGGTTTTACCGAAATGCGGCAGTTTTCTTGGAAATATATCCATGAATAATCAAGGTTTAAACTGTTTCATTCCAAAAACGCCAGCCATTACAGCCTCAATTGTAAATATGAACAGTATTCTCTTCATTTTAAGGCATTATACACAAATTCTCAGCTTTATAAACGGCTTTTCTTCATATTTGAAACCTGTTTCTTCAAAAAAAACGCCCAGTAAAATAGCCGGAATTGTAAATTTACCAATATTCTCGTCATTTCAAAGCATTATACCTCTAATCTCGGGGTTTGACCACGGCCATAAAGATAGTATTGCACCATTTACTCGTATTTGAAGTGCTTTTAAAGGTTCCTAATCATTTCCATGTACTAACATTGTGTATTTTAAGATTTTTACCAAAATGAGACAGTTTTCCTAGAAACATATACAGGAATCTTCAAGGCTTAAACTGTTTTATTCAAAAAACTCCTACCAATTCAGTCTCATTTGTAAATAGACAGTATTCTCTTTATTTAACAGCTTTTTACACAAAATCTGAGTTCATTAAATAGTACCTCTTAATGTGTGAAAGAACATTCTTTGGGTAAAAAACAAAGTAACTGAGCCAGAATTGTAAACATTACCAGTATTCTCCTCAATTCACAGCTTTCTACCTCGAATCTCGGCAATTGTACACAGCCATAAGGATAGGATGGGTTAATTACTTATATTTCAGGTGTTTTCTACAGGTTCCTAATCATTTCCGTGTAATGACATTGTGTATTTTAAGACTTTTAACAAAATTAGTCAGTTTTCCTAGAAACATATACATGAATCTGCAAGGCTTAAACTGTTTTATTCAAAAAACTCCTACCAATTCAGTCTCATTTGTAAATAGAAACAGTATTCTCTTTATTTAACAGCTTTTTACACAAAATCTGAGTTCACTAAATAGTACCTCTTAATGTGTGAAAGAACATTCTTTGGGGAAAAAACAAAGTAACTGAGCCAGAATTGTAAACATTACCAGTATTCCCGTCAATTCACAGCTTTCTACCTCGAATCTCGGCAATTGTACACAGCCATAAGGATAGGATGGGTTAATTACTTATATTTCAGGTGTTTTCTACAGGTTCCTAATCATTTCCGTGTACTGACATTGTGTATTTTAAGAGTTTTACCAAAATTAGTCAGTTTTCCTAGAAACATATACATGAATATTCAAGGCTTAAACTGTTTTATTCAAAAAACTCCTACCAATTCAGTCTCATTTGTAAATAGAAACAGTATTCTCTTTATTTAACAGCTTTTTACACAAAATCTGAGTTCACTAAATAGTAACTCTTAATGTGTGAAAGAACTCTCTTCAGAAAAAAACAAAGTAACTGAGCCGGAATTGTAAACATTACCAGTATTCTCATCAATTCACAGCCTTCCTCCTCGAAACTCGACAATTGTACACGGCCATAAGGATAGTATTGGTCTAATTACTTATATTTCAGGTGTTGCTTACAGGTTCCTAATCATTTCCATGTACTGTCCTTGTATACTTTAAGGGTTTTACCGAAATGCGGCAGTTTTCTTGGAAATATATCCATGAATAATCAAGGTTTAAACTGTTTCATTCCAAAAACGCCAGCCATTACAGCCTCAATTGTAAATATGAACAGTATTCTCTTCATTTTAAGGCATTATACACAAATTCTCAGCTTTATAAACGGCTTTTCTTCATATTTGAAACCTGTTTCTTCAAAAAAACGCCCAGTAAAATAGCCGGAATTGTAAATTTACCAATATTCTCGTCATTTCAAAGCATTATACCTCTAATCTCGGGGTTTGACCACGGCCATAAAGATAGTATTGCACCGTTTACTTGTATTTGAAGTGCTTTTAAAGGTTCGTAATCATTTCCATGTACTAACATTGTGTATTTTAAGATTTTTACCAAAATGAGACAGTTTTCCTAGAAACATATACAGGAATCTTCAAGGCTTAAACTGTTTTATTCAAAAAACTCCTACCAATTCAGTCTCATTTGTAAATAGACAGTATTCTCTTTATTTAACAGCTTTTTACACAAAATCTGAGTTCACTAAATAGTACCTCTTAATGTGTGAAAGAACATTCTTTGGGGTAAAAACAAAGTAACTGAGCCAGAATTGTAAACATTACCAGTATTCTCGTCAATTCACAGCTTTCTACCTCGAATCTCGGCAATTGTACACAGCCATAAGGATAGGATGGGTTAATTACTTATATTTCAGGTGTTTTCTATAGGTTCCTAATCATTTCCGTGTACTGACATTGTGTATTTTAAGACTTTTACCAAAATTAGTCAGTTTTCCTAGAAACATATACATGAATCTTCAAGGCTTAAACTGTTTTATTCAAAAAACTCCTACCAATTCAGTCTCATTTGTAAATAGAAACAGTTTTCTCTTTATTTAACAGCTTTTTACACAAAATCTGAGTTCACTAAATAGTAACTCTTAATGTGTGAAAGGACTCTCTTCAGAAAAAAACAAAGTAACTGAGCCGGAATTGTAAACATTACCAGTATTCTCATCAATTCACAGCTTTCCTCCTCGAAACTCGACAATTGTACACGGCCATAAGGATAGTATTGGTCTAATTACTTATATTTCAGGTGTTGCTTACAGGTTCCTAATCATTTCCATGTACTGTCCTTGTATACTTTAAGGGTTTTACCGAAAGGCGGCAGTTTTCTTGGAAATATATCCATGAATAATCAAGGTTTAAACTGTTTCATTCCAAAAACGCCAGCCATTACAGCCTCAATTGTAAATATGAACAGTATTCTCTTCATTTTAAGGCATTATACACAAATTCTCAGCTTTATAAACGGCTTTTCTTCATATTTGAAACCTGTTTCTTCAAAAAAACGCCCAGTAAAATAGCCGGAATTGTGAATTTACCAATATTCTCGTCATTTCAAAGCATTATACCTCTAATCTCGGGGTTTGACCACGGCCATAAAGATAGTATTGCACCATTTACTTGTATTTGAAGTGCTTTTAAAGGTTCCTAATCATTTCCATGTACTAACATTGTGTATTTTAAGATTTTTACCAAAATGAGACAGTTTTCTTAGAAACATATACAGGAATCTTCAAGGCTTAAACTGTTTTATTCAAAAAACTCCTACCAATTCAGTCTCATTTGTAAATAGACAGTATTCTCTTTATTTAACAGCTTTTTACACAAAATCTGAGTTCACTAAATAGTACCTCTTAATGTGTGAAAGAACATTCTTTGGGGAAAAAACAAAGTAACTGAGCCAGAATTGTAAACATTACCAGTATTCTCGTCAATTCACAGCTTTCTACCTCGAATCTCGGCAATTGTACACAGCCATAAGGATAGGATGGGTTAATTACTTATATTTCAGGTGTTTTCTACAGGTTCCTAATCATTTCCGTGTACTGACATTGTGTATTTTAAGACTTTTACCAAAATTAGTCAGTTTTCCTAGAAACATATACATGAATCTTCAAGGCTTAAACTGTTTTATTCAAAAAACTCCTACCAATTCAGTCTCATTTGTAAATAGAAACAGTATTCTCTTTATTTAACAGCTTTTTACACAAAATCTGAGTTCACTAAATAGTAACTCTTAATGTGTGAAAGGACTCTCTTCTGAAAAAAACAAAGTAACTGAGCCGGAATTGTAAACATTACCAGTATTCTCATCAATTCACAGCTTTCCTCCTCGAAACTCGACAATTGTACACGGCCATAAGGATAGTATTGGTCTAATTACTTATATTTCAGGTGTTGCTTACAGGTTCCTAATCATTTCCATGTACTGTCCTTGTATACTTTAAGGGTTTTACCGAAAGGTGGCAGTTTTCTTGGAAATATATCCATGAATAATCAAGGTTTAAACTGTTTCATTCCAAAAACGCCAGCCATTACAGCCTCAATTGTAAATATGAACAGTATTCTCTTCATTTTAAGGCATTATACACAAATTCTCAGCTTTATAAACGGCTTTTCTTCATATTTGAAACCTGTTTCTTCAAAAAAACGCCCAGTAAAATAGCCGGAATTGTAAATTTACCAATATTCTCGTCATTTCAAAGCATTATACCTCTAATCTCGGGGTTTGACCACGGCCATAAAGATAGTATTGCACCATTTACTCGTATTTGAAGTGCTTTTAAAGGTTCCTAATCATTTCCATGTACTAACATTGTGTATTTTAAGATTTTTACCAAAATGAGACAGTTTTCCTAGAAACATATACAGGAATCTTCAAGGCTTAAACTGTTTTATTCAAAAAACTCCTACCAATTCAGTCTCATTTGTAAATAGACAGTATTCTCTTTATTTAACAGCTTTTTACACAAAATCTGAGTTCACTAAATAGTACCTCTTAATGTGTGAAAGAACATTCTTTGGGGAAAAAACAAAGTAACTGAGCCAGAATTGTAAACATTACCAGTATTCTCGTCAATTCACAGCTTTCTACCTCGAATCTCGGCAATTGTACACAGCCATAAGGATAGGATGGGTTAATTACTTATATTTCAGGTGTTTTCTACAGGTTCCTAATCATTTCCGTGTACTGACATTGTGTATTTTAAGACTTTTAACAAAATTAGTCAGTTTTCCTAGAAACATATACATGAATCTGCAAGGCTTAAACTGTTTTATTCAAAAAACTCCTACCAATTCAGTCTCATTTGTAAATAGAAACAGTATTCTCTTTATTTAACAGCTTTTTACACAAAATCTGAGTTCACTAAATAGTACGTCTTAATGTGTGAAAGAACATTCTTTGGGGAAAAAACAAAGTAACTGAGCCAGAATTGTAAACATTACCAGTATTCCCGTCAATTCACAGCTTTCTACCTCGAATCTCGGCAATTGTACACAGCCATAAGGATAGGATGGGTTAATTACTTATATTTCAGGTGTTTTCTACAGGTTCCTAATCATTTCCGTGTACTGACATTGTGTATTTTAAGAGTTTTACCAAAATTAGTCAGTTTTCCTAGAAACATATTCATGAATATTCAAGGCTTAAACTGTTTTATTCAAAAAACTCCTACCAATTCAGTCTCATTTGTAAATAGAAACAGTATTCTCTTTATTTAACAGCTTTTTACACAAAATCTGAGTTCACTAAATAGTAACTCTTAATGTGTGAAAGAACTCTCTTCAGAAAAAAACAAAGTAACTGAGCCGGAATTGTAAACATTACCAGTATTCTCATCAATTCACAGCTTTCCTCCTCGAAACTCGACAATTGTACACGGCCATAAGGATAGTATTGGTCTAATTACTTATATTTCAGGTGTTGCTTACAGGTTCCTAATCATTTCCATGTACTGTCCTTGTATACTTTAAGGGTTTTACCGAAATGCGGCAGTTTTCTTGGAAATATATCCATGAAAAATCAAGGTTTAAACTGTTTCATTCCAAAAACGCCAGCCATTACAGCCTCAATTGTAAATATGAACAGTATTCTCTTCATTTTAAGGCATTATACACAAATTCTCAGCTTTATAAACGGCTTTTCTTCATATCTGAAACCTGTTTCTTCAAAAAAACGCCCAGTAAAATAGCCGGAATTGTAAATTTACCAATATTCTCGTCATTTCAAAGCATTATACCTCTAATCTCGGGGTTTGACCACGGCCATAAAGATAGTATTGCACCATTTACTTGTATTTGAAGTGCTTTTAAAGGTTCCTAATCATTTCCATGTACTAACATTGTGTATTTTAAGATTTTTACCAAAATGAGACAGTTTTCCTAGAAACATATACAGGAATCTTCAAGGCTTAAACTGTTTTATTCAAAAAACTCCTACCAATTCAGTCTCATTTGTAAATAGACAGTATTCTCTTTATTTAACAGCTTTTTACACAAAATCTGAGTTCACTAAATAGTACCTCTTAATGTGTGAAAGAACATTCTTTGGGGAAAAAACAAAGTAACTGAGCCAGAATTGTAAACATTACCAGTATTCTCGTCAATTCACAGCTTTCTACCTCGAATCTCGGCAATTGTACACAGCCATAAGGATAGGATGGGTTAATTACTTATATTTCAGGTGTTTTCTACAGGTTCCTAATCATTTCCGTGTAATGACATTGTGTATTTTAAGACTTTTAACAAAATTAGTCAGTTTTCCTAGAAACATATACATGAATCTGCAAGGCTTAAACTGTTTTATTCAAAAAACTCCTACCAATTCAGTCTCATTTGTAAATAGAAACAGTATTCTCTTTATTTAACAGCTTTTTACACAAAATCTGAGTTCACTAAATAGTACCTCTTAATGTGTGAAAGAACATTCTTTGGGGAAAAAACAAAGTAACTGAGCCAGAATTGTAAACATTACCAGTATTCTCGTCAATTCACAGCTTTCTACCTCGAATCTCGGCAATTGTACACAGCCATAAGGATAGGATGGGTTAATTACTTATATTTCAGGTGTTTTCTACAGGTTCCTAATCATTTCCGTGTACTGACATTGTGTATTTTAAGAGTTTTACCAAAATTAGTCAGTTTTCCTAGAAACATATACATGAATCTTCAAGGCTTAAACTGTTTTATTCAAAAAACTCCTACCAATTCAGTCTCATTTGTAAATAGAAACAGTATTCTCTTTATTTAACAGCTTTTTACACAAAATGTGAGTTCACTAAATAGTAACTCTTAATGTGTGAAAGAACTCTCTTCAGAAAAAAACAAAGTAACTGAGCCGGAATTGTAAACATTACCAGTATTCTCATCAATTCACAGCTTTCCTCCTCGAAACTCGACAATTGTACACGGCCATAAGGATAGTATTGGTCTAATTACTTATATTTCAGGTGTTGCTTACAGGTTCCTAATCATTTCCACGTACTGTCCTTGTATACTTTAAGGGTTTTACCGAAATGCGGCAGTTTTCTTGGAAATATATCCATGAAAAATCAAGGTTTAAACTGTTTCATTCCAAAAACGCCAGCCATTACAGCCTCAATTGTAAATATGAACAGTATTCTCTTCATTTTAAGGCATTATACACAAATTCTCAGCTTTATAAACGGCTTTTCTTCATATTTGAAACCTGTTTCTTCAAAAAAACGCCCAGTAAAATAGCCGGAATTGTAAATTTACCAATATTCTCGTCATTTCAAAGCATTATACCTCTAATCTCGGGGTTTGACCACGGCCATAAAGATAGTATTGCACCATTTACTTGTATTTGAAGTGCTTTTAAAGGTTCCTAATCATTTCCATGTACTAACATTGTGTATTTTAAGATTTTTACCAAAATGAGACAGTTTTCCTAGAAACATATACAGGAATCTTCAAGGCTTAAACTGTTTTATTCAAAAAACTCCTACCAATTCAGTCTCATTTGTAAATAGACAGTATTCTCTTTATTTAACAGCTTTTTACACAAAATCTGAGTTCACTAAATAGTACCTCTTAATGTGTGAAAGAACATTCTTTGGGGAAAAAACAAAGTAACTGAGCCAGAATTGTAAACATTACCAGTATTCTCGTCAATTCACAGCTTTCTACCTCGAATCTCGGCAATTGTACACAGCCATAAGGATAGGATGGGTTAATTACTTATATTTCAGGTGTTTTCTACAGGTTCCTAATCATTTCCGTGTACTGACATTGTGTATTTTAAGACTTTTACCAAAATTAGTCAGTTTTCCTAGAAACATATACATGAATCTTCAAGGCTTAAACTGTTTTATTCAAAAAACTCCTACCAATTCAGTCTCATTTGTAAATAGAAACAGTATTCTCTTTATTTAACAGCTTTTTACACAAAATCTGAGTTCACTAAATAGTAACTCTTAATGTGTGAAAGGACTCTCTTCTGAAAAAAACAAAGTAACTGAGCCGGAATTGTAAACATTACCAGTATTCTCATCAATTCACAGCTTTCCTCCTCGAAACTCGACAATTGTACACGGCCATAAGGATAGTATTGGTCTAATTACTTATATTTCAGGTGTTGCTTACAGGTTCCTAATCATTTCCATGTACTGTCCTTGTATACTTTAAGGGTTTTACCGAAAGGTGGCAGTTTTCTTGGAAATATATCCATGAATAATCAAGGTTTAAACTGTTTCATTCCAAAAACGCCAGCCATTACAGCCTCAATTGTAAATATGAACAGTATTCTCTTCATTTTAAGGCATTATACACAAATTCTCAGCTTTATAAACGGCTTTTCTTCATATTTGAAACCTGTTTCTTCAAAAAAACGCCCAGTAAAATAGCCGGAATTGTAAATTTACCAATATTCTCGTCATTTCAAAGCATTATACCTCTAATCTCGGGGTTTGACCACGGCCATAAAGATAGTATTGCACCATTTACTCGTATTTGAAGTGCTTTTAAAGGTTCCTAATCATTTCCATGTACTAACATTGTGTATTTTAAGATTTTTACCAAAATGAGACAGTTTTCCTAGAAACATATACAGGAATCTTCAAGGCTTAAACTGTTTTATTCAAAAAACTCCTACCAATTCAGTCTCATTTGTAAATAGACAGTATTCTCTTTATTTAACAGCTTTTTACACAAAATCTGAGTTCACTAAATAGTACCTCTTAATGTGTGAAAGAACATTCTTTGGGGAAAAAACAAAGTAACTGAGCCAGAATTGTAAACATTACCAGTATTCTCGTCAATTCACAGCTTTCTACCTCGAATCTCGGCAATTGTACACAGCCATAAGGATAGGATGGGTTAATTACTTATATTTCAGGTGTTTTCTACAGGTTCCTAATCATTTCCGTGTAATGACATTGTGTATTTTAAGACTTTTAACAAAATTAGTCAGTTTTCCTAGAAACATATACATGAATCTGCAAGGCTTAAACTGTTTTATTCAAAAAACTCCTACCAATTCAGTCTCATTTGTAAATAGAAACAGTATTCTCTTTATTTAACAGCTTTTTACACAAAATCTGAGTTCACTAAATAGTACCTCTTAATGTGTGAAAGAACATTCTTTGGGGAAAAAACAAAGTAACTGAGCCAGAATTGTAAACATTACCAGTATTCCCGTCAATTCACAGCTTTCTACCTCGAATCTCGGCAATTGTACACAGCCATAAGGATAGGATGGGTTAATTACTTATATTTCAGGTGTTTTCTACAGGTTCCTAATCATTTCCGTGTACTGACATTGTGTATTTTAAGAGTTTTACCAAAATTAGTCAGTTTTCCTAGAAACATATTCATGAATATTCAAGGCTTAAACTGTTTTATTCAAAAAACTCCTACCAATTCAGTCTCATTTGTAAATAGAAACAGTATTCTCTTTATTTAACAGCTTTTTACACAAAATCTGAGTTCACTAAATAGTAACTCTTAATGTGTGAAAGAACTCTCTTCAGAAAAAAACAAAGTAACTGAGCCGGAATTGTAAACATTACCAGTATTCTCATCAATTCACAGCTTTCCTCCTCGAAACTCGACAATTGTACACGGCCATAAGGATAGTATTGGTCTAGTTACTTATATTTCAGGTGTTGCTTACAGGTTCCTAATCATTTCCATGTACTGTCCTTGTATACTTTAAGGGTTTTACCGAAATGCGGCAGTTTTCTTGGAAATATATCCATGAAAAATCAAGGTTTAAACTGTTTCATTCCAAAAACGCCAGCCATTACAGCCTCAATTGTAAATATGAACAGTATTCTCTTCATTTTAAGGCATTATACACAAATTCTCAGCTTTATAAACGGCTTTTCTTCATATTTGAAACCTGTTTCTTCAAAAAAACGCCCAGTAAAATAGCCGGAATTGTAAATTTACCAATATTCTCGTCATTTCAAAGCATTATACCTCTAATCTCGGGGTTTGACCACGGCCATAAAGATAGTATTGCACCATTTACTTGTATTTGAAGTGCTTTTAAAGGTTCCTAATCATTTCCATGTACTAACATTGTGTATTTTAAGATTTTTACCAAAATGAGACAGTTTTCCTAGAAACATATACAGGAATCTTCAAGGCTTAAACTGTTTTATTCAAAAAACTCCTACCAATTCAGTCTCATTTGTAAATAGACAGTATTCTCTTTATTTAACAGCTTTTTACACAAAATCTGAGTTCACTAAATAGTACCTCTTAATGTGTGAAAGAACATTCTTTGGGGAAAAAACAAAGTAACTGAGCCAGAATTGTAAACATTACCAGTATTCTCGTCAATTCACAGCTTTCTACCTCGAATCTCGGCAATTGTACACAGCCATAAGGATAGGATGGGTTAATTACTTATATTTCAGGTGTTTTCTACAGGTTCCTAATCATTTCCGTGTACTGACATTGTGTATTTTAAGACTTTTACCAAAATTAGTCAGTTTTCCTAGAAACATATACATGAATCTTCAAGGCTTAAACTGTTTTATTCAAAAAACTCCTACCAATTCAGTCTCATTTGTAAATAGAAACAGTATTCTCTTTATTTAACAGCTTTTTACACAAAATCTGAGTTCACTAAATAGTAACTCTTAATGTGTGAAAGGACTCTCTTCTGAAAAAAACAAAGTAACTGAGCCGGAATTGTAAACATTACCAGTATTCTCATCAATTCACAGCTTTCCTCCTCGAAACTCGACAATTGTACACGGCCATAAGGATAGTATTGGTCTAATTACTTATATTTCAGGTGTTGCTTACAGGTTCCTAATCATTTCCATGTACTGTCCTTGTATACTTTAAGGGTTTTACCGAAAGGTGGCAGTGTTCTTGGAAATATATCCATGAATAATCAAGGTTTAAACTGTTTCATTCCAAAAACGCCAGCCATTACAGCCTCAATTGTAAATATGAACAGTATTCTCTTCATTTTAAGGCATTATACACAAATTCTCAGCTTTATAAACGGCTTTTCTTCATATTTGAAACCTGTTTCTTCAAAAAAACGCCCAGTAAAATAGCCGGAATTGTAAATTTACCAATATTCTCGTCATTTCAAAGCATTATACCTCTAATCTCGGGGTTTGACCACGGCCATAAAGATAGTATTGCACCATTTACTCGTATTTGAAGTGCTTTTAAAGGTTCCTAATCATTTCCATGTACTAACATTGTGTATTTTAAGATTTTTACCAAAATGAGACAGTTTTCCTAGAAACATATACAGGAATCTTCAAGGCTTAAACTGTTTTATTCAAAAAACTCCTACCAATTCAGTCTCATTTGTAAATAGACAGTATTCTCTTTATTTAACAGCTTTTTACACAAAATCTGAGTTCACTAAATAGTACCTCTTAATGTGTGAAAGAACATTCTTTGGGGAAAAAACAAAGTAACTGAGCCAGAATTGTAAACATTACCAGTATTCTCGTCAATTCACAGCTTTCTACCTCGAATCTCGGCAATTGTACACAGCCATAAGGATAGGATGGGTTAATTACTTATATTTCAGGTGTTTTCTACAGGTTCCTAATCATTTCCGTGTAATGACATTGTGTATTTTAAGACTTTTAACAAAATTAGTCAGTTTTCCTAGAAACATATACATGAATCTGCAAGGCTTAAACTGTTTTATTCAAAAAACTCCTACCAATTCAGTCTCATTTGTAAATAGAAACAGTATTCTCTTTATTTAACAGCTTTTTACACAAAATCTGAGTTCACTAAATAGTACCTCTTAATGTGTGAAAGAACATTCTTTGGGGAAAAAACAAAGTAACTGAGCCAGAATTGTAAACATTACCAGTATTCTCGTCAATTCACAGCTTTCTACCTCGAATCTCGGCAATTGTACACAGCCATAAGGATAGGATGGGTTAATTACTTATATTTCAGGTGTTTTCTACAGGTTCCTAATCATTTCCGTGTACTGACATTGTGTATTTTAAGACTTTTACCAAAATTAGTCAGTTTTCCTAGAAACATATACATGAATATTCAAGGCTTAAACTGTTTTATTCAAAAAACTCCTACCAATTCAGTCTCATTTGTAAATAGAAACAGTATTCTCTTTATTTAACAGCTTTTTACACAAAATCTGAGTTCACTAAATAGTAACTCTTAATGTGTGAAAGAACTCTCTTCAGAAAAAAACAAAGTAACTGAGCCGGAATTGTAAACATTACCAGTATTCTCATCAATTCACAGCTTTCCTCCTCGAAACTCGACAATTGTACACGGCCATAAGGATAGTATTGGTCTAATTACTTATATTTCAGGTGTTGCTTACAGGTTCCTAATCATTTCCACGTACTGTCCTTGTATACTTTAAGGGTTTTACCGAAATGCGGCAGTTTTCTTGGAAATATATCCATGAATAATCAAGGTTTAAACTGTTTCATTCCAAAAACGCCAGCCATTACAGCCTCAATTGTAAATATGAACAGTATTCTCTTCATTTTAAGGCATTATACACAAATTCTCAGCTTTATAAACGGCTTTTCTTCATATTTGAAACCTGTTTCTTCAAAAAAACGCCCAGTAAAATAGCCGGAATTGTAAATTTACCAATATTCTCGTCATTTCAAAGCATTATACCTCTAATCTCGGGGTTTGACCACGGCCATAAAGATAGTATTGCACCATTTACTTGTATTTGAAGTGCTTTTAAAGGTTCCTAATCATTTCCATGTACTAACATTGTGTATTTTAAGATTTTTACCAAAATGAGACAGTTTTCCTAGAAACATATACAGGAATCTTCAAGGCTTAAACTGTTTTATTCAAAAAACTCCTACCAATTCAGTCTCATTTGTAAATAGACAGTATTCTCTTTATTTAACAGCTTTTTACACAAAATCTGAGTTCACTAAATAGTACCTCTTAATGTGTGAAAGAACATTCTTTGGGTAAAAAACAAAGTAACTGAGCCAGAATTGTAAACATTACCAGTATTCTCCTCAATTCACAGCTTTCTACCTCGAATCTCGGCAATTGTACACAGCCATAAAGATAGGATGGGTTAATTACTTATATTTCAGGTGTTTTCTACAGGTTCCTAATCATTTCCGTGTAATGACATTGTGTATTTTAAGACTTTTAACAAAATTAGTCAGTTTTCCTAGAAACATATACATGAATCTGCAAGGCTTAAACTGTTTTATTCAAAAAACTCCTACCAATTCAGTCTCATTTGTAAATAGAAACAGTATTCTCTTTATTTAACAGCTTTTTACACAAAATCTGAGTTCACTAAATAGTACCTCTTAATGTGTGAAAGAACATTCTTTGGGGAAAAAACAAAGTAACTGAGCCAGAATTGTAAACATTACCAGTATTCTCGTCAATTCACAGCTTTCTACCTCGAATCTCGGCAATTGTACACAGCCATAAGGATAGGATGGGTTAATTACTTATATTTCAGGTGTTTTCTACAGGTTCCTAATCATTTCCGTGTACTGACATTGTGTATTTTAAGACTTTTACCAAAATTAGTCAGTTTTCCTAGAAACATATACATGAATCTTCAAGGCTTAAACTGTTTTATTCAAAAAACTCCTACCAATTCAGTCTCATTTGTAAATAGAAACAGTATTCTCTTTATTTAACAGCTTTTTACACAAAATCTGAGTTCACTAAATAGTAACTCTTAATGTGTGAAAGGACTCTCTTCTGAAAAAAACAAAGTAACTGAGCCGGAATTGTAAACATTACCAGTATTCTCATCAATTCACAGCTTTCCTCCTCGAAACTCGACAATTGTACACGGCCATAAGGATAGTATTGGTCTAATTACTTATATTTCAGGTGTTGCTTACAGGTTCCTAATCATTTCCATGTACTGTCCTTGTATACTTTAAGGGTTTTACCGAAAGGTGGCAGTTTTCTTGGAAATATATCCATGAATAATCAAGGTTTAAACTGTTTCATTCCAAAAACGCCAGCCATTACAGCCTCAATTGTAAATATGAACAGTATTCTCTTCATTTTAAGGCATTATACACAAATTCTCAGCTTTATAAACGGCTTTTCTTCATATTTGAAACCTGTTTCTTCAAAAAAACGCCCAGTAAAATAGCCGGAATTGTAAATTTACCAATATTCTCGTCATTTCAAAGCATTATACCTCTAATCTCGGGGTTTGACCACGGCCATAAAGATAGTATTGCACCATTTACTCGTATTTGAAGTGCTTTTAAAGGTTCCTAATCATTTCCATGTACTAACATTGTGTATTTTAAGATTTTTACCAAAATGAGACAGTTTTCCTAGAAACATATACAGGAATCTTCAAGGCTTAAACTGTTTTATTCAAAAAACTCCTACCAATTCAGTCTCATTTGTAAATAGACAGTATTCTCTTTATTTAACAGCTTTTTACACAAAATCTGAGTTCACTAAATAGTACCTCTTAATGTGTGAAAGAACATTCTTTGGGGAAAAAACAAAGTAACTGAGCCAGAATTGTAAACATTACCAGTATTCTCGTCAATTCACAGCTTTCTACCTCGAATCTCGGCAATTGTACACAGCCATAAGGATAGGATGGGTTAATTACTTATATTTCAGGTGTTTTCTACAGGTTCCTAATCATTTCCGTGTAATGACATTGTGTATTTTAAGACTTTTAACAAAATTAGTCAGTTTTCCTAGAAACATATACATGAATCTGCAAGGCTTAAACTGTTTTATTCAAAAAACTCCTACCAATTCAGTCTCATTTGTAAATAGAAACAGTATTCTCTTTATTTAACAGCTTTTTACACAAAATCTGAGTTCACTAAATAGTACCTCTTAATGTGTGAAAGAACATTCTTTGGGGAAAAAACAAAGTAACTGAGCCAGAATTGTAAACATTACCAGTATTCCCGTCAATTCACAGCTTTCTACCTCGAATCTCGGCAATTGTACACAGCCATAAGGATAGGATGGGTTAATTACTTATATTTCAGGTGTTTTCTACAGGTTCCTAATCATTTCCGTGTACTGACATTGTGTATTTTAAGAGTTTTACCAAAATTAGTCAGTTTTCCTAGAAACATATACATGAATATTCAAGGCTTAAACTGTTTTATTCAAAAAACTCCTACCAATTCAGTCTCATTTGTAAATAGAAACAGTATTCTCTTTATTTAACAGCTTTTTACACAAAATCTGAGTTCACTAAATAGTAACTCTTAATGTGTGAAAGAACTCTCTTCAGAAAAAAACAAAGTAACTGAGCCGGAATTGTAAACATTACCAGTATTCTCATCAATTCACAGCTTTCCTCCTCGAAACTCGACAATTGTACACGGCCATAAGGATAGTATTGGTCTAATTACTTATATTTCAGGTGTTGCTTACAGGTTCCTAATCATTTCCACGTACTGTCCTTGTATACTTTAAGGGTTTTACCGAAATGCGGCAGTTTTCTTGGAAATATATCCATGAAAAATCAAGGTTTAAACTGTTTCATTCCAAAAACGCCAGCCATTACAGCCTCAATTGTAAATATGAACAGTATTCTCTTCATTTTAAGGCATTATACACAAATTCTCAGCTTTATAAACGGCTTTTCTTCATATTTGAAACCTGTTTCTTCAAAAAAACGCCCAGTAAAATAGCCGGAATTGTAAATTTACCAATATTCTCGTCATTTCAAAGCATTATACCTCTAATCTCGGGGTTTGACCACGGCCATAAAGATAGTATTGCACCATTTACTTGTATTTGAAGTGCTTTTAAAGGTTCCTAATCATTTCCATGTACTAACATTGTGTATTTTAAGATTTTTACCAAAATGAGACAGTTTTCCTAGAAACATATACAGGAATCTTCAAGGCTTAAACTGTTTTATTCAAAAAACTCCTACCAATTCAGTCTCATTTGTAAATAGACAGTATTCTCTTTATTTAACAGCTTTTTACACAAAATCTGAGTTCACTAAATAGTACCTCTTAATGTGTTAAAGAACATTCTTTGGGTAAAAAACAAAGTAACTGAGCCAGAATTGTAAACATTACCAGTATTCTCCTCAATTCACAGCTTTCTACCTCGAATCTCGGCAATTGTACACAGCCATAAAGATAGGATGGGTTAATTACTTATATTTCAGGTGTTTTCTACAGGTTCCTAATCATTTCCGTGTAATGACATTGTGTATTTTAAGACTTTTAACAAAATTAGTCAGTTTTCCTAGAAACATATACATGAATCTGCAAGGCTTAAACTGTTTTATTCAAAAAACTCCTACCAATTCAGTCTCATTTGTAAATAGAAACAGTATTCTCTTTATTTAACAGCTTTTTACACAAAATCTGAGTTCACTAAATAGTACCTCTTAATGTGTGAAAGAACATTCTTTGGGGAAAAAACAAAGTAACTGAGCCAGAATTGTAAACATTACCAGTATTCCCGTCAATTCACAGCTTTCTACCTCGAATCTCGGCAATTGTACACAGCCATAAGGATAGGATGGGTTAATTACTTATATTTCAGGTGTTTTCTACAGGTTCCTAATCATTTCCGTGTACTGACATTGTGTATTTTAAGAGTTTTACCAAAATTAGTCAGTTTTCCTAGAAACATATACATGAATATTCAAGGCTTAAACTGTTTTATTCAAAAAACTCCTACCAATTCAGTCTCATTTGTAAATAGAAACAGTATTCTCTTTATTTAACAGCTTTTTACACAAAATCTGAGTTCACTAAATAGTAACTCTTAATGTGTGAAAGAACTCTCTTCAGAAAAAAACAAAGTAACTGAGCCGGAATTGTAAACATTACCAGTATTCTCATCAATTCACAGCTTTCCTCCTCGAAACTCGACAATTGTACACGGCCATAAGGATAGTATTGGTCTAATTACTTATATTTCAGGTGTTGCCTACAGGTTCCTAATCATTTCCATGTACTGTCCTTGTATACTTTAAGGGTTTTACCGAAATGCGGCAGTTTTCTTGGAAATATATCCATGAATAATCAAGGTTTAAACTGTTTCATTCCAAAAACGCCAGCCATTACAGCCTCAATTGTAAATATGAACAGTATTCTCTTCATTTTAAGGCATTATACACAAATTCTCAGCTTTATAAACGGCTTTTCTTCATATTTGAAACCTGTTTCTTCAAAAAAACGCCCAGTAAAATAGCCGGAATTGTAAATTTACCAATATTCTCGTCATTTCAAAGCATTATACCTCTAATCTCGGGGTTTGACCACGGCCATAAAGATAGTATTGCACCATTTACTTGTATTTGAAGTGCTTTTAAAGGTTCCTAATCATTTCCATGTACTAACATTGTGTATTTTAAGATTTTTACCAAAATGAGACAGTTTTCCTAGAAACATATACAGGAATCTTCAAGGCTTAAACTGTTTTATTCAAAAAACTCCTACCAATTCAGTCTCATTTGTAAATAGACAGTATTCTCTTTATTTAACAGCTTTTTACACAAAATCTGAGTTCACTAAATAGTACCTCTTAATGTGTGAAAGAACATTCTTTGGGGAAAAAACAAAGTAACTGAGCCAGAATTGTAAACATTACCAGTATTCTCGTCAATTCACAGCTTTCTACCTCGAATCTCGGCAATTGTACACAGCCATAAGGATAGGATGGGTTAATTACTTATATTTCAGGTGTTTTCTACAGGTTCCTAATCATTTCCGTGTACTGACATTGTGTATTTTAAGAGTTTTACCAAAATTAGTCAGTTTTCCTAGAAACATATACATGAATCTTCAAGGCTTAAACTGTTTTATTCAAAAAACTCCTACCAATTCAGTCTCATTTGTAAATAGAAACAGTATTCTCTTTATTTAACAGCTTTTTACACAAAATCTGAGTTCACTAAATAGTAACTCTTAATGTGTGAAAGGACTCTCTTCTGAAAAAAACAAAGTAACTGAGCCGGAATTGTAAACATTACCAGTATTCTCATCAATTCACAGCTTTCCTCCTCGAAACTCGACAATTGTACACGGCCATAAGGATAGTATTGGTCTAATTACTTATATTTCAGGTGTTGCTTACAGGTTCCTAATCATTTCCATGTACTGTCCTTGTATACTTTAAGGGTTTTACCGAAAGGTGGCAGTTTTCTTGGAAATATATCCATGAATAATCAAGGTTTAAACTGTTTCATTCCAAAAACGCCAGCCATTACAGCCTCAATTGTAAATATGAACAGTATTCTCTTCATTTTAAGGCATTATACACAAATTCTCAGCTTTATAAACGGCTTTTCTTCATATTTGAAACCTGTTTCTTCAAAAAAACGCCCAGTAAAATAGCCGGAATTGTAAATTTACCAATATTCTCGTCATTTCAAAGCATTATACCTCTAATCTCGGGGTTTGACCACGGCCATAAAGATAGTATTGCACCATTTACTCGTATTTGAAGTGCTTTTAAAGGTTCCTAATCATTTCCATGTACTAACATTGTGTATTTTAAGATTTTTACCAAAATGAGACAGTTTTCCTAGAAACATATACAGGAATCTTCAAGGCTTAAACTGTTTTATTCAAAAAACTCCTACCAATTCAGTCTCATTTGTAAATAGACAGTATTCTCTTTATTTAACAGCTTTTTACACAAAATCTGAGTTCACTAAATAGTACCTCTTAATGTGTGAAAGAACATTCTTTGGGGAAAAAACAAAGTAACTGAGCCAGAATTGTAAACATTACCAGTATTCTCGTCAATTCACAGCTTTCTACCTCGAATCTCGGCAATTGTACACAGCCATAAGGATAGGATGGGTTAATTACTTATATTTCAGGTGTTTTCTACAGGTTCCTAATCATTTCCGTGTAATGACATTGTGTATTTTAAGACTTTTAACAAAATTAGTCAGTTTTCCTAGAAACATATACATGAATCTGCAAGGCTTAAACTGTTTTATTCAAAAAACTCCTACCAATTCAGTCTCATTTGTAAATAGAAACAGTATTCTCTTTATTTAACAGCTTTTTACACAAAATCTGAGTTCACTAAATAGTACCTCTTAATGTGTGAAAGAACATTCTTTGGGGAAAAAACAAAGTAACTGAGCCAGAATTGTAAACATTACCAGTATTCCCGTCAATTCACAGCTTTCTACCTCGAATCTCGGCAATTGTACACAGCCATAAGGATAGGATGGGTTAATTACTTATATTTCAGGTGTTTTCTACAGGTTCCTAATCATTTCCGTGTACTGACATTGTGTATTTTAAGAGTTTTACCAAAATTAGTCAGTTTTCCTAGAAACATATTCATGAATATTCAAGGCTTAAACTGTTTTATTCAAAAAACTCCTACCAATTCAGTCTCATTTGTAAATAGAAACAGTATTCTCTTTATTTAACAGCTTTTTACACAAAATCTGAGTTCACTAAATAGTAACTCTTAATGTGTGAAAGAACTCTCTTCAGAAAAAAACAAAGTAACTGAGCCGGAATTGTAAACATTACCAGTATTCTCATCAATTCACAGCTTTCCTCCTCGAAACTCGACAATTGTACACGGCCATAAGGATAGTATTGGTCTAATTACTTATATTTCAGGTGTTGCTTACAGGTTCCTAATCATTTCCATGTACTGTCCTTGTATACTTTAAGGGTTTTACCGAAATGCGGCAGTTTTCTTGGAAATATATCCATGAAAAATCAAGGTTTAAACTGTTTCATTCCAAAAACGCCAGCCATTACAGCCTCAATTGTAAATATGAACAGTATTCTCTTCATTTTAAGGCATTATACACAAATTCTCAGCTTTATAAACGGCTTTTCTTCATATTTGAAACCTGTTTCTTCAAAAAAACGCCCAGTAAAATAGCCGGAATTGTAAATTTACCAATATTCTCGTCATTTCAAAGCATTATACCTCTAATCTCGGGGTTTGACCACGGCCATAAAGATAGTATTGCACCATTTACTTGTATTTGAAGTGCTTTTAAAGGTTCCTAATCATTTCCATGTACTAACATTGTGTATTTTAAGATTTTTACCAAAATGAGACAGTTTTCCTAGAAACATATACAGGAATCTTCAAGGCTTAAACTGTTTTATTCAAAAAACTCCTACCAATTCAGTCTCATTTGTAAATAGACAGTATTCTCTTTATTTAACAGCTTTTTACACAAAATCTGAGTTCACTAAATAGTACCTCTTAATGTGTGAAAGAACATTCTTTGGGGAAAAAACAAAGTAACTGAGCCAGAATTGTAAACATTACCAGTATTCTCGTCAATTCACAGCTTTCTACCTCGAATCCGGCAATTGTACACAGCCATAAGGATAGGATGGGTTAATTACTTATATTTCAGGTGTTTTCTACAGGTTCCTAATCATTTCCGTGTAATGACATTGTGTATTTTAAGACTTTTAACAAAATTAGTCAGTTTTCCCAGAAACATATACATGAATCTGCAAGGCTTAAACTGTTTTATTCAAAAAACTCCTACCAATTCAGTCTCATTTGTAAATAGAAACAGTATTCTCTTTATTTAACAGCTTTTTACACAAAATCTGAGTTCACTAAATAGTACCTCTTAATGTGTGAAAGAACATTCTTTGGGGAAAAAACAAAGTAACTGAGCCGGAATTGTAAACATTACCAGTATTCTCGTCAATTCACAGCTTTCTACCTCGAATCTCGGCAATTGTACACAGCCATAAGGATAGGATGGGTTAATTACTTATATTTCAGGTGTTTTCTACAGGTTCCTAATCATTTCCGTGTACTGACATTGTGTATTTTAAGAGTTTTACCAAAATTAGTCAGTTTTCCTAGAAACATATACATGAATATTCAAGGCTTAAACTGTTTTATTCAAAAAACTCCTACCAATTCAGTCTCATTTGTAAATAGAAACAGTATTCTCTTTATTTAACAGCTTTTTACACAAAATCTGAGTTCACTAAATAGTAACTCTTAATGTGTGAAAGAACTCTCTTCAGAAAAAAACAAAGTAACTGAGCCGGAATTGTAAACATTACCAGTATTCTCATCAATTCACAGCTTTCCTCCTCGAAACTCGACAATTGTACACGGCCATAAGGATAGTATTGGTCTAATTACTTATATTTCAGGTGTTGCCTACAGGTTCCTAATCATTTCCATGTACTGTCCTTGTATACTTTAAGGGTTTTACCGAAATGCGGCAGTTTTCTTGGAAATATATCCATGAATAATCAAGGTTTAAACTGTTTCATTCCAAAAACGCCAGCCATTACAGCCTCAATTGTAAATATGAACAGTATTCTCTTCATTTTAAGGCATTATACACAAATTCTCAGCTTTATAAACGGCTTTTCTTCATATTTGAAACCTGTTTCTTCAAAAAAACGCCCAGTAAAATAGCCGGAATTGTAAATTTACCAATATTCTCGTCATTTCAAAGCATTATACCTCTAATCTCGGGGTTTGACCACGGCCATAAAGATAGTATTGCACCATTTACTTGTATTTGAAGTGCTTTTAAAGGTTCCTAATCATTTCCATGTACTAACATTGTGTATTTTAAGATTTTTACCAAAATGAGACAGTTTTCCTAGAAACATATACAGGAATCTTCAAGGCTTAAACTGTTTTATTCAAAAAACTCCTACCAATTCAGTCTCATTTGTAAATAGACAGTATTCTCTTTATTTAACAGCTTTTTACACAAAATCTGAGTTCACTAAATAGTACCTCTTAATGTGTGAAAGAACATTCTTTGGGGAAAAAACAAAGTAACTGAGCCAGAATTGTAAACATTACCAGTATTCTCGTCAATTCACAGCTTTCTACCTCGAATCTCGGCAATTGTACACAGCCATAAGGATAGGATGGGTTAATTACTTATATTTCAGGTGTTTTCTACAGGTTCCTAATCATTTCCGTGTACTGACATTGTGTATTTTAAGAGTTTTACCAAAATTAGTCAGTTTTCCTAGAAACATATACATGAATCTTCAAGGCTTAAACTGTTTTATTCAAAAAACTCCTACCAATTCAGTCTCATTTGTAAATAGAAACAGTATTCTCTTTATTTAACAGCTTTTTACACAAAATCTGAGTTCACTAAATAGTAACTCTTAATGTGTGAAAGAACTCTCTTCAGAAAAAAACAAAGTAACTGAGCCGGAATTGTAAACATTACCAGTATTCTCATCAATTCACAGCTTTCCTCCTCGAAACTCGACAATTGTACACGGCCATAAGGATAGTATTGGTCTAATTACTTATATTTCAGGTGTTGCTTACAGGTTCCTAATCATTTCCATGTACTGTCCTTGTATACTTTAAGGGTTTTACCGAAATGCGGCAGTTTTCTTGGAAATATATCCATGAATAATCAAGGTTTAAACTGTTTCATTCCAAAAACGCCAGCCATTACAGCCTCAATTGTAAATATGAACAGTATTCTCTTCATTTTAAGGCATTATACACACATTCTCAGCTTTATAAACGGCTTTTCTTCATATTTGAAACCTGTTTCTTCAAAAAAACGCCCAGTAAAATAGCCGGAATTGTAAATTTACCAATATTCTCGTCATTTCAAAGCATTATACCTCTAATCTCGGGGTTTGACCACGGCCATAAAGATAGTATTGCACCATTTACTTGTATTTGAAGTGCTTTTAAAGGTTCCTAATCATTTCCATGTACTAACATTGTGTATTTTAAGATTTTTACCAAAATGAGACAGTTTTCCTAGAAACATATACAGGAATCTTCAAGGCTTAAACTGTTTTATTCAAAAAACTCCTACCAATTCAGTCTCATTTGTAAATAGACAGTATTCTCTTTATTTAACAGCTTTTTACACAAAATCTGAGTTCACTAAATAGTACCTCTTAATGTGTGAAAGAACATTCTTTGGGGAAAAAACAAAGTAACTGAGCCAGAATTGTAAACATTACCAGTATTCTCGTCAATTCACAGCTTTCTACCTCGAATCTCGGCAATTGTACACAGCCATAAGGATAGGATGGGTTAATTACTTATATTTCTGGTGTTTTCTACAGGTTCCTAATCATTTCCGTGTACTGACATTGTGTATTTTAAGACTTTTACCAAAATTAGTCAGTTTTCCTAGAAACATATACATGAATCTTCAAGGCTTAAACTGTTTTATTCAAAAAACTCCTACCAATTCAGTCTCATTTGTAAATAGAAACAGTTTTCTCTTTATTTAACAGCTTTTTACACAAAATCTGTGTTCACTAAATAGTAACTCTTAATGTGTGAAAGGACTCTCTTCAGAAAAAAACAAAGTAACTGAGCCGGAATTGTAAACATTACCAGTATTCTCATCAATTCACAGCTTTCCTCCTCGAAACTCGACAATTGTACACGGCCATAAGGATAGTATTGGTCTAATTACTTATATTTCAGGTGTTGCTTACAGGTTCCTAATCATTTCCATGTACTGTCCTTGTATACTTTAAGGGTTTTACCGAAAGGCGGCAGTTTTCTTGGAAATATATCCATGAATAATCAAGGTTTAAACTGTTTCATTCCAAAAACGCCAGCCATTACAGCCTCAATTGTAAATATGAACAGTATTCTCTTCATTTTAAGGCATTATACACAAATTCTCAGCTTTATAAACGGCTTTTCTTCATATTTGAAACCTGTTTCTTCAAAAAAACGCCCAGTAAAATAGCCGGAATTGTAAATTTACCAATATTCTCGTCATTTCAAAGCATTATACCTCTAATCTCGGGGTTTGACCACGGCCATAAAGATAGTATTGCACCATTTACTTGTATTTGAAGTGCTTTTAAAGGTTCCTAATCATTTCCATGTACTAACATTGTGTATTTTAAGATTTTTACCAAAATGAGACAGTTTTCTTAGAAACATATACAGGAATCTTCAAGGCTTAAACTGTTTTATTCAAAAAACTCCTACCAATTCAGTCTCATTTGTAAATAGACAGTATTCTCTTTATTTAACAGCTTTTTACACAAAATCTGAGTTCACTAAATAGTACCTCTTAATGTGTGAAAGAACATTCTTTGGGGAAAAAACAAAGTAACTGAGCCAGAATTGTAAACATTACCAGTATTCTCGTCAATTCACAGCTTTCTACCTCGAATCTCGGCAATTGTACACAGCCATAAGGATAGGATGGGTTAATTACTTATATTTCAGGTGTTTTCTACAGGTTCCTAATCATTTCCGTGTACTGACATTGTGTATTTTAAGACTTTTACCAAAATTAGTCAGTTTTCCTAGAAACATATACATGAATCCTCAAGGCTTAAACTGTTTTATTCAAAAAACTCCTACAAATTCAGTCTCATTTGTAAATAGAAACAGTATTCTCTTTATTTAACAGCTTTTTACACAAAATCTGAGTTCACTAAATAGTAACTCTTAATGTGTGAAAGGACTCTCTTCTGAAAAAAACAAAGTAACTGAGCCGGAATTGTAAACATTACCAGTATTCTCATCAATTCACAGCTTTCCTCCTCGAAACTCGACAATTGTACACGGCCATAAGGATAGTATTGGTCTAATTACTTATATTTCAGGTGTTGCTTACAGGTTCCTAATCATTTCCATGTACTGTCCTTGTATACTTTAAGGGTTTTACCGAAATGCGGCAGTTTTCTTGGAAATATATCCATGAATAATCAAGGTTTAAACTGTTTCATTCCAAAAACGCCAGCCATTACAGCCTCAATTGTAAATATGAACAGTATTCTCTTCATTTTAAGGCATTATACACAAATTCTCAGCTTTATAAACGGCTTTTCTTCATATTTGAAACCTGTTTCTTCAAAAAAACGCCCAGTAAAATAGCCGGAATTGTAAATTTACCAATATTCTCGTCATTTCAAAGCATTATACCTCTAATCTCGGGGTTTGACCACGGCCATAAAGATAGTATTGCACCATTTACTTGTATTTGAAGTGCTTTTAAAGGTTCCTAATCATTTCCATGTACTAACATTGTGTATTTTAAGATTTTTACCAAAATGAGACAGTTTTCCTAGAAACATATACAGGAATCTTCAAGGCTTAAACTGTTTTATTCAAAAAACTCCTACCAATTCAGTCTCATTTGTAAATAGACAGTATTCTCTTTATTTAACAGCTTTTTACACAAAATCTGAGTTCACTAAATAGTACCTCTTAATGTGTGAAAGAACATTCTTTGGGGAAAAAACAAAGTAACTGAGCCAGAATTGTAAACATTACCAGTATTCTCGTCAGTTCACAGCTTTCTACCTCGAATCTCGGCAATTGTACACAGCCATAAGGATAGGATGGGTTAATTACTTATATTTCAGGTGTTTTCTACAGGTTCCTAATCATTTCCGTGTACTGACATTGTGTATTTTAAGAGTTTTACCAAAATTAGTCAGTTTTCCTAGAAACATATACATGAATCTTCAAGGCTTAAACTGTTTTATTCAAAAAACTCCTACCAATTCAGTCTCATTTGTAAATAGAAACAGTATTCTCTTTATTTAACAGCTTTTTACACAAAATCTGAGTTCACTAAATAGTAACTCTTAATGTGTGAAAGAACTCTCTTCAGAAAAAAACAAAGTAACTGAGCCGGAATTGTAAACATTACCAGTATTCTCATCAATTCACAGCTTTCCTCCTCGAAACTCGACAATTGTACACGGCCATAAGGATAGTATTGGTCTAATTACTTATATTTCAGGTGTTGCTTACAGGTTCCTAATCATTTCCATGTACTGTCCTTGTATACTTTAAGGGTTTTACCGAAATGCGGCAGTTTTCTTGGAAATATATCCATGAATAATCAAGGTTTAAACTGTTTCATTCCAAAAACGCCAGCCATTACAGCCTCAATTGTAAATATGAACAGTATTCTCTTCATTTTAAGGCATTATACACAAATTCTCAGCTTTATAAACGGCTTTTCTTCATATTTGAAACCTGTTTCTTCAAAAAAACGCCCAGTAAAATAGCCGGAATTGTAAATTTACCAATATTCTCGTCATTTCAAAGCATTATACCTCTAATCTCGGGGTTTGACCACGGCCATAAAGATAGTATTGCACCATTTACTTGTATTTGAAGTGCTTTTAAAGGTTCCTAATCATTTCCATGTACTAACATTGTGTATTTTAAGATTTTTACCAAAATGAGACAGTTTTCCTAGAAACATATACAGGAATCTTCAAGGCTTAAACTGTTTTATTCAAAAAACTCCTACCAATTCAGTCTCATTTGTAAATAGACAGTATTCTCTTTATTTAACAGCTTTTTACACAAAATCTGAGTTCACTAAATAGTACC
Source organism: Myotis yumanensis (assembly GCF_028538775.1). Lineage (NCBI taxonomy): Eukaryota > Metazoa > Chordata > Mammalia > Chiroptera > Vespertilionidae > Myotis > Myotis yumanensis. The sequence goes on from NW_027223800.1 coordinate 239,484, forward strand.
TCTTAATGTGTGAAAGAACATTCTTTGGGGAAAAAACAAAGTAACTGAGCCAGAATTGTAAACATTACCAGTATTCTCGTCAATTCACAGCTTTCTACCTCGAATCTCGGCAATTGTACACAGCCATAAGGATAGGATGGGTTAATTACTTATATTTCAGGTGTTTTCTACAGGTTCCTAATCATTTCCGTGTACTGACATTGTGTATTTTAAGACTTTTACCAAAATTAGTCAGTTTTCCTAGAAACATATACATGAATCTTCAAGGCTTAAACTGTTTTATTCAAAAAACTCCTACCAATTCAGTCTCATTTGTAAATAGAAACAGTATTCTCTTTATTTAACAGCTTTTTACACAAAATCTGAGTTCACTAAATAGTAACTCTTAATGTGTGAAAGAACTCTCTTCAGAAAAAAACAAAGTAACTGAGCCGGAATTGTAAACATTACCAGTATTCTCATCAATTCACAGCTTTCCTCCTCGAAACTCGACAATTGTACACGGCCATAAGGATAGTATTGGTCTAATTACTTATATTTCAGGTGTTGCTTACAGGTTCCTAATCATTTCCATGTACTGTCCTTGTATACTTTAAGGGTTTTACCGAAATGCGGCAGTTTTCTTGGAAATATATCCATGAATAATCAAGGTTTAAACTGTTTCATTCCAAAAACGCCAGCCATTACAGCCTCAATTGTAAATATGAACAGTATTCTCTTCATTTTAAGGCATTATACACAAATTCTCAGCTTTATAAACGGCTTTTCTTCATATTTGAAACCTGTTTCTTCAAAAAAACGCCCAGTAAAATAGCCGGAATTGTAAATTTACCAATATTCTCGTCATTTCAAAGCATTATACCTCTAATCTCGGGGTTTGACCACGGCCATAAAGATAGTATTGCACCATTTACTTGTATTTGAAGTGCTTTTAAAGGTTCCTAATCATTTCCATGTACTAACATTGTGTATTTTAAGATTTTTACCAAAATGAGACAGTTTTCCTAGAAACATATACAGGAATCTTCAAGGCTTAAACTGTTTTATTCAAAAAACTCCTACCAATTCAGTCTCATTTGTAAATAGACAGTATTCTCTTTATTTAACAGCTTTTTACACAAAATCTGAGTTCACTAAATAGTACCTCTTAATGTGTGAAAGAACATTCTTTGGGGAAAAAACAAAGTAACTGAGCCAGAATTGTAAACATTACCAGTATTCTCGTCAATTCACAGCTTTCTACCTCGAATCTCGGCAATTGTACACAGCCATAAGGATAGGATGGGTTAATTACTTATATTTCAGGTGTTTTCTACAGGTTCCTAATCATTTCCGTGTACTGACATTGTGTATTTTAAGACTTTTACCAAAATTAGTCAGTTTTCCTAGAAACATATACATGAATCTTCAAGGCTTAAACTGTTTTATTCAAAAAACTCCTACCAATTCAGTCTCATTTGTAAATAGAAACAGTATTCTCTTTATTTAACAGCTTTTTACACAAAATCTGAGTTCACTAAATAGTAACTCTTAATGTGTGAAAGAACTCTCTTCAGAAAAAAACAAAGTAACTGAGCCGGAATTGTAAACATTACCAGTATTCTCATCAATTCACAGCTTTCCTCCTCGAAACTCGACAATTGTACACGGCCATAAGGATAGTATTGGTCTAATTACTTATATTTCAGGTGTTGCTTACAGGTTCCTAATCATTTCCATGTACTGTCCTTGTATACTTTAAGGGTTTTACCGAAATGCGGCAGTTTTCTTGGAAATATATCCATGAATAATCAAGGTTTAAACTGTTTCATTCCAAAAACGCCAGCCATTACAGCCTCAATTGTAAATATGAACAGTATTCTCTTCATTTTAAGGCATTATACACAAATTCTCAGCTTTATAAACGGCTTTTCTTCATATTTGAAACTTGTTTCTTCAAAAAAACGCCCAGTAAAATAGCCGGAATTGTAAATTTACCAATATTCTCGTCATTTCAAAGCATTATACCTCTAATCTCGGGGTTTGACCACGGCCATAAAGATAGTATTGCACCATTTACTCGTATTTGAAGTGCTTTTAAAGGTTCCTAATCATTTCCATGTACTAACATTGTGTATTTTAAGATTTTTACCAAAATGAGACAGTTTTCCTAGAAACATATACAGGAATCTTCAAGGCTTAAACTGTTTTATTCAAAAAACTCCTACCAATTCAGTCTCATTTGTAAATAGACAGTATTCTCTTTATTTAACAGCTTTTTACACAAAATCTGAGTTCACTAAATAGTACCTCTTAATGTGTGAAAGAACATTCTTTGGGGAAAAAACAAAGTAACTGAGCCAGAATTGTAAACATTACCAGTATTCTCGTCAATTCACAGCTTTCTACCTCGAATCTCGGCAATTGTACACAGCCATAAGGATAGGATGGGTTAATTACTTATATTTCAGGTGTTTTCTACAGGTTCCTAATCATTTCCGTGTAATGACATTGTGTATTTTAAGACTTTTAACAAAATTAGTCAGTTTTCCTAGAAACATATACCTGAATCTGCAAGGCTTAAACTGTTTTATTCAAAAAACTCCTACCAATTCAGTCTCATTTGTAAATAGAAACAGTATTCTCTTTATTTAACAGCTTTTTACACAAAATCTGAGTTCACTAAATAGTACCTCTTAATGTGTGAAAGAACATTCTTTGGGGAAAAAACAAAGTAACTGAGCCAGAATTGTAAACATTACCAGTATTCCCGTCAATTCACAGCTTTCTACCTCGAATCTCGGCAATTGTACACAGCCATAAGGATAGGATGGGTTAATTACTTATATTTCAGGTGTTTTCTACAGGTTCCTAATCATTTCCGTGTACTGACATTGTGTATTTTAAGAGTTTTACCAAAATTAGTCAGTTTTCCTAGAAACATATTCATGAATATTCAAGGCTTAAACTGTTTTATTCAAAAAACTCCTACCAATTCAGTCTCATTTGTAAATAGAAACAGTATTCTCTTTATTTAACAGCTTTTTACACAAAATCTGAGTTCACTAAATAGTAACTCTTAATGTGTGAAAGAACTCTCTTCAGAAAAAAACAAAGTAACTGAGCCGGAATTGTAAACATTACCAGTATTCTCATCAATTCACAGCTTTCCTCCTCGAAACTCGACAATTGTACACGGCCATAAGGATAGTATTTGTCTAATTACTTATATTTCAGGTGTTGCTTACAGGTTCCTAATCATTTCCATGTACTGTCCTTGTATACTTTAAGGGTTTTACCGAAATGCGGCAGTTTTCTTGGAAATATATCCATGAAAAATCAAGGTTTAAACTGTTTCATTCCAAAAACGCCAGCCATTACAGCCTCAATTGTAAATATGAACAGTATTCTCTTCATTTTAAGGCATTATACACAAATTCTCAGCTTTATAAACGGCTTTTCTTCATATTTGAAACCTGTTTCTTCAAAAAAACGCCCAGTAAAATAGCCGGAATTGTAAATTTACCAATATTCTCGTCATTTCAAAGCATTATACCTCTAATCTCGGGGTTTGACCACGGCCATAAAGATAGTATTGCACCATTTACTTGTATTTGAAGTGCTTTTAAAGGTTCCTAATCATTTCCATGTACTAACATTGTGTATTTTAAGATTTTTACCAAAATGAGACAGTTTTCCTAGAAACATATACAGGAATCTTCAAGGCTTAAACTGTTTTATTCAAAAAACTCCTACCAATTCAGTCTCATTTGTAAATAGACAGTATTCTCTTTATTTAACAGCTTTTTACACAAAATCTGAGTTCACTAAATAGTACCTCTTAATGTGTGAAAGAACATTCTTTGGGGAAAAAACAAAGTAACTGAGCCAGAATTGTAAACATTACCAGTATTCTCGTCAATTCACAGCTTTCTACCTCGAATCTCGGCAATTGTACACAGCCATAAGGATAGGATGGGTTAATTACTTATATTTCAGGTGTTTTCTACAGGTTCCTAATCATTTCCGTGTAATGACATTGTGTATTTTAAGACTTTTAACAAAATTAGTCAGTTTTCCTAGAAACATATACATGAATCTGCAAGGCTTAAACTGTTTTATTCAAAAAACTCCTACCAATTCAGTCTCATTTGTAAATAGAAACAGTATTCTCTTTATTTAACAGCTTTTTACACAAAATCTGAGTTCACTAAATAGTACCTCTTAATGTGTGAAAGAACATTCTTTGGGGAAAAAACAAAGTAACTGAGCCAGAATTGTAAACATTACCAGTATTCTCGTCAATTCACAGCTTTCTACCTCGAATCTCGGCAATTGTACACAGCCATAAGGATAGGATGGGTTAATTACTTATATTTCAGGTGTTTTCTACAGGTTCCTAATCATTTCCGTGTACTGACATTGTGTATTTTAAGAGTTTTACCAAAATTAGTCAGTTTTCCTAGAAACATATACATGAATATTCAAGGCTTAAACTGTTTTATTCAAAAAACTCCTACCAATTCAGTCTCATTTGTAAATAGAAACAGTATTCTCTTTATTTAACAGCTTTTTACACAAAATCTGAGTTCACTAAATAGTACCTCTTAATGTGTGAAAGAACATTCTTTGGGGAAAAAACAAAGTAACTGAGCCAGAATTGTAAACATTACCAGTATTCTCGTCAATTCACAGCTTTCTACCTCGAATCTCGGCAATTGTACACAGCCATAAGGATAGGATGGGTTAATTACTTATATTTCAGGTGTTTTCTACAGGTTCCTAATCATTTCCGTGTAATGACATTGTGTATTTTAAGAGTTTTACCAAAATTAGTCAGTTTTCCTAGAAACATATACATGAATATTCAAGGCTTAAACTGTTTTATTCAAAAAACTCCTACCAATTCAGTCTCATTTGTAAATAGAAATAGTATTCTCTTTATTTAACAGCTTTTTACACAAAATCTGAGTTCACTAAATAGTAACTCTTAATGTGTGAAAGAACTCTCTTCAGAAAAAAACAAAGTAACTGAGCCGGAATTGTAAACATTACCAGTATTCTCATCAATTCACAGCTTTCCTCCTCGAAACTCGACAATTGTACACGGCCATAAGGATAGTATTGGTCTAATTACTTATATTTCAGGTGTTGCCTACAGGTTCCTAATCATTTCCATGTACTGTCCTTGTATACTTTAAGGGTTTTACCGAAATGCGGCAGTTTTCTTGGAAATATATCCATGAATCATCAAGGTTTAAACTGTTTCATTCCAAAAACGCCAGCCATTACAGCCTCAATTGTAAATATGAACAGTATTCTCTTCATTTTAAGGCATTATAAACAAATTCTCAGCTTTATAAACGGCTTTTCTTCATATTTGAAACCTGTTTCTTCAAAAAAAACGCCCAGTAAAATAGCCGGAATTGTAAATTTACCAATATTCTCGTCATTTCAAAGCATTATACCTCTAATCTCGGGGTTTGACCACGGCCATAAAGATAGTATTGCACCATTTACTCGTATTTGAAGTGCTTTTAAAGGTTCCTAATCATTTCCATGTACTAACATTGTGTATTTTAAGATTTTTACCAAAATGAGACAGTTTTCCTAGAAACATATACAGGAATCTTCAAGGCTTAAACTGTTTTATTCAAAAAACTCCTACCAATTCAGTCTCATTTGTAAATAGACAGTATTCTCTTTATTTAACAGCTTTTTACACAAAATCTGAGTTCACTAAATAGTACCTCTTAATGTGTGAAAGAACATTCTTTGGGTAAAAAACAAAGTAACTGAGCCAGAATTGTAAACATTACCAGTATTCTCCTCAATTCACAGCTTTCTACCTCGAATCTCGGCAATTGTACACAGCCATAAGGATAGGATGGGTTAATTACTTATATTTCAGGTGTTTTCTACAGGTTCCTAATCATTTCCGTGTAATGACATTGTGTATTTTAAGACTTTTAACAAAATTAGTCAGTTTTCCTAGAAACATATACATGAATCTGCAAGGCTTAAACTGTTTTATTCAAAAAACTCCTACCAATTCAGTCTCATTTGTAAATAGAAACAGTATTCTCTTTATTTAACAGCTTTTTACACAAAATCTGAGTTCACTAAATAGTACCTCTTAATGTGTGAAAGGACTCTCTTCAGAAAAAAACAAAGTAACTGAGCCGGAATTGTAAACATTACCAGTATTCTCATCAATTCACAGCTTTCCTCCTCGAAACTCGACAATTGTACACGGCCATAAGGATAGTATTGGTCTAATTACTTATATTTCAGGTGTTGCTTACAGGTTCCTAATCATTTCCATGTACTGTCCTTGTATACTTTAAGGGTTTTACCGAAAGGCGGCAGTTTTCTTGGAAATATATCCATGAATAATCAAGGTTTAAACTGTTTCATTCCAAAAACGCCAGCCATTACAGCCTCAATTGTAAATATGAACAGTATTCTCTTCATTTTAAGGCATTATACACAAATTCTCAGCTTTATAAACGGCTTTTCTTCATATTTGAAACCTGTTTCTTCAAAAAAACGCCCAGTAAAATAGCCGGAATTGTAAATTTACCAATATTCTCGTCATTTCAAAGCATTATACCTCTAATCTCGGGGTTTGACCACGGCCATAAAGATAGTATTGCACCATTTACTTGTATTTGAAGTGCTTTTAAAGGTTCCTAATCATTTCCATGTACTAACATTGTGTATTTTAAGATTTTTACCAAAATGAGACAGTTTTCTTAGAAACATATACAGGAATCTTCAAGGCTTAAACTGTTTTATTCAAAAAACTCCTACCAATTCAGTCTCATTTGTAAATAGACAGTATTCTCTTTATTTAACAGCTTTTTACACAAAATCTGAGTTCACTAAATAGTACCTCTTAATGTGTGAAAGAACATTCTTTGGGGAAAAAACAAAGTAACTGAGCCAGAATTGTAAACATTACCAGTATTCTCGTCAATTCACAGCTTTCTACCTCGAATCTCGGCAATTGTACACAGCCATAAGGATAGGATGGGTTAATTACTTATATTTCAGGTGTTTTCTACAGGTTCCTAATCATTTCCGTGTACTGACATTGTGTATTTTAAGACTTTTACCAAAATTAGTCAGTTTTCCTAGAAACATATACATGAATCTTCAAGGCTTAAACTGTTTTATTCAAAAAACTCCTACAAATTCAGTCTCATTTGTAAATAGAAACAGTATTCTCTTTATTTAACAGCTTTTTACACAAAATCTGAGTTCACTAAATAGTAACTCTTAATGTGTGAAAGGACTCTCTTCTGAAAAAAACAAAGTAACTGAGCCGGAATTGTAAACATTACCAGTATTCTCATCAATTCACAGCTTTCCTCCTCGAAACTCGACAATTGTACACGGCCATAAGGATAGTATTGGTCTAATTACTTATATTTCAGGTGTTGCTTACAGGTTCCTAATCATTTCCATGTACTGTCCTTGTATACTTTAAGGGTTTTACCGAAATGCGGCAGTTTTCTTGGAAATATATCCATGAATAATCAAGGTTTAAACTGTTTCATTCCAAAAACGCCAGCCATTACAGCCTCAATTGTAAATATGAACAGTATTCTCTTCATTTTAAGGCATTATACACAAATTCTCAGCTTTATAAACGGCTTTTCTTCATATTTGAAACCTGTTTCTTCAAAAAAAACGCCCAGTAAAATAGCCGGAATTGTAAATTTACCAATATTCTCGTCATTTCAAAGCATTATACCTCTAATCTCGGGGTTTGACCACGGCCATAAAGATAGTATTGCACCATTTACTTGTATTTGAAGTGCTTTTAAAGGTTCCTAATCATTTCCATGTACTAACATTGTGTATTTTAAGATTTTTACCAAAATGAGACAGTTTTCCTAGAAACATATACAGGAATCTTCAAGGCTTAAACTGTTTTATTCAAAAAACTCCTACCAATTCAGTCTCATTTGTAAATAGACAGTATTCTCTTTATTTAACAGCTTTTTACACAAAATCTGAGTTCACTAAATAGTACCTCTTAATGTGTGAAAGAACATTCTTTGGGGAAAAAACAAAGTAACTGAGCCAGAATTGTAAACATTACCAGTATTCTCGTCAGTTCACAGCTTTCTACCTCGAATCTCGGCAATTGTACACAGCCATAAGGATAGGATGGGTTAATTACTTATATTTCAGGTGTTTTCTACAGGTTCCTAATCATTTCCGTGTACTGACATTGTGTATTTTAAGAGTTTTACCAAAATTAGTCAGTTTTCCTAGAAACATATACATGAATATTCAAGGCTTAAACTGTTTTATTCAAAAAACTCCTACCAATTCAGTCGCATTTGTAAATAGAAACAGTATTCTCTTTATTTAACAGCTTTTTACACAAAATCTGAGTTCACTAAATAGTAACTCTTAATGTGTGAAAGAACTCTCTTCAGAAAAAAACAAAGTAACTGAGCCGGAATTGTAAACATTACCAGTATTCTCATCAATTCACAGCTTTCCTCCTCGAAACTCGACAATTGTACACGGCCATAAGGATAGTATTGGTCTAATTACTTATATTTCAGGTGTTGCTTACAGGTTCCTAATCATTTCCATGTACTGTCCTTGTATACTTTAAGGGTTTTACCGAAATGCGGCAGTTTTCTTGGAAATATATCCATGAATAATCAAGGTTTAAACTGTTTCATTCCAAAAACGCCAGCCATTACAGCCTCAATTGTAAATATGAACAGTATTCTCTTCATTTTAAGGCATTATACACAAATTCTCAGCTTTATAAACGGCTTTTCTTCATATTTGAAACCTGTTTCTTCAAAAAAACGCCCAGTAAAATAGCCGGAATTGTAAATTTACCAATATTCTCGTCATTTCAAAGCATTATACCTCTAATCTCGGGGTTTGACCACGGCCATAAAGATAGTATTGCACCATTTACTCGTATTTGAAGTGCTTTTAAAGGTTCCTAATCATTTCCATGTACTAACATTGTGTATTTTAAGATTTTTACCAAAATGAGACAGTTTTCCTAGAAACATATACAGGAATCTTCAAGGCTTAAACTGTTTTATTCAAAAAACTCCTACCAATTCAGTCTCATTTGTAAATAGACAGTATTCTCTTTATTTAACAGCTTTTTACACAAAATCTGAGTTCACTAAATAGTACCTCTTAATGTGTGAAAGAACATTCTTTGGGGAAAAAACAAAGTAACTGAGCCAGAATTGTAAACATTACCAGTATTCTCGTCAATTCACAGCTTTCTACCTCGAATCTCGGCAATTGTACACAGCCATAAGGATAGGATGGGTTAATTACTTATATTTCAGGTGTTTTCTACAGGTTCCTAATCATTTCCGTGTAATGACATTGTGTATTTTAAGACTTTTAACAAAATTAGTCAGTTTTCCTAGAAACATATACATGAATCTGCAAGGCTTAAACTGTTTTATTCAAAAAACTCCTACCAATTCAGTCTCATTTGTAAATAGAAACAGTATTCTCTTTATTTAACAGCTTTTTACACAAAATCTGAGTTCACTAAATAGTACCTCTTAATGTGTGAAAGAACATTCTTTGGGGAAAAAACAAAGTAACTGAGCCAGAATTGTAAACATTACCAGTATTCCCGTCAATTCACAGCTTTCTACCTCGAATCTCGGCAATTGTACACAGCCATAAGGATAGGATGGGTTAATTACTTATATTTCAGGTGTTTTCTACAGGTTCCTAATCATTTCCGTGTTCTGACATTGTGTATTTTAAGAGTTTTACCAAAATTAGTCAGTTTTCCTAGAAACATATTCATGAATATTCAAGGCTTAAACTGTTTTATTCAAAAAGCTCCTACCAATTCAGTCTCATTTGTAAATAGAAACAGTATTCTCTTTATTTAACAGCTTTTTACACAAAATCTGAGTTCACTAAATAGTAACTCTTAATGTGTGAAAGAACTCTCTTCAGAAAAAAACAAAGTAACTGAGCCGGAATTGTAAACATTACCAGTATTCTCATCAATTCACAGCTTTCCTCCTCGAAACTCGACAATTGTACACGGCCATAAGGATAGTATTGGTCTAATTACTTATATTTCAGGTGTTGCTTACAGGTTCCTAATCATTTCCATGTACTGTCCTTGTATACTTTAAGGGTTTTACCGAAATGCGGCAGTTTTCTTGGAAATATATCCATGAATAATCAAGGTTTAAACTGTTTCATTCCAAAAACGCCAGCCATTACAGCCTCAATTGTAAATATGAACAGTATTCTCTTCATTTTAAGGCATTATACACAAATTCTCAGCTTTATAAACGGCTTTTCTTCATATTTGAAACCTGTTTCTTCAAAAAAAACGCCCAGTAAAATAGCCGGAATTGTAAATTTACCAATATTCTCGTCATTTCAAAGCATTATACCTCTAATCTCGGGGTTTGACCACGGCCATAAAGATAGTATTGCACCATTTACTCGTATTTGAAGTGCTTTTAAAGGTTCCTAATCATTTCCATGTACTAACATTGTGTATTTTAAGATTTTTACCAAAATGAGACAGTTTTCCTAGAAACATATACAGGAATCTTCAAGGCTTAAACTGTTTTATTCAAAAAACTCCTACCAATTCAGTCTCATTTGTAAATAGACAGTATTCTCTTTATTTAACAGCTTTTTACACAAAATCTGAGTTCACTAAATAGTACCTCTTAATGTGTGAAAGAACATTCTTTGGGGAAAAAACAAAGTAACTGAGCCAGAATTGTAAACATTACCAGTATTCTCGTCAATTCACAGCTTTCTACCTCGAATCTCGGCAATTGTACACAGCCATAAGGATAGGATGGGTTAATTACTTATATTTCAGGTGTTTTCTACAGGTTCCTAATCATTTCCGTGTAATGACATTGTGTATTTTAAGACTTTTAACAAAATTAGTCAGTTTTCCTAGAAACATATACATGAATCTGCAAGGCTTAAACTGTTTTATTCAAAAAACTCCTACCAATTCAGTCTCATTTGTAAATAGAAACAGTATTCTCTTTATTTAACAGCTTTTTACACAAAATCTGAGTTCACTAAATAGTACCTCTTAATGTGTGAAAGAACATTCTTTGGGGAAAAAACAAAGTAACTGAGCCAGAATTGTAAACATTACCAGTATTCCCGTCAATTCACAGCTTTCTACCTCGAATCTCGGCAATTGTACACAGCCATAAGGATAGGATGGGTTAATTACTTATATTTCAGGTGTTTTCTACAGGTTCCTAATCATTTCCGTGTTCTGACATTGTGTATTTTAAGAGTTTTACCAAAATTAGTCAGTTTTCCTAGAAACATATTCATGAATATTCAAGGCTTAAACTGTTTTATTCAAAAAGCTCCTACCAATTCAGTCTCATTTGTAAATAGAAACAGTATTCTCTTTATTTAACAGCTTTTTACACAAAATCTGAGTTCACTAAATAGTAACTCTTAATGTGTGAAAGAACTCTCTTCAGAAAAAAACAAAGTAACTGAGCCGGAATTGTAAACATTACCAGTATTCTCATCAATTCACAGCTTTCCTCCTCGAAACTCGACAATTGTACACGGCCATAAGGATAGTATTTGTCTAATTACTTATATTTCAGGTGTTGCTTACAGGTTCCTAATCATTTCCATGTACTGTCCTTGTATACTTTAAGGGTTTTACCGAAATGCGGCAGTTTTCTTGGAAATATATCCATGAATAATCAAGGTTTAAACTGTTTCATTCCAAAAACGCCAGCCATTACAGCCTCAATTGTAAATATGAACAGTATTCTCTTCATTTTAAGGCATTATACACAAATTCTCAGCTTTATAAACGGCTTTTCTTCATATTTGAAACCTGTTTCTTCAAAAAAACGCCCAGTAAAATAGCCGGAATTGTAAATTTACCAATATTCTCGTCATTTCAAAGCATTATACCTCTAATCTCGGGGTTTGACCACGGCCATAAAGATAGTATTGCACCATTTACTTGTATTTGAAGTGCTTTTAAAGGTTCCTAATCATTTCCATGTACTAACATTGTGTATTTTAAGATTTTTACCAAAATGAGACAGTTTTCCTAGAAACATATACAGGAATCTTCAAGGCTTAAACTGTTTTATTCAAAAAACTCCTACCAATTCAGTCTCTTTTGTAAATAGACAGTATTCTCTTTATTTAACAGCTTTTTACACAAAATCTGAGTTCACTAAATAGTACCTCTTAATGTGTGAAAGAACATTCTTTGGGGAAAAAACAAAGTAACTGAGCCAGAATTGTAAACATTACCAGTATTCTCGTCAGTTCACAGCTTTCTACCTCGAATCTCGGCAATTGTACACAGCCATAAGGATAGGATGGGTTAATTACTTATATTTCAGGTGTTTTCTACAGGTTCCTAATCATTTCCGTGTAATGACATTGTGTATTTTAAGACTTTTAACAAAATTAGTCAGTTTTCCTAGAAACATATACATGAATCTGCAAGGCTTAAACTGTTTTATTCAAAAAACTCCTACCAATTCAGTCTCATTTGTAAATAGAAACAGTATTCTCTTTATTTAACAGCTTTTTACACAAAATCTGAGTTCACTAAATAGTACCTCTTAATGTGTGAAAGAACATTCTCTGGGGAAAAAACAAAGTAACTGAGCCAGAATTGTAAACATTACCAGTATTCTCGTCAATTCACAGCTTTCTACCTCGAATCTCGGCAATTGTACACAGCCATAAGGATAGGATGGGTTAATTACTTATATTTCAGGTGTTTTCTACAGGTTCCTAATCATTTCCGTGTACTGACATTGTGTATTTTAAGAGTTTTACCAAAATTAGTCAGTTTTCCTAGAAACATATACATGAATATTCAAGGCTTAAACTGTTTTATTCAAAAAACTCCTACCAATTCAGTCTCATTTGTAAATAGAAACAGTATTCTCTTTATTTAACAGCTTTTTACACAAAATCTGAGTTCACTAAATAGTAACTCTTAATGTGTGAAAGAACTCTCTTCAGAAAAAAACAAAGTAACTGAGCCGGAATTGTAAACATTACCAGTATTCTCATCAATTCACAGCTTTCCTCCTCGAAACTCGACAATTGTACACGGCCATAAGGATAGTATTGGTCTAATTACTTATATTTCAGGTGTTGCTTACAGGTTCCTAATCATTTCCACGTACTGTCCTTGTATACTTTAAGGGTTTTACCGAAATGCGGCAGTTTTCTTGGAAATATATCCATGAATCATCAAGGTTTAAACTGTTTCATTCCAAAAACGCCAGCCATTACAGCCTCAATTGTAAATATGAACAGTATTCTCTTCATTTTAAGGCATTATACACAAATTCTCAGCTTTATAAACGGCTTTTCTTCATATTTGAAACCTGTTTCTTCAAAAAAAACGCCCAGTAAAATAGCCGGAATTGTAAATTTACCAATATTCTCGTCATTTCAAAGCATTATACCTCTAATCTCGGGGTTTGACCACGGCCATAAAGATAGTATTGCACCATTTACTCGTATTTGAAGTGCTTTTAAAGGTTCCTAATCATTTCCATGTACTAACATTGTGTATTTTAAGATTTTTACCAAAATGAGACAGTTTTCCTAGAAACATATACAGGAATCTTCAAGGCTTAAACTGTTTTATTCAAAAAACTCCTACCAATTCAGTCTCATTTGTAAATAGACAGTATTCTCTTTATTTAACAGCTTTTTACACAAAATCTGAGTTCACTAAATAGTACCTCTTAATGTGTGAAAGAACATTCTTTGGGTAAAAAACAAAGTAACTGAGCCAGAATTGTAAACATTACCAGTATTCTCCTCAATTCACAGCTTTCTACCTCGAATCTCGGCAATTGTACACAGCCATAAGGATAGGATGGGTTAATTACTTATATTTCAGGTGTTTTCTACAGGTTCCTAATCATTTCCGTGTAATGACATTGTGTATTTTAAGACTTTTAACAAAATTAGTCAGTTTTCCTAGAAACATATACATGAATCTGCAAGGCTTAAACTGTTTTATTCAAAAAACTCCTACCAATTCAGTCTCATTTGTAAATAGAAACAGTATTCTCTTTATTTAACAGCTTTTTACACAAAATCTGAGTTCACTAAATAGTACCTCTTAATGTGTGAAAGAACATTCTTTGGGGAAAAAACAAAGTAACTGAGCCAGAATTGTAAACATTACCAGTATTCCCGTCAATTCACAGCTTTCTACCTCGAATCTCGGCAATTGTACACAGCCATAAGGATAGGATGGGTTAATTACTTATATTTCAGGTGTTTTCTACAGGTTCCTAATCATTTCCGTGTACTGACATTGTGTATTTTAAGAGTTTTACCAAAATTAGTCAGTTTTCCTAGAAACATATACATGAATCTTCAAGGCTTAAACTGTTTTATTCAAAAAACTCCTACCAATTCAGTCTCATTTGTAAATAGAAACAGTATTCTCTTTATTTAACAGCTTTTTACACAAAATCTGAGTTCACTAAATAGTAACTCTTAATGTGTGAAAGAACTCTCTTCAGAAAAAAACAAAGTAACTGAGCCGGAATTGTAAACATTACCAGTATTCTCATCAATTCACAGCTTTCCTCCTCGAAACTCGACAATTGTACACGGCCATAAGGATAGTATTGGTCTAATTACTTATATTTCAGGTGTTGCCTACAGGTTCCTAATCATTTCCATGTACTGTCCTTGTATACTTTAAGGGTTTTTACCGAAATGCGGCAGTTTTCTTGGAAATATATCCATGAATAATCAAGGTTTAAACTGTTTCATTCCAAAAACGCCAGCCATTACAGCCTCAATTGTAAATATGAACAGTATTCTCTTCATTTTAAGGCATTATACACAAATTCTCAGCTTTATAAACGGCTTTTCTTCATATTTGAAACCTGTTTCTTCAAAAAAAACGCCCAGTAAAATAGCCGGAATTGTAAATTTACCAATATTCTCGTCATTTCAAAGCATTATACCTCTAATCTCGGGGTTTGACCACGGCCATAAAGATAGTATTGCACCATTTACTTGTATTTGAAGTGCTTTTAAAGGTTCCTAATCATTTCCATGTACTAACATTGTGTATTTTAAGATTTTTACCAAAATGAGACAGTTTTCCTAGAAACATATACAGGAATCTTCAAGGCTTAAACTGTTTTATTCAAAAAACTCCTACCAATTCAGTCTCATTTGTAAATAGACAGTATTCTCTTTATTTAACAGCTTTTTACACAAAATCTGAGTTCACTAAATAGTACCTCTTAATGTGTGAAAGAACATTCTTTGGGGAAAAAACAAAGTAACTGAGCCAGAATTGTAAACATTACCAGTATTCTCGTCAATTCACAGCTTTCTACCTCGAATCTCGGCAATTGTAAACAGCCATAAGGATAGGATGGGTTAATTACTTATATTTCAGGTGTTTTCTACAGGTTCCTAATCATTTCCGTGTACTGACATTGTGTATTTTAAGAGTTTTACCAAAATTAGTCAGTTTTCCTAGAAACATATACATGAATCTTCAAGGCTTAAACTGTTTTATTCAAAAAACTCCTACCAATTCAGTCTCATTTGTAAATAGAAACAGTATTCTCTTTATTTAACAGCTTTTTACACAAAATCTGAGTTCACTAAATAGTAACTCTTAATGTGTGAAAGAACTCTCTTCAGAAAAAAACAAAGTAACTGAGCCGGAATTGTAAACATTACCAGTATTCTCATCAATTCACAGCTTTCCTCCTCGAAACTCGACAATTGTACACGGCCATAAGGATAGTATTGGTCTAATTACTTATATTTCAGGTGTTGCTTACAGGTTCCTAATCATTTCCATGTACTGTCCTTGTATACTTTAAGGGTTTTACCGAAATGCGGCAGTTTTCTTGGAAATATATCCATGAATAATCAAGGTTTAAACTGTTTCATTCCAAAAACGCCAGCCATTACAGCCTCAATTGTAAATATGAACAGTATTCTCTTCATTTTAAGGCATTATACACAAATTCTCAGCTTTATAAACGGCTTTTCTTCATATTTGAAACCTGTTTCTTCAAAAAAACGCCCAGTAAAATAGCCGGAATTGTAAATTTACCAATATTCTCGTCATTTCAATGCATTATACCTCTAATCTCGGGGTTTGACCACGGCCATAAAGATAGTATTGCACCATTTACTTGTATTTGAAGTGCTTTTAAAGGTTCCTAATCATTTCCATGTACTAACATTGTGTATTTTAAGATTTTTACCAAAATGAGACAGTTTTCCTAGAAACATATACAGGAATCTTCAAGGCTTAAACTGTTTTATTCAAAAAACTCCTACCAATTCAGTCTCATTTGTAAATAGACAGTATTCTCTTTATTTAACAGCTTTTTACACAAAATCTGAGTTCACTAAATAGTACCTCTTAATGTGTGAAAGAACATTCTTTGGGGAAAAAACAAAGTAACTGAGCCAGAATTGTAAACATTACCAGTATTCTCGTCAATTCACAGCTTTCTACCTCGAATCTTGGCAATTGTACACAGCCATAAGGATAGGATGGGTTAATTACTTATATTTCAGGTGTTTTCTACAGGTTCCTAATCATTTCCGTGTACTGACATTGTGTATTTTAAGAGTTTTACCAAAATTAGTCAGTTTTCCTAGAAACATATACATGAATCTTCAAGGCTTAAACTGTTTTATTCAAAAAACTCCTACCAATTCAGTCTCATTTGTAAATAGAAACAGTATTCTCTTTATTTAACAGCTTTTTACACAAAATCTGAGTTCACTAAATAGTAACTCTTAATGTGTGAAAGAACTCTCTTCAGAAAAAAACAAAGTAACTGAGCCGGAATTGTAAACATTACCAGTATTCTCATCAATTCACAGCTTTCCTCCTCGAAACTCGACAATTGTACACGGCCATAAGGATAGTATTGGTCTAATTACTTATATTTCAGGTGTTGCTTACAGGTTCCTAATCATTTCCATGTACTGTCCTTGTATACTTTAAGGGTTTTACCGAAATGCGGCAGTTTTCTTGGAAATATATCCATGAATAATCAAGGTTTAAACTGTTTCATTCCAAAAACGCCAGCCATTACAGCCTCAATTGTAAATATGAACAGTATTCTCTTCATTTTAAGGCATTATACACAAATTCTCAGCTTTATAAACGGCTTTTCTTCATATTTGAAACCTGTTTCTTCAAAAAAACGCCCAGTAAAATAGCCGGAATTGTAAATTTACCAATATTCTCGTCATTTCAAAGCATTATACCTCTAATCTCGGGGTTTGACCACGGCCATAAAGATAGTATTACACCATTTACTTGTATTTGAAGTGCTTTTAAAGGTTCCTAATCATTTCCATGTACTAACATTGTGTATTTTAAGATTTATACCAAAATGAGACAGTTTTCCTAGAAACATATACAGGAATCTTCAAGGCTTAAACTGTTTTATTCAAAAAACTCCTACCAATTCAGTCTCATTTGTAAATAGACAGTATTCTCTTTATTTAACAGCTTTTTACACAAAATCTGAGTTCACTAAATAGTACCTCTTAATGTGTGAAAGAACATTCTTTGGGGAAAAAACAAAGTAACTGAGCCAGAATTGTAAACATTACCAGTATTCTCGTCAATTCACAGCTTTCTACCTCGAATCTCGGCAATTGTACACAGCCATAAGGATAGGATGGGTTAATTACTTATATTTCAGGTGTTTTCTACAGGTTCCTAATCATTTCCGTGTAATGACATTGTGTATTTTAAGACTTTTAACAAAATTAGTCAGTTTTCCTAGAAACATATACATGAATCTGCAAGGCTTAAACGGTTTTATTCAAAAAACTCCTACCAATTCAGTCTCATTTGTAAATAGAAACAGTATTCTCTTTATTTAACAGCTTTTTACACAAAATCTGAGTTCACTAAATAGTACCTCTTAATGTGTGAAAGAACATTCTTTGGGGAAAAAACAGTAACTGAGCCAGAATTGTAAACATTACCAGTATTCTCGTCAATTCACAGCTTTCTACCTCGAATCTCGGCAATTGTACACAGCCATAAGGATAGGATGGGTTAATTACTTATATTTCAGGTGTTTTCTACAGGTTCCTAATCATTTCCGTGTAATGACATTGTGTATTTTAAGACTTTTAACAAAATTAGTCAGTTTTCCTAGAAACATATACATGAATATTCAAGGCTTAAACTGTTTTATTCAAAAAACTCCTACCAATTCAGTCTCATTTGTAAATAGAAACAGTATTCTCTTTATTTAACAGCTTTTTACACAAAATCTGAGTTCACTAAATAGTAACTCTTAATGTGTGAAAGAACTCTCTTCAGAAAAAAACAAAGTAACTGAGCCGGAATTGTAAACATTACCAGTATTCTCATCAATTCACAGCTTTCCTCCTCGAAACTCGACAATTGTACACGGCCATAAGGATAGTATTGGTCTAATTACTTATATTTCAGGTGTTGCTTACAGGTTCCTAATCATTTCCATGTACTGTCCTTGTATACTTTAAGGGTTTTACCGAAATGCGGCAGTTTTCTTGGAAATATATCCATGAATAATCAAGGTTTAAACTGTTTCATTCCAAAAACGCCAGCCATTACAGCCTCAATTGTAAATATGAACAGTATTCTCTTCATTTTAAGGCATTATACACAAATTCTCAGCTTTATAAACGGCTTTTCTTCATATTTGAAACCTGTTTCTTCAAAAAAACGCCCAGTAAAATAGCCGGAATTGTAAATTTACCAATATTCTCGTCATTTCAAAGCATTATACCTCTAATCTCGGGGTTTGACCACGGCCATAAAGATAGTATTGCACCATTTACTTGTATTTGAAGTGCTTTTAAAGGTTCCTAATCATTTCCATGTACTAACATTGTGTATTTTAAGATTTTTACCAAAATGAGACAGTTTTCCTAGAAACATATACAGGAATCTTCAAGGCTTAATCTGTTTTATTCAAAAAACTCCTACCAATTCAGTCTCATTTGTAAATAGACAGTATTCTCTTTATTTAACAGCTTTTTACACAATCTGAGAAAACTAAATTGTACCTCTTAATGTGTAAAAGCATATTCTTTGGGGAAAAAAAAAGTAATGAGCCGGAATTGTAAACATTACCAGTATTCTCGACAATTCACAGCTTTCTACCTCGAATCTCGGCAATTGTACACAGCCATAAGGATAGGATGGGTTAATTACTTATATTTCAGGTGTTTTCTACAGGTTCCTAATCATTTCCGTGTACTGACATTGTGTATTTTAAGAGTTTTACCAAAATTAGTCAGTTTTCCTAGAAACATATACATGAATCTGCAAGGCTTAAAGTGTTTTATTCAAAAAACTCCTACCAATTCAGTCTCATTTGTAAATAGAAACAGTATTCTCTTTATTTAACAGCTTTTTACACAAAATCTGAGTTCACTAAATAGTAACTCTTAATGTGTGAAAGAACTCTCTTCAGAAAAAAACAAAGTAACTGAGCCGGAATTGTAAACATTACCAGTATTCTCATCAATTCACAGCTTTCCTCCTCGAAACTCGACAATTGTACACGGCCATAAGGATAGTATTGGTCTAATTACTTATATTTCAGGTGTTGCCTACAGGTTCCTAATCATTTCCATGTACTGTCCTTGTATACTTTAAGGGTTTTACCGAAATGCGGCAGTTTTCTTGGAAATATATCCATGAATAATCAAGGTTTAAACTGTTTCATTCCAAAAACGCCAGCCATTACAGCCTCAATTGTAAATATGAACAGTATTCTCTTCATTTTAAGGCATTATACACAAATTCTCAGCTTTATAAACGGCTTTTCTTCATATTTGAAACCTGTTTCTTCAAAAAAAACGCCCAGTAAAATAGCCGGAATTGTAAATTTACCAATATTCTCGTCATTTCAAAGCATTATACCTCTAATCTCGGGGTTTGACCACGGCCATAAAGATAGTATTGCACCATTTACTTGTATTTGAAGTGCTTTTAAAGGTTCCTAATCATTTCCATGTACTAACATTGTGTATTTTAAGATTTTTACCAAAATGAGACAGTTTTCCTAGAAACATATACAGGAATCTTCAAGGCTTAAACTGTTTTATTCAAAAAACTCCTACCAATTCAGTCTCATTTGTAAATAGACAGTATTCTCTTTATTTAACAGCTTTTTACACAAAATCTGAGTTCACTAAATAGTACCTCTTAATGCGTGAAAGAACATTCTTTGGGGAAAAAACAAAGTAACTGAGCCAGAATTGTAAACATTACCAGTATTCTCGTCAATTCACAGCTTTCTACCTCGAATCTCGGCAATTGTACACAGCCATAAGGATAGGATGGGTTAATTACTTATATTTCAGGTGTTTTCTACAGGTTCCTAATCATTTCCGTGTAATGACATTGTGTATTTTAAGACTTTTAACAAAATTAGTCAGTTTTCCTAGAAACATATACATGAATCTGCAAGGCTTAAACTGTTTTATTCAAAAAACTCCTACCAATTCAGTCTCATTTGTAAATAGAAACAGTATTCTCTTTATTTAACAGCTTTTTACACAAAATCTGAGTTCACTAAATAGTACCTCTTAATGTGTGAAAGAACATTCTTTGGGGAAAAAAACAAAGTAACTGAGCCAGAATTGTAAACATTACCAGTATTCTCGTCAATTCACAGCTTTCTACCTCGAATCTCGGCAATTGTACACAGCCATAAGGATAGGATGGGTTAATTACTTATATTTCAGGTGTTTTCTACAGGTTCCTAATCATTTCCGTGTACTGACATTGTGTATTTTAAGAGTTTTACCAAAATTAGTCAGTTTTCCTAGAAACATATACATGAATATTCAAGGCTTAAACTGTTTTATTCAAAAAACTCCTACCAATTCAGTCTCATTTGTAAATAGAAACAGTATTCTCTTTATTTAACAGCTTTTTACACAAAATCTGAGTTCACTAAATAGTAACTCTTAATGTGTGAAAGAACTCTCTTCAGAAAAAAACAAAGTAACTGAGCCGGAATTGTAAACATTACCAGTATTCTCATCAATTCACAGCTTTCCTCCTCGAAACTCGACAATTGTACACGGCCATAAGGATAGTATTGGTCTAATTACTTATATTTCAGGTGTTGCCTACAGGTTCCTAATCATTTCCATGTACTGTCCTTGTATACTTTAAGGGTTTTACCGAAATGCGGCAGTTTTCTTGGAAATATATCCATGAATAATCAAGGTTTAAACTGTTTCATTCCAAAAACGCCAGCCATTACAGCCTCAATTGTAAATATGAACAGTATTCTCTTCATTTTAAGGCATTATACACAAATTCTCAGCTTTATAAACGGCTTTTCTTCATATTTGAAACCTGTTTCTTCAAAAAAACGCCCAGTAAAATAGCCGGAATTGTAAATTTACCAATATTCTCGTCATTTCAAAGCATTATACCTCTAATCTCGGGGTTTGACCACGGCCATAAAGATAGTATTGCACCATTTACTTGTATTTGAAGTGCTTTTAAAGGTTCCTAATGATTTCCATGTACTAACATTGTGTATTTTAAGATTTTTACCAAAATGAGACAGTTTTCCTAGAAACATATACAGGAATCTTCAAGGCTTAAACTGTTTTATTCAAAAAACTCCTACCAATTCAGTCTCATTTGTAAATAGACAGTATTCTCTTTATTTAACAGCTTTTTACACAAAATCTGAGTTCACTAAATAGTACCTCTTAATGTGTGAAAGAACATTCTTTGGGGAAAAAACAAAGTAACTGAGCCAGAATTGTAAACATTACCAGTATTCTCGTCAATTCACAGCTTTCTACCTCGAATCTCGGCAATTGTACACAGCCATAAGGATAGGATGGGTTAATTACTTATATTTCAGGTGTTTTCTACAGGTTCCTAATCATTTCCGTGTACTGACATTGTGTATTTTAAGAGTTTTACCAAAATTAGTCAGTTTTCCTAGAAACATATACATGAATCTGCAAGGCTTAAACTGTTTTATTCAAAAAACTCCTACCAATTCAGTCTCATTTGTAAATAGAAACAGTATTCTCTTTATTTAACAGCTTTTTACACAAAATCTGAGTTCACTAAATAGTAACTCTTAATGTGTGAAAGAACTCTCTTCAGAAAAAAACAAAGTAACTGAGCCGGAATTGTATACATTACCAGTATTCTCATCAATTCACAGCTTTCCTCCTCGAAACTCGACAATTGTACACGGCCATAAGGATAGTATTCGTCTAATTACTTATATTTCAGGTGTTGCTTACAGGTTCCTAATCATTTCCATGTACTGTCCTTGTATACTTTAAGGGTTTTACCGAAATGCGGCAGTTTTCTTGGAAATATATCCATGAATAATCAAGGTTTAAACTGTTTCATTCCAAAAACGCCAGCCATTACAGCCTCAATTGTAAATATGAACAGTATTCTCTTCATTTTAAGGCATTATACACAAATTCTCAGCTTTATAAACGGCTTTTCTTCATATTTGAAACCTGTTTCTTCAAAAAAACGCCCAGTAAAATAGCCGGAATTGTAAATTTACCAATATTCTCGTCATTTCAAAGCATTATACCTCTAATCTCGGGGTTTGACCACGGCCATAAAGATAGTATTGCACCATTTACTTGTATTTGAAGTGCTTTTAAAGGTTCCTAATCATTTCCATGTACTAACATTGTGTATTTTAAGATTTTTACCAAAATGAGACAGTTTTCCTAGAAACATATACAGGAATCTTCAAGGCTTAAACTGTTTTATTCAAAAAACTCCTACCAATTCAGTCTCATTTGTAAATAGACAGTATTCTCTTTATTTAACAGCTTTTTACACAATCTGAGAACACTAAATTGTACCTCTTAATGTGTAAAAGCATATTCTTTGGGGAAAAAACAAAGTAATGAGCCGGAATTGTAAACATTACCAGTATTCTCAACAATTCACAGCTTTCTACCTCGAATCTCGGCAATTGTACACAGCCATAAGGATAGGATGGGTTAATTACTTATATTTCAGGTGTTTTCTACAGGTTCCTAATCATTTCCGTGTACTGACATTGTGTATTTTAAGAGTTTTACCAAAATTAGTCAGTTTTCCTAGAAACATATACATGAATCTGCAAGGCTTAAAGTGTTTTATTCAAAAAACTCCTACCAATTCAGTCTCATTTGTAAATAGAAACAGTATTCTCTTTATTTAACAGCTTTTTACACAAAATCTGAGTTCACTAAATAGTAACTCTTAATGTGTGAAAGAACTCTCTTCAGAAAAAAACAAAGTAACTGAGCCGGAATTGTAAACATTACCAGTATTCTCATCAATTCACAGCTTTCCTCCTCGAAACTCGACAATTGTACACGGCCATAAGGATAGTATTGGTCTAATTACTTATATTTCAGGTGTTGCTTACAGGTTCCTAATCATTTCCATGTACTGTCCTTGTATACTTTAAGGGTTTTACCGAAATGCGGCAGTTTTCTTGGAAATATATCCATGAATAATCAAGGTTTAAACTGTTTCATTCCAAAAACGCCAGCCATTACAGCCTCAATTGTAAATATGAACAGTATTCTCTTCATTTTAAGGCATTATACACAAATTCTCAGCTTTATAAACGGCTTTTCTTCATATTTGAAACCTGTTTCTTCAAAAAAACGCCCAGTAAAATAGCCGGAATTGTAAATTTACCAATATTCTCGTCATTTCAAAGCATTATACCTCTAATCTCGGGGTTTGACCACGGCCATAAAGATAGTATTACACCATTTACTTGTATTTGAAGTGCTTTTAAAGGTTCCTAATCATTTCCATGTACTAACATTGTGTATTTTAAGATTTATACCAAAATGAGACAGTTTTCCTAGAAACATATACAGGAATCTTCAAGGCTTAAACTGTTTTATTCAAAAAACTCCTACCAATTGAGTCTCATTTGTAAATAGACAGTATTCTCTTTATTTAACAGCTTTTTACACAAAATCTGAGTTCACTAAATAGTACCTCTTAATGTGTGAAAGAACATTCTTTGGGGAAAAAACAAAGTAACGGAGCCAGAATTGTAAACATTACCAGTATTCTCGTCAATTCACAGCTTTCTACCTCGAATCTCGGCAATTGTACACAGCCATAAAGATAGGATGGGTTAATTACTTATATTTCAGGTGTTTTCTACAGGTTCCTAATCATTTCCGTGTACTGACATTGTGTATTTTAAGAGTTTTACCAAAATTAGTCAGTTTTCCTAGAAACATATACATGAATATTCAAGGCTTAAACTGTTTTATTCAAAAAACTCCTACCAATTCAGTCTCATTTGTAAATAGAAACAGTATTCTCTTTATTTAACAGCTTTTTACACAAAATCTGAGTTCACTAAATAGTACCTCTTAATGTGTGAAAGAACATTCTTTGGGGAAAAAACAAAGTAACTGAGCCGGAATTGTAAACATTACCAGAATTCTCATCAATTCAAAGCTTTCCTCCTCGAAACTCGACAATTTAACACGGCCATAAGGATAGTATTGGTCTAATTACTTATATTTCAGGTGTTGCTTACAGGTTCCTAATCATTTCCATGTACTGTCCTTGTATACTTTAAGGGTTTTACCGAAATGCGGCAGTTTTCTTGGAAATATATCCATGAATAATCAAGGTTTAAACTGTTTCATTCCAAAAACGCCAGCCATTACAGCCTCAATTGTAAATATGAACAGTATTCTCTTCATTTTAAGGCATTATACACAAATTCTCAGCTTTATAAACGGCTTTTCTTCATATTTGAAACCTGTTTCTTCAAAAAAAACGCCCAGTAAAATAGCCGGAATTGTAAATTTACCAATATTCTCGTCATTTCAAAGCATTGTACCTCTAATCTCGGGGTTTGACCACGGCCATAAAGATAGTATTGCACCATTTACTTGTATTAGAAGTGCTTTTAAAGGTTCCTAATCATTTCCATGTACAAACATTGTGTATTTTAAGAGTTTGACCAAAATGAGACAGTTTTCCCAGAAACATATACAGGAATCTTCAAGGCTTAAACTGTTTTATTCAAAAAACTCCTACCAATTCAGTCTCATTTGTAAATAGAAACAGTATTCTCTTCATTTAACAGCTTTTTACACAAAATCTGAGTTCATTAAATAGTAACTCTTAATGTGTGAAAGAACTCTCTTCAGAAAAAAACAAAGTAACTGAGCCGGAATTGTAAACATTACCAGTATTCTCGTCAATTCACAGCTTTCTACCTCGAATCTCGGCAATTGTACACAGCCATAAAGATAGGATGGGTTAATTACTTATATTTCAGGTGTTTTCTACAGGTTCCTAATCATTTCCGTGTACTGACATTGTGTATTTTAAGAGTTTTACCAAAATTAGTCAGTTTTCCTAGAAACATATACATGAATATTCAAGGCTTAAACTGTTTTATTCAAAAAACTCCTACCAATTCAGTCTCATTTGTAAATAGAAACAGTATTCTCTTTATTTAACAGCTTTTTACACAAAATCTGAGTTCACTAAATAGTAACTCTTAATGTGTGAAAGAACTCTCTTCAGAAAAAAAACAAAGTAACTGAGCCGGAATTGTAAACATTACCAGTATTCTCATCAATTCACAGCTTTCCTCCTCGAAACTCGACAATTGTACACGGCCATAAGGATAGTATTGGTCTAATTAATTATATTTCAGGTGTTGCTTACAGGTTCCTAATCATTTCCATGTACTGTCCTTGTATACTTTAAGGGTTTTACCGAAATGCGGCAGTTTTCTTGGAAATATATCCATGAATAATCAAGGTTTAAACTGTTTCATTCCAAAAACGCAAGCCATTACAGCCTCAATTGTAAATATGAACAGTATTCTCTTCATTTTAAGGCATTATACACAAATTCTCAGCTTTATAAACGGCTTTTCTTCATATTTGAAACCTGTTTCTTCAAAAAAACGCCCAGTAAAATAGCCGGAATTGTAAATTTACCAATATTCTCGTCATTTCAAAGCATTGTACCTCTAATCTCGGGGTTTGACCACGGCCATAAAGACAGTATTGCACCATTTACTTGTATTTGAAGTGCTTTTAAAGGTTCCTAATCATTTCCATGTACTAACATTGTGTATTTTAAGATTTTTACCAAAATGAGACAGTTTTCCTAGAAACATATACAGGAATCTTCAAGGCTTAAACTGTTTTATTCAAAAAACTCCTACCAATTCAGTCTCATTTCTAAATAGAAACAGTATTCTCTTTATTTAACAGCTTTTTACACAAAATCTGAGTTCACTAAATAGTAACTCTTAATGTGTGATAGAACTCTCTTCAGAAAAAAACAAAGTAACTGAGCCGGAATTGTAAACATTACCAGTATTCTCGTCAATTCACAGCTTTCTACCTAAAAACTCGACAATTGTACACAGCCATATGGATAATATGGGTCTAATTACTTATATTTCAGGTGTTGCGTACAGGTTCCTAATCATTTCCATGTACTGTGCTTGTGTATTTTAAGAGTTTTACCGAAATGCGGCAGTTTTCTTGGAAATATACCCATGAATCATCAAGGTTTAAACTGCTTCAGTCCAAAAACGCCAGCCATTACAGCGTCAATTGTAAATATGAACAGTATTCTCTTCATTTTAAGGCACTATACACAAATTCTCAGCTTTATAAATGGCTTTTCTTCATATTTGAAACCATTTTCTTCAAAAAAACGCCCAGTAAAATAGCCGGAATTGTAAATTTACCAGTATTCTCGTCATTTCATAGCATTATACCTCTAATCTCGGGGTTTGACCACGGCCATAAAGATAGTATTGCACCATTTACTTGTATTTGAAGTGCTTTTAAAGGTTCCTAATCATTTCCATGTACTAACATTGTGTATTTTAAGATTTTTACCAAAATGAGACAGTTTTCCTAGAAACATATACAGGAATCTTCAAGGCTTAAACTGTTTTATTCAAAAAACTCCTACCAATTCAGTCTCATTTGTGAATAGACAGTATTCTCTTTATTTAACAGCTTTTTACACAAAATCTGAGTTCACTAAATAGTACCTCTGAATGTGTGAAAGAACATTCTTTGGGGAAAAAACAAAGTAACGGAGCCAGAATTGTAAACATTACCAGTATTCTCGTCAATTCACAGCTTTCTACCTCGAATCTCGGCAATTGTACACAGCCATAAGGATAGGATGGGTTAATTACTTATATTTCAGGTGTTTTCTACAGGTTCCTAATCATTTCCGTGTAATGACATTGTGTATTTTAAGACTTTTAACAAAATTAGTCAGTTTTCCTAGAAACATATACATGAATCTGCAAGGCTTAAACTGTTTTATTCAAAAAACTCCTACCAATTCAGTCTCATTTGTAAATAGAAACAGTATTCTCTTTATTTAACAGCTTTTTACACAAAATCTGAGTTCACTAAACAGTATCTCTTAATGTGTGAAAGAACTCTCTTCAGAAAAAAACAAAGTAACTGAGCCGGAATTGTAAACATTACCAGTATTCTCATCAATTCACAGCTTTCCTCCTCGAAACTCGACAATTGTACACGGCCATAAGGATAGTATGGGTCTAATTACTTATATTTCAGGTGTTGCTTACAGGTTCCTAATCATTTCCATGTACTGTCCTTGTATACTTTAAGGGTTTTACCGAAATGCGGCAGTTTTCTTGGAAATATATCCATGAATAATCAAGGTTTAAACTGTTTCATTCCAAAAACGCCAGCCATTACAGCCTCAATTGTAAATATGAACAGTATTCTCTTCATTTTAAGGCATTATACACAAATTCTCAGCTTTATAAACGGCTTTTCTTCATATTTGAAACCTGTTTCTTCAAAAAAACGCCCAGTAATATAGCCGGAATTGTAAATTTACCAATATTCTCGTCATTTCAAAGCATTATACCTCTAATCTCGGGGTTTGACCATGGCCATAATGATAGTATTGCACCATTTACTTGTATTTGAAGTGCTTTTAAAGGTTCCTAATCATTTCCATGTACTAACATTGTGTATTTTAAGATTTTTACCAAAATGAGACAGTTTTCCTAGAAACATATACAGGAATCTTCAAGGCTTAAACTGTTTTATTCAAAAAACTCCTACCAATTCAGTCTCATTTGTAAATAGACAGTATTCTCTTTATTTAACAGCTTTTTACACAAAATCTGAGTTCACTAAATAGTAACTCTTAATGTGTGAAAGGACTCTCTTCAGAAAAAAACAAAGTAACTGAGCCGGAATTGTAAACATTACCAGTATTCTCGTCAATTCACAGCTTTCTACCTCGAAACTCCACAATTGTACACGGTTATAAGGATAGTATTGGTCTAATTACTTATATTTCAGGTGTTGCCTACAGGTTCCTAATCATTTCCATGTACTCTTCTTGTGTATTTTAATAGTTTTACCGAAATGCAGCAGTTTTCTTGGAAATATATCCATGAATCATCAAGGTTTAAACTGTTTCATTCCAAAAACGCCAGCCATTACAGCCTCAATTGTAAATATGAACAGTATTCTCTTCATTTTAAGGCATTATACACAAATTCTCAGCTTTATAAACGGCTTTTCTTCATATTTGAAACCTGTTTCTTCAAAAAAACGCCCAGTAAAATAGCCGGAATTGTAAATTTACCAGTATTCTCGTTATTTCATAGCATTATACCTCTAATCTCAGGGTTTGACCACAGCCATAAAGATAGTATGGCACCATTTACTCGTATTAGAAGTGCTTTTAAAGGTTCCTAATCATTTCCATGTACAAACATTGTGTATTTTAAGAGTTTGACCAAAATGAGACAGTTTTCCCAGAAACATATACAGGAATCTTCAAGGCTTAAACTGTTTTATTCAAAAAACTCCTACCAATTCAGTCTCATTTGTAAATAGAAACAGTATTCTCTTCATTTAACAGCTTTTTACACAAAATCTGAGTTCATTAAATAGTAACTCTTAATGTGTGAAAGAACTCTCTTCAGAAAAAAACAAAGTAACTGAGCCGGAATTGTAAACATTACCAGTATTCTCGTCAATTTACAGCTTTCTACCTCGAATCTCGGCAATTGTACACAGCCATAAAGATAGGATGGGTTAATTACTTATATTTCAGGTGTTTTCTACAGGTTCCTAATCATTTCCGTGTACTGACATTGTGTATTTTAAGAGTTTTACCAAAATTAGTCAGTTTTCCTAGAAACATATACATGAATATTCAAGGCTTAAACTGTTTTATTCAAAAAACTCCTACCAATTCAGTCTCATTTGTAAATAGAAACAGTATTCTCTTTATTTAACAGCTTTTTACACAAAATCTGAGTTCACTAAATAGTAACTCTTAATGTGTGAAAGAACTCTCTTCAGAAAAAAAACAAAGTAACTGAGCCGGAATTGTAAACATTACCAGTATTCTCGTCAATTCACAGCTTTCTACCTAAAAACTCGACAATTGTACACAGCCATATGGATAATATGGGTCTAATTACTTATATTTCAGGTGTTGCGTACAGGTTCCTAATCATTTCCATGTACTGTGCTTGTGTATTTTAAGAGTTTTACCGAAATGCGGCAGTTTTCTTGGAAATATACCCATGAATCATCAAGGTTTAAACTGCTTCAGTCCAAAAACGCCAGCCATTACAGCGTCAATTGTAAATATGAACAGTATTCTCTTCATTTTAAGGCACTATACACAAATTCTCAGCTTTATAAATGGCTTTTCTTCATATTTGAAACCATTTTCTTCAAAAAAACGCCCAGTAATATAGCCGGAATTGTAAATTTACCAATATTCTCGTCATTTCAAAGCATTATACCTCTAATCTCGGGGTTTGACCACGGCCATAATGATAGTATTGCACCATTTACTTGTATTTGAAGTGCTTTTAAAGGTTCCTAATCATTTCCATGTACTAACATTGTGTATTTTAAGATTTTTACCAAAATGAGACAGTTTTCCTAGAAACATATACAGGAATCTTCAAGGCTTAAACTGTTTTATTCAAAAAACTCCTACCAATTCAGTCTCATTTGTAAATAGACAGTATTCTCTTTATTTAACAGCTTTTTACACAAAATCTGAGTTCACTAAATAGTACCTCTTAATGTGTGAAAGAACATTCTTTGGGGAAAAAACAAAGTAACTGAGCCAGAATTGTAAACATTACCAGTATTCTCGTCAATTCACAGCCTTCTACCTCGAATCTCGGCAATTGTACACAGCCATAAGGATAGGATGGGTTAATTACTTATATTTCAGGTGTTTTCTACAGATTCCTAATCTATTCCGTGTACTGACATTGTGTATTTTAAGAGTTTTACCAAAATTAGTCAGTTTTCCTAGAAACTTATACATGAATATTCAAGGCTTAAACTGTTTTATTCAAAAAACTCCTACCAATTCAGTCTCATTTGTAAATAGAAACAGTATTCTCTTTATTTAACAGCTTTTTACACAAAATCTGAGTTCACTAAATAGTAACTCTTAATATGTGAAAGAACTCTCTTCAGAAAAAAACAAAGTAACTGAGCCGGAATTGTAAACATTACCAGTATTCTCATCAATTCACAGCTTTCCTCCTCGAAACTCGACAATTGTACACGGCCATAAGGATAGTATTGGTCTAATTACTTATATTTCAGGTGTTGCTTACAGGTTCCTAATCATTTCCATGTACTGTCCTTGTATACTTTAAGGGTTTTACCGAAATGCGGCAGTTTTCTTGGAAATATATCCATGAATAATCAAGGTTTAAACTGTTTCATTACAAAAACGCCAGCCATTACAGCCTCAATTGTAAATATGAACAGTATTCTCTTCATTTTAAGGCATTATACACAAATTCTCAGCTTTATAAACGGCTTTTCTTCATATTTGAAACCTGTTTCTTCAAAAAAACGCCCAGTAAAATAGCCGGAATTGTAAATTTACCAATATTCTCGTCATTTCAAAGCATTATACCTCTAATCTCGGGGTTTGACCACGGCCATAAAGATAGTATTGCACCATTTACTTGTATTTGAAGTGCTTTTAAAGGTTCCTAATCATTTCCATGTACTAACATTGTGTATTTTAAGACTTTTAACAAAATTAGTCAGTTTTCCTAGAAACATATACATGAATCTGCAAGGCTTAAACTGTTTTATTCAAAAAACTCCTACCAATTCAGTCTCATTTGTAAATAGACAGTATTCTCTTTATTTAACAGCTTTTTACAGAAAATCTGAGTTCACTAAATAGTACCTCTTAATGTGTGAAAGAACTCTCTTCAGAAAAAAACAAAGTAACTGAGCCGGAATTGTAAACATTACCAGTATTCTCATCAATTCACAGCTTTCCTCCTCGAAACTCGACAATTGTACACAGCCATAAGGATAGGATGGGTTAATTACTTATATTTCAGGTGTTGCTTACAGGTTCCTAATCATTTCCATGTACTGTCCTTGTATACTTTAAGGGTTTTACCGAAATGCGGCAGTTTTCTTGGAAATATATCCATGAATAATCAAGGTTTAAACTGTTTCATTCCAAAAACGCCAGCCATTACAGCCTCAATTGTAAATATGAACAGTATTCTCTTCATTTTAAGGCATTATACACAAATTCTCAGCTTTATAAACGGCTTTTCTTCATATTTGAAACCTGTTTCTTCAAAAAAACGCCCAGTAAAATAGCCGGAATTGTAAATTTACCAATATTCTCGTCATTTCAAAGCATTATACCTCTAATCTCGGGGTTTGACCACGGCCATAAAGATAGTATTGCACCATTTACTTGTTTTTGAAGTGCTTTTAAAGGTTCCTAATCATTTCCATGTACTAACATTGTGTATTTTAAGATTTTTACCAAAATGAGACAGTTTTCCTAGAAACATATACAGGAATCTTCAAGGCTTAAACTGTTTTATTCAAAAAACTCCTACCAATTCAGTCTCATTTGTAAATAGAAACAGTATTCTCTTTATTTAACAGCTTTTTACACAAAATCTGAGTTCACTAAATAGTACCTCTTAATGTGTGAAAGAACATTCTTTGGGGAAAAAACAAAGTAACTGAGCCAGAATTGTAAACATTACCAGTATTCTCGTCAATTCACAGCTTTCTACCTCGAATCTCGGCAATTGTACAGAGCCATAAGGATAGGATGGGTTAATTACTTATATTTGAGCTGTTTTCTACAGGTTCCTAATCATTTCCGTGTAATGACATTGTGTATTTTAAGACTTTTAACAAAATTAGTCAGTTTTCCTAGAAACATATACATGAATATTCAAGGCTTAAACTGTTTTATTCAAAAAACTCCTACCAATTCAGTCTCATTTGTAAATAGAAACAGTATTCTCTTTATTTAACAGCTTTTTACACAAAATCTGAGTTCACTAAATAGTAACTCTTAATGTGTGAAAGAACTCTCTTCAGAAAAAAACAAAGTAACTGAGCCGGAATTGTAAACATTACCAGTATTCTCATCAATTCACAGCTTTCCTCCTCGAAACTCGACAATTGTACACGGCCATAAGGATAGTATTGGTCTAATTACTTATATTTCAGGTGTTGCTTACAGGTTCCTAATCATTTCCATGTACTGTCCTTGTATACTTTAAGGGTTTTACCGAAATGCGGCAGTTTTCTTGGAAATATATCCATGAATCATCAAGGTTTAAACTGTTTCATTCCAAAAACGCCAGCCATTACAGCCTCAATTGTAAATATGAACAGTATTCTCTTCATTTTAAGGCATTATACACAAATTCTCAGCTTTATAAACGGCTTTTCTTCATATTTGAAACCTGTTTCTTCAAAAAAACGCCCAGTAAAATAGCCGGAATTGTAAATTTACCAGTATTCTCGTCATTTCATAGCATTATACCTCTAATCTCAGGGTTTGACCACAGCCATAAAGATAGTATGGAACCATTTACTCGTATTTGAAGTGCTTTTAAAGGTTCCTAATCATTTCCATGTACAAACATTGTGCATTTTAAGAGTTTGACCAAAATGAGACAGTTTTCCCAGAAACATATACAGGAATCTTCAAGGCTTAAACTGTTTTATTCAAAAAACTCCTACCAATTCAGTCTCATTTGTAAATAGAAACAGTATTCTCTTTATTTAACAGCTTTTTACACAAAATCTGAGTTCATTAAATAGTAACTCTTAATGTGTGCAAGAACTCTCTTCAGAAAAAAACAAAGTAACTGAGCCGGAATTGTAAACATTACCAGTATTCTCGTAAATTCACAGCTTTCTACCTCGAATCTCGGCAATTGTACACGGCCATATGGATAATATGGGTCTAATTACTTATATTTCAGGTGTTGCCTACAGGTTCCTAATCATTTCCATGTACTGTCCTTGTATACTTTAAGGGTTTTACCGAAATGCGGCAGTTTTCTTGGAAATATATCCATGAATAATCAAGGTTTAAACTGTTTCATTCCAAAAACGCCAGCCATTACAGCCTCAATTGTAAATATGAACAGTATTCTCTTCATTTTAAGGCATTATACACAAATTCTCAGTTTTATAAACGGCTTTTCTTCATATTTGAAACCATTTTCTTCAAAAAAACGCCCAGTAAAATAGCCGGAATTGTAAATTTACCAGTATTCTCGTCATTTCAAAGCATTATACCTCCAGTCTCGGGGTTTGACCACCTCCATAAAGATAGTATTGCACCATTTACTCGTATTTGAAGTGCTTTTAAAGGCACCTAATCATTTCCATGTACTAACATTGTGTATTTTAAGAGTTTTACCAAAATGAGACAGTTTTCCTAGAAACATATACAGGAATCTTCAAGGCTTAAACTGTTTTATTCAAAAAACTCCTACCAATTCAGTCTCATTTGTAAATAGAAACAGTATTCTCTTTATTTAACAGCTTTTTACACAAAATCTGAGTTCACTAAATAGTACCTCTTAATGTGTGAAAGAACATTCTTTGGGGAAAAAACAAAGTAACTGAGCCAGAATTGTAAACATTACCAGTATTCTCGTCAATTCACAGCTTTCTACCTCGAATCTCGGCAATTGTACACAGCCATAAGGATAGGATGGGTTAATTACTTATATTTCAGGTGTTTTCTACAGGTTCCTAATCATTTCCGTGTACTGACATTGTGTATTTTAAGAGTTTTACCAAAATTAGTCAGTTTTCCTAGAAACATATACATGAATATTCAAGGCTTAAACTGTTTTATTCAAAAAACTCCTACCAATTCAGTCTCATTTGTAAATAGAAACAGTATTCTCTTTATTTAACAGCTTTTTACACAAAATCTGAGTTCACTAAATAGTAACTCTTAATGTGTGAAAGAACTCTCTTCAGAAAAAAACAAAGTAACTGAGCCGGAATTGTAAACATTACCAGTATTCTCATCAATTCACAGCTTTCCTCCTCGAAACTCGACAATTGTACACGGCCATAAGGATAGTATTGGTCTAATTACTTATATTTCAGGTGTTGCCTACAGGTTCCTAATCATTTCCATGTACTGTCCTTGTATACTTTAAGGGTTTTACCGAAATGCGGCAGTTTTCTTGGAAATATATCCATGAATAATCAAGGTTTAAACTGTTTCATTCCAAAAACGCCAGCCATTACAGCCTCAATTGTAAATATGAACAGTATTCTCTTCATTTTAAGGCATTATACACAAATTCTCAGCTTTATAAACGGCTTTTCTTCATATTTGAAACCTGTTTCTTCAAAAAAAACGCCCAGTAAAATAGCCGGAATTGTAAATTTACCAATATTCTCGTCATTTCAAAGCATTATACCTCTAATCTCGGGGTTTGACCACGGCCATAAAGATAGTATTGCACCATTTACTTGTATTTGAAGTGCTTTTAAAGGTTCCTAATCATTTCCATGTACTAACATTGTGTATTTTAAGATTTTTACCAAAATGAGACAGTTTTCCTAGAAACATATACAGGAATCTTCAAGGCTTAAACTGTTTTATTCAAAAAACTCCTACCAATTCAGTCTCATTTGTAAATAGACAGTATTCTCTTTATTTAACAGCTTTTTACACAAAATCTGAGTTCACTAAATAGTACCTCTTAATGTGTGAAAGAACATTCTTTGGGGAAAAAACAAAGTAACTGAGCCAGAATTGTAAACATTACCAGTATTCTCGTCAATTCACAGCTTTCTACCTCGAATCTCGGCAATTGTACACAGCCATAAGGATAGGATGGGTTAATTACTTATATTTCAGGTGTTTTCTACAGGTTCCTAATCATTTCCGTGTACTGACATTGTGTATTTTAAGAGTTTTACCAAAATTAGTCAGTTTTCCGAGAAACATATACATGAATCTGCAAGGCTTAAACTGTTTTATTCAAAAAACTCCTACCAATTCAGTCTCATTTGTAAATAGAAACAGTATTCTCTTTATTTAACAGCTTTTTACACAAAATCTGAGTTCACTAAATAGTAACTCTTAATGTGTGAAAGAACTCTCTTCAGAAAAAAACAAAGTAACTGAGCCGGAATTGTAAACATTACCAGTATTCTCATCAATTCACAGCTTTCCTCCTCGAAACTCGACAATTGTACACGGCCATAAGGATAGTATTGGTCTAATTACTTATATTTCAGGTGTTGCCTACAGGTTCCTAATCATTTCCATGTACTGTCCTTGTATACTTTAAGGGTTTTACCGAAATGCGGCAGTTTTCTTGGAAATATATCCATGAATAATCAAGGTTTAAACTGTTTCATTCCAAAAACGCCAGCCATTACAGCCTCAATTGTAAATATGAACAGTATTCTCTTCATTTTAAGGCATTATACACAAATTCTCAGCTTTATAAACGGCTTTTCTTCATATTTGAAACCTGTTTCTTCAAAAAAACGCCCAGTAAAATAGCCGGAATTGTAAATTTACCAATATTCTCGTCATTTCAAAGCATTATACCTCTAATCTCGGGGTTTGACCACGGCCATAAAGATAGTATTGCACCATTTACTTGTATTTGAAGTGCTTTTAAAGGTTCCTAATCATTTCCATGTACTAACATTGTGTATTTTAAGATTTTTACCAAAATGAGACAGTTTTCCTAGAAACATATACAGGAATCTTCAAGGCTTAAACTGTTTTATTCAAAAAACTCCTACCAATTCAGTCTCATTTGTAAATAGAAACAGTATTCTCTTTATTTAACAGCTTTTTACACAAAATCTGAGTTCACTAAATAGTACCTCTTAATGTGTGAAAGAACATTCTTTGGGGAAAAAACAAAGTAACTGAGCCAGAATTGTAAACATTACCAGTATTCTCGTCAATTCACAGCTTTCTACCTCGAATCTCGGCAATTGTACACAGCCATAAGGATAGGATGGGTTAATTACTTATATTTCAGGTGTTTTCTACAGGTTCCTAATCATTTCCGTGTACTGACATTGTGTATTTTAAGAGTTTTACCAAAATTAGTCAGTTTTCCGAGAAACATATACATGAATCTGCAAGGCTTAAACTGTTTTATTCAAAAAACTCCTACCAATTCAGTCTCATTTGTAAATAGAAACAGTATTCTCTTTATTTAACAGCTTTTTACACAAAATCTGAGTTCACTAAATAGTACCTCTTAATGTGTGAAAGAACATTCTTTGGGGAAAAAACAAAGTAACTGAGCCGGAATTGTAAACATTACCAGTATTCTCATCAATTCACAGCTTTCCTCCTCGAAACTCGACAATTGTACACGGCCATAAGGATAGTATTGGTCTAATTACTTATATTTCAGGTGTTGCTTACAGGTTCCTAATCATTTCCATGTACTGTCCTTGTATACTTTAAGGGTTTTACCGAAATGCGGCAGTTTTCTTGGAAATATATCCATGAATAATCAAGGTTTAAACTGTTTCATTCCAAAAACGCCAGCCATTACAGCCTCAATTGTAAATATGAACAGTATTCTCTTCATTTTAAGGCATTATACACAAATTCTCAGCTTTATAAACGGCTTTTCTTCATATTTGAAACCTGTTTCTTCAAAAAAACGCCCAGTAAAATAGCCGGAATTGTAAATTTACCAATATTCTCGTCATTTCAAAGCATTATACCTCTAATCTCGGGGTTTGACCACGGCCATAAAGATAGTATTGCACCATTTACTTGTATTTGAAGTGCTTTTAAAGGTTCCTAATCATTTCCATGTACTAACATTGTGTATTTTAAGATTTTTACCAAAATGAGACAGTTTTCCTAGAAACATATACAGGAATCTTCAAGGCTTAAACTGTTTTATTCAAAAAACTCCTACCAATTCAGTCTCATTTGTAAATAGAAACAGTATTCTCTTTATTTAACAGCTTTTTACACAAAATCTGAGTTCACTAAATAGTACCTCTTAATGTGTGAAAGAACATTCTTTGGGGAAAAAACAAAGTAACTGAGCCAGAATTGTAAACATTACCAGTATTCTCGTCAATTCACAGCTTTCTACCTCGAATCTCGGGAATTGTACACAGCCATAAGGATAGGATGGGTTAATTACTTATATTTCAGGTGTTTTCTACAGGTTCCTAATCATTTCCGTGTAATGACATTGTGTATTTTAAGAGTTTTACCAAAATTAGTCAGTTTTCCGAGAAACATATACATGAATCTGCAAGGCTTAAACTGTTTTATTCAAAAAACTCCTACCAATTCAGTCTCATTTGTAAATAGAAACAGTATTCTCTTTATTTAACAGCTTTTTACACAAAATCTGAGTTCACTAAATAGTAACTCTTAATGTGTGAAAGAACTCTCTTCAGAAAAAAACAAAGTAACTGAGCCGGAATTGTAAACATTACCAGTATTCTCATCAATTCACAGCTTTCCTCCTCGAAACTCGACAATTGTACACGGCCATAAGGATTGTATTGGTCTAATTACTTATATTTCAGGTGTTGCCTACAGGTTCCTAATCATTTCCATGTACTGTCCTTGTATACTTTAAGGGTTTTACCGAAATGCGGCAGTTTTCTTGGAAATATATCCATGAATAATCAAGGTTTAAACTGTTTCATTCCAAAAACGCCAGCCATTACAGCCTCAATTGTAAATATGAACAGTATTCTCTTCATTTTAAGGCATTATACACAAATTCTCAGCTTTATAAACGGCTTTTCTTCATATTTGAAACCTGTTTCTTCAAAAAAACGCCCAGTAAAATAGCCGGAATTGTAAATTTACCAATATTCTCGTCATTTCAAAGCATTATACCTCTAATCTCGGGGTTTGACCACGGCCATAAAGATAGTATTGCACCATTTACTTGTATTTGAAGTGCTTTTAAAGGTTCCTAATCATTTCCATGTACTAACATTGTGTATTTTAAGATTTTTACCAAAATGAGACAGTTTTCCTAGAAACATATACAGGAATCTTCAAGGCTTAAACTGTTTTATTCAAAAAACTCCTACCAATTCAGTCTCATTTGTAAATAGAAACAGTATTCTCTTTATTTAACAGCTTTTTACACAAAATCTGAGTTCACTAAATAGTACCTCTTAATGTGTGAAAGAACATTCTTTGGGGAAAAAACAAAGTAACTGAGCCAGAATTGTAAACATTACCAGTATTCTCGTCAATTCACAGCTTTCTACCTCGAATCTCGGCAATTGTACACAGCCATAAGGATAGGATGGGTTAATTACTTATATTTCAGGTGTTTTCTACAGGTTCCTAATCATTTCCGTGTAATGACATTGTGTATTTTAAGACTTTTAACAAAATTAGTCAGTTTTCCTAGAAACATATACATGAATATTCAAGGCTTAAACTGTTTTATTCAAAAAACTCCTACCAATTCAGTCTCATTTGTAAATAGAAACAGTATTCTCTTTATTTAACAGCTTTTTACACAAAATCTGAGTTCACTAAATAGTAACTCTTAATATGTGAAAGAACTCTCTTCAGAAAAAAACAAAGTAACTGAGCCGGAATTGTAAACATTACCAGTATTCTCATCAATTCACAGCTTTCCTCCTCGAAACTCGACAATTGTACACGGCCATAAGGATAGTATTGGTCTAATTACTTATATTTCAGGTGTTGCCTACAGGTTCCTAATCATTTCCATGTACTGTCCTTGTATACTTTAAGGGTTTTACCGAAATGCGGCAGTTTTCTTGGAAATATATCCATGAATAATCAAGGTTTAAACTGTTTCATTCCAAAAACGCCAGCCATTACAGCCTCAATTGTAAATATGAACAGTATTCTCTTCATTTTAAGGCATTATACACAAATTCTCAGCTTTATAAACGGCTTTTCTTCATATTTGAAACCTGTTTCTTCAAAAAAACGCCCAGTAAAATAGCCGGAATTGTAAATTTACCAATATTCTCGTCATTTCAAAGCATTATACCTCTAATCTCGGGGTTTGACCACGGCCATAAAGATAGTATTGCACCATTTACTTGTATTTGAAGTGCTTTTAAAGGTTCCTAATCATTTCCATGTACTAACATTGTGTATTTTAAGATTTTTACCAAAATGAGACAGTTTTCCTAGAAACATATACAGGAATCTTCAAGGCTTAAACTGTTTTATTCAAAAAACTCCTACCAATTCAGTCTCATTTGTAAATAGACAGTATTCTCTTTATTTAACAGCTTTTTACACAAAATCTGAGTTCACTAAATAGTACCTCTTAATGTGTGAAAGAACATTCTTTGGGGAAAAAACAAAGTAACTGAGCCAGAATTGTAAACATTACCAGTATTCTCGTCAATTCACAGCTTTCTACCTCGAATCTCGGCAATTGTACACAGCCATAAGGATAGGATGGGTTAATTACTTATATTTCAGGTGTTTTCTACAGGTTCCTAATCATTTCCGTGTACTGACATTGTGTATTTTAAGAGTTTTACCAAAATTAGTCAGTTTTCCTAGAAACATATACATGAGTATTCAAGGCTTAAACTGTTTTATTCAAAAAACTCCTACCAATTGAGTCTCATTTGTAAATAGACAGTATTCTCTTTATTTAACAGCTTTTTACACAAAATCTGAGTTCACTAAATAGTACCTCTTAATGTGTGAAAGAACATTCTTTGGGGAAAAAACAAAGTAACTGAGCCGGAATTTTAAACATTACCAGTATTCTCATCAATTCACAGCTTTCCTCCTCGAAACTCGACAATTTAACACGGCCATAAGGATAGTATTGGTCTAATTACTTATATTTCAGGTGTTGCTTACAGGTTCCTAATCATTTCCATGTACTGTCCTTGTATACTTTAAGGGTTTTACCGAAATGCGGCAGTTTTCTTGGAAATATATCCATGAATAATCAAGGTTTAAACTGTTTCATTCCAAAAACGCCAGCCATTACAGCCTCAATTGTAAATATGAACAGTATTCTCTTCATTTTAAGGCATTATACACAAATTCTCAGCTTTATAAACGGCTTTTCTTCATATTTGAAACCTGTTTCTTCAAAAAAACGCCCAGTAAAATAGCCGGAATTGTAAATTTACCAATATTCTCGTCATTTCAAAGCATTATACCTCTAATCTCGGGGTTTGACCACGGCCATAAAGATAGTATTGCACCATTTACTTGTATTTGAAGTGCTTTTAAAGGTTCCTAATCATTTCCATGTACTAACATTGTGTATTTTAAGAGTTTTACCAAAATGAGACAGTTTTCCTAGAAACATATACAGGAATCTTCAAGGCTTAAACTGTTTTATTCAAAAAACTCCTACCAATTGAGTCTCATTTGTAAATAGACAGTATTCTCTTTATTTAACAGCTTTTTACACAAAATCTGAGTTCACTAAATAGTACCTCTTAATGTGTGAAAGAACATTCTTTGGGGAAAAAACAAAGTAACGGAGCCAGAATTGTAAACATTACCAGTATTCTCGTCAATTCACAGCTATCTACCTCGAATCTCGGCAATTGTGCACAGCCATAAAGATAGGATGGGTTAATTACTTATATTTCAGGTGTTTTCTACAGGTTCCTAATCATTTTCGTGTACTGACATTGTGTATTTTAAGAGTTTTACCAAAATTAGTCAGTTTTCCTAGAAACATATACATGAATATTCAAGGCTTAAACTGTTTTATTCAAAAAACTCCTACCAATTCAGTCTCATTTGTAAATAGAAACAGTATTCTCTTTATTTAACAGCTTTTTACACAAAATCTGAGTTCACTAAATAGTACCTCTTAATGTGTGAAAGAACATTCTTTGGGGAAAAAACAAAGTAACTGAGCCGGAATTGTAAACATTACCAGTATTCTCATCAATTCACAGCTTTCCTCCTCGAAACTCGACAATTGTACACGGCCATAAGGATAGTATTGGTCTAATTACTTATATTTCAGGTGTTGCTTACAGGTTCCTAATCATTTCCATGTACTGTCCTTGTATACTTTAAGGGTTTTACCGAAATGCGGCAGTTTTCTTGGAAATATATCCATGAATAATCAAGGTTTAAACTGTTTCATTCCAAAAACGCCAGCCATTACAGCCTCAATTGTAAATATGAACAGTATTCTCTTCATTTTAAGGCATTATACACAAATTCTCAGCTTTATAAACGGCTTTTCTTCATATTTGAAACCTGTTTCTTCAAAAAAACGCCCAGTAAAATAGCCGGAATTGTAAATTTACCAATATTCTCGTCATTTCAAAGCATTATACCTCTAATCTCGGGGTTTGACCACGGCCATAAAGATAGTATTGCACCATTTACTTGTATTTGAAGTGCTTTTAAAGGTTCCTAATCATTTCCATGTACTAACATTGTGTATTTTAAGATTTTTACCAAAATGAGACAGTTTTCCTAGAAACATATACAGGAATCTTCAAGGCTTAAACTGTTTTATTCAAAAAACTCCTACCAATTCAGTCTCATTTGTAAATAGAAACAGTATTCTCTTTATTTAACAGCTTTTTACACAAAATCTGAGTTCACTAAATAGTACCTCTTAATGTGTGAAAGAACATTCTTTGGGGAAAAAACAAAGTAACGGAGCCAGAATTGTAAACATTACCAGTATTCTCGTCAATTCACAGCTTTCTACCTCGAATCTCGGCAATTGTACACAGCCATAAGGATAGGATGGGTTAATTACTTATATTTCAGGTGTTTTCTACAGGTTCCTAATCATTTCCGTGTACTGACATTGTGTATTTTAAGAGTTTTACCAAAATTAGTCAGTTTTCCTAGAAACATATACATGAATATTCAAGGCTTAAACTGTTTTATTCAAAAAACTCCTACCAATTCAGTCTCATTTGTAAATAGAAACAGTATTCTCTTTATTTAACAGCTTTTTACACAAAATCTGAGTTCACTAAATAGTAACTCTTAATGTGTGAAAGAACTCTCTTCAGAAAAAAACAAAGTAACTGAGCCGGAATTGTAAACATTACCAGTATTCTCATCAATTCACAGCTTTCCTCCTCGAAACTCGACAATTGTACACGGCCATAAGGATAGTATTGGTCTAATTACTTATATTTCAGGTGTTGCCTACAGGTTCCTAATCATTTCCATGTACTGTCCTTGTATACTTTAAGGGTTTTACCGAAATGCGGCAGTTTTCTTGGAAATATATCCATGAATAATCAAGGTTTAAACTGTTTCATTCCAAAAACGCCAGCCATTACAGCCTCAATTGTAAATATGAACAGTATTCTCTTCATTTTAAGGCATTATACACAAATTCTCAGCTTTATAAACGGCTTTTCTTCATATTTGAAACCTGTTTCTTCAAAAAAACGCCCAGTAAAATAGCCGGAATTGTAAATTTACCAATATTCTCGTCATTTCAAAGCATTATACCTCTAATCTCGGGGTTTGACCACGGCCATAAAGATAGTATTGCACCATTTACTTGTATTTGAAGTGCTTTTAAAGGTTCCT
This sequence comes from Myotis yumanensis, assembly GCF_028538775.1. Classification (NCBI taxonomy): domain Eukaryota; kingdom Metazoa; phylum Chordata; class Mammalia; order Chiroptera; family Vespertilionidae; genus Myotis; species Myotis yumanensis. The sequence goes on from NW_027223800.1 coordinate 282,439, forward strand.
AATCATTTCCATGTACTAACATTGTGTATTTTAAGATTTTTACCAAAATGAGACAGTTTTCCTAGAAACATATACAGGAATCTTCAAGGCTTAAACTGTTTTATTCAAAAAACTCCTACCAATTCAGTCTCATTTGTAAATAGACAGTATTCTCTTTATTTAACAGCTTTTTACACAAAATCTGAGTTCACTAAATAGTACCTCTTAATGTGTGAAAGAACATTCTTTGGGGAAAAAACAAAGTAACTGAGCCAGAATTGTAAACATTACCAGTATTCTCGTCAATTCACAGCTTTCTACCTCGAATCTCGGCAATTGTACACAGCCATAAGGATAGGATGGGTTAATTACTTATATTTCAGGTGTTTTCTACAGGTTCCTAATCATTTCCGTGTACTGACATTGTGTATTTTAAGAGTTTTACCAAAATTAGTCAGTTTTCCGAGAAACATATACATGAATCTGCAAGGCTTAAACTGTTTTATTCAAAAAACTCCTACCAATTCAGTCTCATTTGTAAATAGAAACAGTATTCTCTTTATTTAACAGCTTTTTACACAAAATCTGAGTTCACTAAATAGTAACTCTTAATGTGTGAAAGAACTCTCTTCAGAAAAAAACAAAGTAACTGAGCCGGAATTGTAAACATTACCAGTATTCTCATCAATTCACAGCTTTCCTCCTCGAAACTCGACAATTGTACACGGCCATAAGGATAGTATTGGTCTAATTACTTATATTTCAGGTGTTGCCTACAGGTTCCTAATCATTTCCATGTACTGTCCTTGTATACTTTAAGGGTTTTACCGAAATGCGGCAGTTTTCTTGGAAATATATCCATGAATAATCAAGGTTTAAACTGTTTCATTCCAAAAACGCCAGCCATTACAGCCTCAATTGTAAATATGAACAGTATTCTCTTCATTTTAAGGCATTATACACAAATTCTCAGCTTTATAAACGGCTTTTCTTCATATTTGAAACCTGTTTCTTCAAAAAAACGCCCAGTAAAATAGCCGGAATTGTAAATTTACCAATATTCTCGTCATTTCAAAGCATTATACCTCTAATCTCGGGGTTTGACCACGGCCATAAAGATAGTATTGCACCATTTACTTGTATTTGAAGTGCTTTTAAAGGTTCCTAATCATTTCCATGTACTAACATTGTGTATTTTAAGATTTTTACCAAAATGAGACAGTTTTCCTAGAAACATATACAGGAATCTTCAAGGCTTAAACTGTTTTATTCAAAAAACTCCTACCAATTCAGTCTCATTTGTAAATAGAAACAGTATTCTCTTTATTTAACAGCTTTTTACACAAAATCTGAGTTCACTAAATAGTACCTCTTAATGTGTGAAAGAACATTCTTTGGGGAAAAAACAAAGTAACTGAGCCAGAATTGTAAACATTACCAGTATTCTCGTCAATTCACAGCTTTCTACCTCGAATCTCGGGAATTGTACACAGCCATAAGGATAGGATGGGTTAATTACTTATATTTCAGGTGTTTTCTACAGGTTCCTAATCATTTCCGTGTAATGACATTGTGTATTTTAAGAGTTTTACCAAAATTAGTCAGTTTTCCGAGAAACATATACATGAATCTGCAAGGCTTAAACTGTTTTATTCAAAAAACTCCTACCAATTCAGTCTCATTTGTAAATAGAAACAGTATTCTCTTTATTTAACAGCTTTTTACACAAAATCTGAGTTCACTAAATAGTAACTCTTAATGTGTGAAAGAACTCTCTTCAGAAAAAAACAAAGTAACTGAGCCGGAATTGTAAACATTACCAGTATTCTCATCAATTCACAGCTTTCCTCCTCGAAACTCGACAATTGTACACGGCCATAAGGATTGTATTGGTCTAATTACTTATATTTCAGGTGTTGCTTACAGGTTCCTAATCATTTCCATGTACTGTCCTTGTATACTTTAAGGGTTTTACCGAAATGCGGCAGTTTTCTTGGAAATATATCCATGAATAATCAAGGTTTAAACTGTTTCATTCCAAAAACGCCAGCCATTACAGCCTCAATTGTAAATATGAACAGTATTCTCTTCATTTTAAGGCATTATACACAAATTCTCAGCTTTATAAACGGCTTTTCTTCATATTTGAAACCTGTTTCTTCAAAAAAACGCCCAGTAAAATAGCCGGAATTGTAAATTTACCAATATTCTCGTCATTTCAAAGCATTATACCTCTAATCTCGGGGTTTGACCACGGCCATAAAGATAGTATTGCACCATTTACTTGTATTTGAAGTGCTTTTAAAGGTTCCTAATCATTTCCATGTACTAACATTGTGTATTTTAAGATTTTTACCAAAATGAGACAGTTTTCCTAGAAACATATACAGGAATCTTCAAGGCTTAAACTGTTTTATTCAAAAAACTCCTACCAATTCAGTCTCATTTGTAAATAGAAACAGTATTCTCTTTATTTAACAGCTTTTTACACAAAATCTGAGTTCACTAAATAGTACCTCTTAATGTGTGAAAGAACATTCTTTGGGGAAAAAACAAAGTAACTGAGCCAGAATTGTAAACATTACCAGTATTCTCGTCAATTCACAGCTTTCTACCTCGAATCTCGGCAATTGTACACAGCCATAAGGATAGGATGGGTTAATTACTTATATTTCAGGTGTTTTCTACAGGTTCCTAATCATTTCCGTGTAATGACATTGTGTATTTTAAGACTTTTAACAAAATTAGTCAGTTTTCCTAGAAACATATACATGAATATTCAAGGCTTAAACTGTTTTATTCAAAAAACTCCTACCAATTCAGTCTCATTTGTAAATAGAAACAGTATTCTCTTTATTTAACAGCTTTTTACACAAAATCTGAGTTCACTAAATAGTAACTCTTAATATGTGAAAGAACTCTCTTCAGAAAAAAACAAAGTAACTGAGCCGGAATTGTAAACATTACCAGTATTCTCATCAATTCACAGCTTTCCTCCTCGAAACTCGACAATTGTACACGGCCATAAGGATAGTATTGGTCTAATTACTTATATTTCAGGTGTTGCTTACAGGTTCCTAATCATTTCCATGTACTGTCCTTGTATACTTTAAGGGTTTTACCGAAATGCGGCAGTTTTCTTGGAAATATATCCATGAATAATCAAGGTTTAAACTGTTTCATTCCAAAAACGCCAGCCATTACAGCCTCAATTGTAAATATGAACAGTATTCTCTTCATTTTAAGGCATTATACACAAATTCTCAGCTTTATAAACGGCTTTTCTTCATATTTGAAACCTGTTTCTTCAAAAAAACGCCCAGTAAAATAGCCGGAATTGTAAATTTACCAATATTCTCGTCATTTCAAAGCATTATACCTCTAATCTCGGGGTTTGACCACGGCCATAAAGATAGTATTGCACCATTTACTTGTATTTGAAGTGCTTTTAAAGGTTCCTAATCATTTCCATGTACTAACATTGTGTATTTTAAGATTTTTACCAAAATGAGACAGTTTTCCTAGAAACATATACAGGAATCTTCAAGGCTTAAACTGTTTTATTCAAAAAACTCCTACCAATTCAGTCTCATTTGTAAATAGACAGTATTCTCTTTATTTAACAGCTTTTTACACAAAATCTGAGTTCACTAAATAGTACCTCTTAATGTGTGAAAGAACATTCTTTGGGGAAAAAACAAAGTAACTGAGCCAGAATTGTAAACATTACCAGTATTCTCGTCAATTCACAGCTTTCTACCTCGAATCTCGGCAATTGTACACAGCCATAAGGATAGGATGGGTTAATTACTTATATTTCAGGTGTTTTCTACAGGTTCCTAATCATTTCCGTGTACTGACATTGTGTATTTTAAGAGTTTTACCAAAATTAGTCAGTTTTCCTAGAAACATATACATGAGTATTCAAGGCTTAAACTGTTTTATTCAAAAAACTCCTACCAATTGAGTCTCATTTGTAAATAGACAGTATTCTCTTTATTTAACAGCTTTTTACACAAAATCTGAGTTCACTAAATAGTACCTCTTAATGTGTGAAAGAACATTCTTTGGGGAAAAAACAAAGTAACTGAGCCAGAATTGTAAACATTACCAGTATTCTCGTCAATTCACAGCTTTCTACCTCGAATCTCGGCAATTGTACACAGCCATAAGGATAGGATGGGTTAATTACTTATATTTCAGGTGTTTTCTACAGGTTCCTAATCATTTCCGTGTACTGACATTGTGTATTTTAAGAGTTTTACCAAAATTAGTCAGTTTTCCGAGAAACATATACATGAATCTGCAAGGCTTAAACTGTTTTATTCAAAAAACTCCTACCAATTCAGTCTCATTTGTAAATAGAAACAGTATTCTCTTTATTTAACAGCTTTTTACACAAAATCTGAGTTCACTAAATAGTAACTCTTAATGTGTGAAAGAACTCTCTTCAGAAAAAAACAAAGTAACTGAGCCGGAATTGTAAACATTACCAGTATTCTCATCAATTCACAGCTTTCCTCCTCGAAACTCGACAATTGTACACGGCCATAAGGATAGTATTGGTCTAATTACTTATATTTCAGGTGTTGCCTACAGGTTCCTAATCATTTCCATGTACTGTCCTTGTATACTTTAAGGGTTTTACCGAAATGCGGCAGTTTTCTTGGAAATATATCCATGAATAATCAAGGTTTAAACTGTTTCATTCCAAAAACGCCAGCCATTACAGCCTCAATTGTAAATATGAACAGTATTCTCTTCATTTTAAGGCATTATACACAAATTCTCAGCTTTATAAACGGCTTTTCTTCATATTTGAAACCTGTTTCTTCAAAAAAACGCCCAGTAAAATAGCCGGAATTGTAAATTTACCAATATTCTCGTCATTTCAAAGCATTATACCTCTAATCTCGGGGTTTGACCACGGCCATAAAGATAGTATTGCACCATTTACTTGTATTTGAAGTGCTTTTAAAGGTTCCTAATCATTTCCATGTACTAACATTGTGTATTTTAAGATTTTTACCAAAATGAGACAGTTTTCCTAGAAACATATACAGGAATCTTCAAGGCTTAAACTGTTTTATTCAAAAAACTCCTACCAATTCAGTCTCATTTGTAAATAGAAACAGTATTCTCTTTATTTAACAGCTTTTTACACAAAATCTGAGTTCACTAAATAGTACCTCTTAATGTGTGAAAGAACATTCTTTGGGGAAAAAACAAAGTAACTGAGCCAGAATTGTAAACATTACCAGTATTCTCGTCAATTCACAGCTTTCTACCTCGAATCTCGGGAATTGTACACAGCCATAAGGATAGGATGGGTTAATTACTTATATTTCAGGTGTTTTCTACAGGTTCCTAATCATTTCCGTGTAATGACATTGTGTATTTTAAGAGTTTTACCAAAATTAGTCAGTTTTCCGAGAAACATATACATGAATCTGCAAGGCTTAAACTGTTTTATTCAAAAAACTCCTACCAATTCAGTCTCATTTGTAAATAGAAACAGTATTCTCTTTATTTAACAGCTTTTTACACAAAATCTGAGTTCACTAAATAGTAACTCTTAATGTGTGAAAGAACTCTCTTCAGAAAAAAACAAAGTAACTGAGCCGGAATTGTAAACATTACCAGTATTCTCATCAATTCACAGCTTTCCTCCTCGAAACTCGACAATTGTACACGGCCATAAGGATTGTATTGGTCTAATTACTTATATTTCAGGTGTTGCTTACAGGTTCCTAATCATTTCCATGTACTGTCCTTGTATACTTTAAGGGTTTTACCGAAATGCGGCAGTTTTCTTGGAAATATATCCATGAATAATCAAGGTTTAAACTGTTTCATTCCAAAAACGCCAGCCATTACAGCCTCAATTGTAAATATGAACAGTATTCTCTTCATTTTAAGGCATTATACACAAATTCTCAGCTTTATAAACGGCTTTTCTTCATATTTGAAACCTGTTTCTTCAAAAAAACGCCCAGTAAAATAGCCGGAATTGTAAATTTACCAATATTCTCGTCATTTCAAAGCATTATACCTCTAATCTCGGGGTTTGACCACGGCCATAAAGATAGTATTGCACCATTTACTTGTATTTGAAGTGCTTTTAAAGGTTCCTAATCATTTCCATGTACTAACATTGTGTATTTTAAGATTTTTACCAAAATGAGACAGTTTTCCTAGAAACATATACAGGAATCTTCAAGGCTTAAACTGTTTTATTCAAAAAACTCCTACCAATTCAGTCTCATTTGTAAATAGAAACAGTATTCTCTTTATTTAACAGCTTTTTACACAAAATCTGAGTTCACTAAATAGTACCTCTTAATGTGTGAAAGAACATTCTTTGGGGAAAAAACAAAGTAACTGAGCCAGAATTGTAAACATTACCAGTATTCTCGTCAATTCACAGCTTTCTACCTCGAATCTCGGCAATTGTACACAGCCATAAGGATAGGATGGGTTAATTACTTATATTTCAGGTGTTTTCTACAGGTTCCTAATCATTTCCGTGTAATGACATTGTGTATTTTAAGACTTTTAACAAAATTAGTCAGTTTTCCTAGAAACATATACATGAATATTCAAGGCTTAAACTGTTTTATTCAAAAAACTCCTACCAATTCAGTCTCATTTGTAAATAGAAACAGTATTCTCTTTATTTAACAGCTTTTTACACAAAATCTGAGTTCACTAAATAGTAACTCTTAATATGTGAAAGAACTCTCTTCAGAAAAAAACAAAGTAACTGAGCCGGAATTGTAAACATTACCAGTATTCTCATCAATTCACAGCTTTCCTCCTCGAAACTCGACAATTGTACACGGCCATAAGGATAGTATTGGTCTAATTACTTATATTTCAGGTGTTGCTTACAGGTTCCTAATCATTTCCATGTACTGTCCTTGTATACTTTAAGGGTTTTACCGAAATGCGGCAGTTTTCTTGGAAATATATCCATGAATAATCAAGGTTTAAACTGTTTCATTCCAAAAACGCCAGCCATTACAGCCTCAATTGTAAATATGAACAGTATTCTCTTCATTTTAAGGCATTATACACAAATTCTCAGCTTTATAAACGGCTTTTCTTCATATTTGAAACCTGTTTCTTCAAAAAAACGCCCAGTAAAATAGCCGGAATTGTAAATTTACCAATATTCTCGTCATTTCAAAGCATTATACCTCTAATCTCGGGGTTTGACCACGGCCATAAAGATAGTATTGCACCATTTACTTGTATTTGAAGTGCTTTTAAAGGTTCCTAATCATTTCCATGTACTAACATTGTGTATTTTAAGATTTTTACCAAAATGAGACAGTTTTCCTAGAAACATATACAGGAATCTTCAAGGCTTAAACTGTTTTATTCAAAAAACTCCTACCAATTCAGTCTCATTTGTAAATAGACAGTATTCTCTTTATTTAACAGCTTTTTACACAAAATCTGAGTTCACTAAATAGTACCTCTTAATGTGTGAAAGAACATTCTTTGGGGAAAAAACAAAGTAACTGAGCCAGAATTGTAAACATTACCAGTATTCTCGTCAATTCACAGCTTTCTACCTCGAATCTCGGCAATTGTACACAGCCATAAGGATAGGATGGGTTAATTACTTATATTTCAGGTGTTTTCTACAGGTTCCTAATCATTTCCGTGTACTGACATTGTGTATTTTAAGAGTTTTACCAAAATTAGTCAGTTTTCCTAGAAACATATACATGAGTATTCAAGGCTTAAACTGTTTTATTCAAAAAACTCCTACCAATTGAGTCTCATTTGTAAATAGACAGTATTCTCTTTATTTAACAGCTTTTTACACAAAATCTGAGTTCACTAAATAGTACCTCTTAATGTGTGAAAGAACATTCTTTGGGGAAAAAACAAAGTAACTGAGCCGGAATTGTAAACATTACCAGTATTCTCATCAATTCACAGCTTTCCTCCTCGAAACTCGACAATTTAACACGGCCATAAGGATAGTATTGGTCTAATTACTTATATTTCAGGTGTTGCTTACAGGTTCCTAATCATTTCCATGTACTGTCCTTGTATACTTTAAGGGTTTTACCGAAATGCGGCAGTTTTCTTGGAAATATATCCATGAATAATCAAGGTTTAAACTGTTTCATTCCAAAAACGCCAGCCATTACAGCCTCAATTGTAAATATGAACAGTATTCTCTTCATTTTAAGGCATTATACACAAATTCTCAGCTTTATAAACGGCTTTTCTTCATATTTGAAACCTGTTTCTTCAAAAAAACGCCCAGTAAAATAGCCGGAATTGTAAATTTACCAATATTCTCGTCATTTCAAAGCATTATACCTCTAATCTCGGGGTTTGACCACGGCCATAAAGATAGTATTGCACCATTTACTTGTATTTGAAGTGCTTTTAAAGGTTCCTAATCATTTCCATGTACTAACATTGTGTATTTTAAGAGTTTTACCAAAATGAGACAGTTTTCCTAGAAACATATACAGGAATCTTCAAGGCTTAAACTGTTTTATTCAAAAAACTCCTACCAATTGAGTCTCATTTGTAAATAGACAGTATTCTCTTTATTTAACAGCTTTTTACACAAAATCTGAGTTCACTAAATAGTACCTCTTAATGTGTGAAAGAACATTCTTTGGGGAAAAAACAAAGTAACGGAGCCAGAATTGTAAACATTACCAGTATTCTCGTCAATTCACAGCTATCTACCTCGAATCTCGGCAATTGTGCACAGCCATAAAGATAGGATGGGTTAATTACTTATATTTCAGGTGTTTTCTACAGGTTCCTAATCATTTTCGTGTACTGACATTGTGTATTTTAAGAGTTTTACCAAAATTAGTCAGTTTTCCTAGAAACATATACATGAATATTCAAGGCTTAAACTGTTTTATTCAAAAAACTCCTACCAATTCAGTCTCATTTGTAAATAGAAACAGTATTCTCTTTATTTAACAGCTTTTTACACAAAATCTGAGTTCACTAAATAGTACCTCTTAATGTGTGAAAGAACATTCTTTGGGGAAAAAACAAAGTAACTGAGCCGGAATTGTAAACATTACCAGTATTCTCATCAATTCACAGCTTTCCTCCTCGAAACTCGACAATTGTACACGGCCATAAGGATAGTATGGGTCTAATTACTTATATTTCAGGTGTTGCTTACAGGTTCCTAATCATTTCCATGTACTGTCCTTGTATACTTTAAGGGTTTTACCGAAATGCGGCAGTTTTCTTGGAAATATATCCATGAATAATCAAGGTTTAAACTGTTTCATTCCAAAAACGCCAGCCATTACAGCCTCAATTGTAAATATGAACAGTATTCTCTTCATTTTAAGGCATTATACACAAATTCTCAGCTTTATAAACGGCTTTTCTTCATATTTGAAACCTGTTTCTTCAAAAAAACGCCCAGTAAAATAGCCGGAATTGTAAATTTACCAATATTCTCGTCATTTCAAAGCATTATACCTCTAATCTCGGGGTTTGACCACGGCCATAAAGATAGTATTGCACCATTTACTTGTATTTGAAGTGCTTTTAAAGGTTCCTAATCATTTCCATGTACTAACATTGTGTATTTTAAGATTTTTACCAAAATGAGACAGTTTTCCTAGAAACATATACAGGAATCTTCAAGGCTTAAACTGTTTTATTCAAAAAACTCCTACCAATTCAGTCTCATTTGTAAATAGAAACAGTATTCTCTTTATTTAACAGCTTTTTACACAAAATCTGAGTTCACTAAATAGTACCTCTTAATGTGTGAAAGAACATTCTTTGGGGAAAAAACAAAGTAACTGAGCCAGAATTGTAAACATTACCAGTATTCTCGTCAATTCACAGCTTTCTACCTCGAATCTCGGCAATTGTACACAGCCATAAGGATAGGATGGGTTAATTACTTATATTTCAGGTGTTTTCTACAGGTTCCTAATCATTTCCGTGTAATGACATTGTGTATTTTAAGACTTTTAACAAAATTAGTCAGTTTTCCTAGAAACATATACATGAATATTCAAGGCTTAAACTGTTTTATTCAAAAAACTCCTACCAATTCAGTCTCATTTGTAAATAGAAACAGTATTCTCTTTATTTAACAGCTTTTTACACAAAATCTGAGTTCACTAAATAGTACCTCTTAATGTGTGAAAGAACATTCTTTGGGGAAAAAACAAAGTAACTGAGCCGGAATTGTAAACATTACCAGTATTCTCATCAATTCACAGCTTTCCTCCTCGAAACTCGACAATTGTACACGGCCATAAGGATAGTATTGGTCTAATTACTTATATTTCAGGTGTTGCTTACAGGTTCCTAATCATTTCCATGTACTGTCCTTGTATACTTTAAGGGTTTTACCGAAATGCGGCAGTTTTCTTGGAAATATATCCATGAATAATCAAGGTTTAAACTGTTTCATTCCAAAAACGCCAGCCATTACAGCCTCAATTGTAAATATGAACAGTATTCTCTTCATTTTAAGGCATTATACACAAATTCTCAGCTTTATAAACGGCTTTTCTTCATATTTGAAACCTGTTTCTTCAAAAAAACGCCCAGTAAAATAGCCGGAATTGTAAATTTACCAATATTCTCGTCATTTCAAAGCATTATACCTCTAATCTCGGGGTTTGACCACGGCCATAAAGATAGTATTGCACCATTTACTTGTATTTGAAGTGCTTTTAAAGGTTCCTAATCATTTCCATGTACTAACATTGTGTATTTTAAGATTTTTACCAAAATGAGACAGTTTTCCTAGAAACATATACAGGAATCTTCAAGGCTTAAACTGTTTTATTCAAAAAACTCCTACCAATTCAGTCTCATTTGTAAATAGAAACAGTATTCTCTTTATTTAACAGCTTTTTACACAAAATCTGAGTTCACTAAATAGTACCTCTTAATGTGTGAAAGAACATTCTTTGGGGAAAAAACAAAGTAACGGAGCCAGAATTGTAAACATTACCAGTATTCTCGTCAATTCACAGCTTTCTACCTCGAATCTCGGCAATTGTACACAGCCATAAGGATAGGATGGGTTAATTACTTATATTTCAGGTGTTTTCTACAGGTTCCTAATCATTTCCATGTACTAACATTGTGTATTTTAAGAGTTTTACCAAAATGAGACAGTTTTCCTAGAAACATATACAGGAATCTTCAAGGCTTAAACTGTTTTATTCAAAAAACTCCTACCAATTGAGTCTCATTTGTAAATAGACAGTATTCTCTTTATTTAACAGCTTTTTACACAAAATCTGAGTTCACTAAATAGTACCTCTTAATGTGTGAAAGAACATTCTTTGGGGAAAAAACAAAGTAACGGAGCCAGAATTGTAAACATTACCAGTATTCTCGTCAATTCACAGCTATCTACCTCGAATCTCGGCAATTGTGCACAGCCATAAAGATAGGATGGGTTAATTACTTATATTTCAGGTGTTTTCTACAGGTTCCTAATCATTTTCGTGTACTGACATTGTGTATTTTAAGAGTTTTACCAAAATTAGTCAGTTTTCCTAGAAACATATACATGAATATTCAAGGCTTAAACTGTTTTATTCAAAAAACTCCTACCAATTCAGTCTCATTTGTAAATAGAAACAGTATTCTCTTTATTTAACAGCTTTTTACACAAAATCTGAGTTCACTAAATAGTACCTCTTAATGTGTGAAAGAACATTCTTTGGGGAAAAAACAAAGTAACTGAGCCGGAATTGTAAACATTACCAGTATTCTCATCAATTCACAGCTTTCCTCCTCGAAACTCGACAATTGTACACGGCCATAAGGATAGTATTGGTCTAATTACTTATATTTCAGGTGTTGCTTACAGGTTCCTAATCATTTCCATGTACTGTCCTTGTATACTTTAAGGGTTTTACCGAAATGCGGCAGTTTTCTTGGAAATATATCCATGAATAATCAAGGTTTAAACTGTTTCATTCCAAAAACGCCAGCCATTACAGCCTCAATTGTAAATATGAACAGTATTCTCTTCATTTTAAGGCATTATACACAAATTCTCAGCTTTATAAACGGCTTTTCTTCATATTTGAAACCTGTTTCTTCAAAAAAACGCCCAGTAAAATAGCCGGAATTGTAAATTTACCAATATTCTCGTCATTTCAAAGCATTATACCTCTAATCTCGGGGTTTGACCACGGCCATAAAGATAGTATTGCACCATTTACTTGTATTTGAAGTGCTTTTAAAGGTTCCTAATCATTTCCATGTACTAACATTGTGTATTTTAAGATTTTTACCAAAATGAGACAGTTTTCCTAGAAACATATACAGGAATCTTCAAGGCTTAAACTGTTTTATTCAAAAAACTCCTACCAATTCAGTCTCATTTGTAAATAGAAACAGTATTCTCTTTATTTAACAGCTTTTTACACAAAATCTGAGTTCACTAAATAGTACCTCTTAATGTGTGAAAGAACATTCTTTGGGGAAAAAACAAAGTAACTGAGCCAGAATTGTAAACATTACCAGTATTCTCGTCAATTCACAGCTTTCTACCTCGAATCTCGGCAATTGTACACAGCCATAAGGATAGGATGGGTTAATTACTTATATTTCAGGTGTTTTCTACAGGTTCCTAATCATTTCCGTGTAATGACATTGTGTATTTTAAGACTTTTAACAAAATTAGTCAGTTTTCCTAGAAACATATACATGAATATTCAAGGCTTAAACTGTTTTATTCAAAAAACTCCTACCAATTCAGTCTCATTTGTAAATAGAAACAGTATTCTCTTTATTTAACAGCTTTTTACACAAAATCTGAGTTCACTAAATAGTAACTCTTAATATGTGAAAGAACTCTCTTCAGAAAAAAACAAAGTAACTGAGCCGGAATTGTAAACATTACCAGTATTCTCATCAATTCACAGCTTTCCTCCTCGAAACTCGACAATTGTACACGGCCATAAGGATAGTATTGGTCTAATTACTTATATTTCAGGTGTTGCTTACAGGTTCCTAATCATTTCCATGTACTGTCCTTGTATACTTTAAGGGTTTTACCGAAATGCGGCAGTTTTCTTGGAAATATATCCATGAATAATCAAGGTTTAAACTGTTTCATTCCAAAAACGCCAGCCATTACAGCCTCAATTGTAAATATGAACAGTATTCTCTTCATTTTAAGGCATTATACACAAATTCTCAGCTTTATAAACGGCTTTTCTTCATATTTGAAACCTGTTTCTTCAAAAAAACGCCCAGTAAAATAGCCGGAATTGTAAATTTACCAATATTCTCGTCATTTCAAAGCATTATACCTCTAATCTCGGGGTTTGACCACGGCCATAAAGATAGTATTGCACCATTTACTTGTATTTGAAGTGCTTTTAAAGGTTCCTAATCATTTCCATGTACTAACATTGTGTATTTTAAGATTTTTACCAAAATGAGACAGTTTTCCTAGAAACATATACAGGAATCTTCAAGGCTTAAACTGTTTTATTCAAAAAACTCCTACCAATTCAGTCTCATTTGTAAATAGAAACAGTATTCTCTTTATTTAACAGCTTTTTACACAAAATCTGAGTTCACTAAATAGTACCTCTTAATGTGTGAAAGAACATTCTTTGGGGAAAAAACAAAGTAACTGAGCCAGAATTGTAAACATTACCAGTATTCTCGTCAATTCACAGCTTTCTACCTCGAATCTCGGGAATTGTACACAGCCATAAGGATAGGATGGGTTAATTACTTATATTTCAGGTGTTTTCTACAGGTTCCTAATCATTTCCGTGTAATGACATTGTGTATTTTAAGAGTTTTACCAAAATTAGTCAGTTTTCCGAGAAACATATACATGAATCTGCAAGGCTTAAACTGTTTTATTCAAAAAACTCCTACCAATTCAGTCTCATTTGTAAATAGAAACAGTATTCTCTTTATTTAACAGCTTTTTACACAAAATCTGAGTTCACTAAATAGTAACTCTTAATGTGTGAAAGAACTCTCTTCAGAAAAAAACAAAGTAACTGAGCCGGAATTGTAAACATTACCAGTATTCTCATCAATTCACAGCTTTCCTCCTCGAAACTCGACAATTGTACACGGCCATAAGGATTGTATTGGTCTAATTACTTATATTTCAGGTGTTGCTTACAGGTTCCTAATCATTTCCATGTACTGTCCTTGTATACTTTAAGGGTTTTACCGAAATGCGGCAGTTTTCTTGGAAATATATCCATGAATAATCAAGGTTTAAACTGTTTCATTCCAAAAACGCCAGCCATTACAGCCTCAATTGTAAATATGAACAGTATTCTCTTCATTTTAAGGCATTATACACAAATTCTCAGCTTTATAAACGGCTTTTCTTCATATTTGAAACCTGTTTCTTCAAAAAAACGCCCAGTAAAATAGCCGGAATTGTAAATTTACCAATATTCTCGTCATTTCAAAGCATTATACCTCTAATCTCGGGGTTTGACCACGGCCATAAAGATAGTATTGCACCATTTACTTGTATTTGAAGTGCTTTTAAAGGTTCCTAATCATTTCCATGTACTAACATTGTGTATTTTAAGATTTTTACCAAAATGAGACAGTTTTCCTAGAAACATATACAGGAATCTTCAAGGCTTAAACTGTTTTATTCAAAAAACTCCTACCAATTCAGTCTCATTTGTAAATAGAAACAGTATTCTCTTTATTTAACAGCTTTTTACACAAAATCTGAGTTCACTAAATAGTACCTCTTAATGTGTGAAAGAACATTCTTTGGGGAAAAAACAAAGTAACTGAGCCAGAATTGTAAACATTACCAGTATTCTCGTCAATTCACAGCTTTCTACCTCGAATCTCGGCAATTGTACACAGCCATAAGGATAGGATGGGTTAATTACTTATATTTCAGGTGTTTTCTACAGGTTCCTAATCATTTCCGTGTAATGACATTGTGTATTTTAAGACTTTTAACAAAATTAGTCAGTTTTCCTAGAAACATATACATGAATATTCAAGGCTTAAACTGTTTTATTCAAAAAACTCCTACCAATTCAGTCTCATTTGTAAATAGAAACAGTATTCTCTTTATTTAACAGCTTTTTACACAAAATCTGAGTTCACTAAATAGTAACTCTTAATATGTGAAAGAACTCTCTTCAGAAAAAAACAAAGTAACTGAGCCGGAATTGTAAACATTACCAGTATTCTCATCAATTCACAGCTTTCCTCCTCGAAACTCGACAATTGTACACGGCCATAAGGATAGTATTGGTCTAATTACTTATATTTCAGGTGTTGCTTACAGGTTCCTAATCATTTCCATGTACTGTCCTTGTATACTTTAAGGGTTTTACCGAAATGCGGCAGTTTTCTTGGAAATATATCCATGAATAATCAAGGTTTAAACTGTTTCATTCCAAAAACGCCAGCCATTACAGCCTCAATTGTAAATATGAACAGTATTCTCTTCATTTTAAGGCATTATACACAAATTCTCAGCTTTATAAACGGCTTTTCTTCATATTTGAAACCTGTTTCTTCAAAAAAACGCCCAGTAAAATAGCCGGAATTGTAAATTTACCAATATTCTCGTCATTTCAAAGCATTATACCTCTAATCTCGGGGTTTGACCACGGCCATAAAGATAGTATTGCACCATTTACTTGTATTTGAAGTGCTTTTAAAGGTTCCTAATCATTTCCATGTACTAACATTGTGTATTTTAAGATTTTTACCAAAATGAGACAGTTTTCCTAGAAACATATACAGGAATCTTCAAGGCTTAAACTGTTTTATTCAAAAAACTCCTACCAATTCAGTCTCATTTGTAAATAGAAACAGTATTCTCTTTATTTAACAGCTTTTTACACAAAATCTGAGTTCACTAAATAGTACCTCTTAATGTGTGAAAGAACATTCTTTGGGGAAAAAACAAAGTAACGGAGCCAGAATTGTAAACATTACCAGTATTCTCGTCAATTCACAGCTTTCTACCTCGAATCTCGGCAATTGTACACAGCCATAAGGATAGGATGGGTTAATTACTTATATTTCAGGTGTTTTCTACAGGTTCCTAATCATTTCCATGTACTAACATTGTGTATTTTAAGAGTTTTACCAAAATGAGACAGTTTTCCTAGAAACATATACAGGAATCTTCAAGGCTTAAACTGTTTTATTCAAAAAACTCCTACCAATTGAGTCTCATTTGTAAATAGACAGTATTCTCTTTATTTAACAGCTTTTTACACAAAATCTGAGTTCACTAAATAGTACCTCTTAATGTGTGAAAGAACATTCTTTGGGGAAAAAACAAAGTAACGGAGCCAGAATTGTAAACATTACCAGTATTCTCGTCAATTCACAGCTATCTACCTCGAATCTCGGCAATTGTGCACAGCCATAAAGATAGGATGGGTTAATTACTTATATTTCAGGTGTTTTCTACAGGTTCCTAATCATTTTCGTGTACTGACATTGTGTATTTTAAGAGTTTTACCAAAATTAGTCAGTTTTCCTAGAAACATATACATGAATATTCAAGGCTTAAACTGTTTTATTCAAAAAACTCCTACCAATTCAGTCTCATTTGTAAATAGAAACAGTATTCTCTTTATTTAACAGCTTTTTACACAAAATCTGAGTTCACTAAATAGTACCTCTTAATGTGTGAAAGAACATTCTTTGGGGAAAAAACAAAGTAACTGAGCCGGAATTGTAAACATTACCAGTATTCTCATCAATTCACAGCTTTCCTCCTCGAAACTCGACAATTGTACACGGCCATAAGGATAGTATTGGTCTAATTACTTATATTTCAGGTGTTGCTTACAGGTTCCTAATCATTTCCATGTACTGTCCTTGTATACTTTAAGGGTTTTACCGAAATGCGGCAGTTTTCTTGGAAATATATCCATGAATAATCAAGGTTTAAACTGTTTCATTCCAAAAACGCCAGCCATTACAGCCTCAATTGTAAATATGAACAGTATTCTCTTCATTTTAAGGCATTATACACAAATTCTCAGCTTTATAAACGGCTTTTCTTCATATTTGAAACCTGTTTCTTCAAAAAAACGCCCAGTAAAATAGCCGGAATTGTAAATTTACCAATATTCTCGTCATTTCAAAGCATTATACCTCTAATCTCGGGGTTTGACCACGGCCATAAAGATAGTATTGCACCATTTACTTGTATTTGAAGTGCTTTTAAAGGTTCCTAATCATTTCCATGTACTAACATTGTGTATTTTAAGATTTTTACCAAAATGAGACAGTTTTCCTAGAAACATATACAGGAATCTTCAAGGCTTAAACTGTTTTATTCAAAAAACTCCTACCAATTCAGTCTCATTTGTAAATAGAAACAGTATTCTCTTTATTTAACAGCTTTTTACACAAAATCTGAGTTCACTAAATAGTACCTCTTAATGTGTGAAAGAACATTCTTTGGGGAAAAAACAAAGTAACTGAGCCAGAATTGTAAACATTACCAGTATTCTCGTCAATTCACAGCTTTCTACCTCGAATCTCGGCAATTGTACACAGCCATAAGGATAGGATGGGTTAATTACTTATATTTCAGGTGTTTTCTACAGGTTCCTAATCATTTCCGTGTAATGACATTGTGTATTTTAAGACTTTTAACAAAATTAGTCAGTTTTCCTAGAAACATATACATGAATATTCAAGGCTTAAACTGTTTTATTCAAAAAACTCCTACCAATTCAGTCTCATTTGTAAATAGAAACAGTATTCTCTTTATTTAACAGCTTTTTACACAAAATCTGAGTTCACTAAATAGTAACTCTTAATATGTGAAAGAACTCTCTTCAGAAAAAAACAAAGTAACTGAGCCGGAATTGTAAACATTACCAGTATTCTCATCAATTCACAGCTTTCCTCCTCGAAACTCGACAATTGTACACGGCCATAAGGATAGTATTGGTCTAATTACTTATATTTCAGGTGTTGCTTACAGGTTCCTAATCATTTCCATGTACTGTCCTTGTATACTTTAAGGGTTTTACCGAAATGCGGCAGTTTTCTTGGAAATATATCCATGAATAATCAAGGTTTAAACTGTTTCATTCCAAAAACGCCAGCCATTACAGCCTCAATTGTAAATATGAACAGTATTCTCTTCATTTTAAGGCATTATACACAAATTCTCAGCTTTATAAACGGCTTTTCTTCATATTTGAAACCTGTTTCTTCAAAAAAACGCCCAGTAAAATAGCCGGAATTGTAAATTTACCAATATTCTCGTCATTTCAAAGCATTATACCTCTAATCTCGGGGTTTGACCACGGCCATAAAGATAGTATTGCACCATTTACTTGTATTTGAAGTGCTTTTAAAGGTTCCTAATCATTTCCATGTACTAACATTGTGTATTTTAAGATTTTTACCAAAATGAGACAGTTTTCCTAGAAACATATACAGGAATCTTCAAGGCTTAAACTGTTTTATTCAAAAAACTCCTACCAATTCAGTCTCATTTGTAAATAGACAGTATTCTCTTTATTTAACAGCTTTTTACACAAAATCTGAGTTCACTAAATAGTACCTCTTAATGTGTGAAAGAACATTCTTTGGGGAAAAAACAAAGTAACTGAGCCAGAATTGTAAACATTACCAGTATTCTCGTCAATTCACAGCTTTCTACCTCGAATCTCGGCAATTGTACACAGCCATAAGGATAGGATGGGTTAATTACTTATATTTCAGGTGTTTTCTACAGGTTCCTAATCATTTCCGTGTACTGACATTGTGTATTTTAAGAGTTTTACCAAAATTAGTCAGTTTTCCTAGAAACATATACATGAGTATTCAAGGCTTAAACTGTTTTATTCAAAAAACTCCTACCAATTGAGTCTCATTTGTAAATAGACAGTATTCTCTTTATTTAACAGCTTTTTACACAAAATCTGAGTTCACTAAATAGTACCTCTTAATGTGTGAAAGAACATTCTTTGGGGAAAAAACAAAGTAACTGAGCCGGAATTGTAAACATTACCAGTATTCTCATCAATTCACAGCTTTCCTCCTCGAAACTCGACAATTGTACACGGCCATAAGGATAGTATTGGTCTAATTACTTATATTTCAGGTGTTGCTTACAGGTTCCTAATCATTTCCATGTACTGTCCTTGTATACTTTAAGGGTTTTACCGAAATGCGGCAGTTTTCTTGGAAATATATCCATGAATAATCAAGGTTTAAACTGTTTCATTCCAAAAACGCCAGCCATTACAGCCTCAATTGTAAATATGAACAGTATTCTCTTCATTTTAAGGCATTATACACAAATTCTCAGCTTTATAAACGGCTTTTCTTCATATTTGAAACCTGTTTCTTCAAAAAAACGCCCAGTAAAATAGCCGGAATTGTAAATTTACCAATATTCTCGTCATTTCAAAGCATTATACCTCTAATCTCGGGGTTTGACCACGGCCATAAAGATAGTATTGCACCATTTACTTGTATTTGAAGTGCTTTTAAAGGTTCCTAATCATTTCCATGTACTAACATTGTGTATTTTAAGATTTTTACCAAAATGAGACAGTTTTCCTAGAAACATATACAGGAATCTTCAAGGCTTAAACTGTTTTATTCAAAAAACTCCTACCAATTCAGTCTCATTTGTAAATAGAAACAGTATTCTCTTTATTTAACAGCTTTTTACACAAAATCTGAGTTCACTAAATAGTACCTCTTAATGTGTGAAAGAACATTCTTTGGGGAAAAAACAAAGTAACTGAGCCAGAATTGTAAACATTACCAGTATTCTCGTCAATTCACAGCTTTCTACCTCGAATCTCGGCAATTGTACACAGCCATAAGGATAGGATGGGTTAATTACTTATATTTCAGGTGTTTTCTACAGGTTCCTAATCATTTCCGTGTAATGACATTGTGTATTTTAAGACTTTTAACAAAATTAGTCAGTTTTCCTAGAAACATATACATGAATATTCAAGGCTTAAACTGTTTTATTCAAAAAACTCCTACCAATTCAGTCTCATTTGTAAATAGAAACAGTATTCTCTTTATTTAACAGCTTTTTACACAAAATCTGAGTTCACTAAATAGTAACTCTTAATATGTGAAAGAACTCTCTTCAGAAAAAAACAAAGTAACTGAGCCGGAATTGTAAACATTACCAGTATTCTCATCAATTCACAGCTTTCCTCCTCGAAACTCGACAATTGTACACGGCCAGAAGGATAGTATTGGTCTAATTACTTATATTTCAGGTGTTGCTTACAGGTTCCTAATCATTTCCATGTACTGTCCTTGTATACTTTAAGGGTTTTACCGAAATGCGGCAGTTTTCTTGGAAATATATCCATGAATAATCAAGGTTTAAACTGTTTCATTCCAAAAACGCCAGCCATTACAGCCTCAATTGTAAATATGAACAGTATTCTCTTCATTTTAAGGCATTATACACAAATTCTCAGCTTTATAAACGGCTTTTCTTCATATTTGAAACCTGTTTCTTCAAAAAAACGCCCAGTAAAATAGCCGGAATTGTAAATTTACCAATATTCTCGTCATTTCAAAGCATTATACCTCTAATCTCGGGGTTTGACCACGGCCATAAAGATAGTATTGCACCATTTACTTGTATTTGAAGTGCTTTTAAAGGTTCCTAATCATTTCCATGTACTAACATTGTGTATTTTAAGATTTTTACCAAAATGAGACAGTTTTCCTAGAAACATATACAGGAATCTTCAAGGCTTAAACTGTTTTATTCAAAAAACTCCTACCAATTCAGTCTCATTTGTAAATAGACAGTATTCTCTTTATTTAACAGCTTTTTACACAAAATCTGAGTTCACTAAATAGTACCTCTTAATGTGTGAAAGAACATTCTTTGGGGAAAAAACAAAGTAACTGAGCCAGAATTGTAAACATTACCAGTATTCTCGTCAATTCACAGCTTTCTACCTCGAATCTCGGCAATTGTACACAGCCATAAGGATAGGATGGGTTAATTACTTATATTTCAGGTGTTTTCTACAGGTTCCTAATCATTTCCGTGTACTGACATTGTGTATTTTAAGAGTTTTACCAAAATTAGTCAGTTTTCCTAGAAACATATACATGAGTATTCAAGGCTTAAACTGTTTTATTCAAAAAACTCCTACCAATTGAGTCTCATTTGTAAATAGACAGTATTCTCTTTATTTAACAGCTTTTTACACAAAATCTGAGTTCACTAAATAGTACCTCTTAATGTGTGAAAGAACATTCTTTGGGGAAAAAACAAAGTAACTGAGCCGGAATTGTAAACATTACCAGTATTCTCATCAATTCACAGCTTTCCTCCTCGAAACTCGACAATTTAACACGGCCATAAGGATAGTATTGGTCTAATTACTTATATTTCAGGTGTTGCTTACAGGTTCCTAATCATTTCCATGTACTGTCCTTGTATACTTTAAGGGTTTTACCGAAATGCGGCAGTTTTCTTGGAAATATATCCATGAATAATCAAGGTTTAAACTGTTTCATTCCAAAAACGCCAGCCATTACAGCCTCAATTGTAAATATGAACAGTATTCTCTTCATTTTAAGGCATTATACACAAATTCTCAGCTTTATAAACGGCTTTTCTTCATATTTGAAACCTGTTTCTTCAAAAAAACGCCCAGTAAAATAGCCGGAATTGTAAATTTACCAATATTCTCGTCATTTCAAAGCATTATACCTCTAATCTCGGGGTTTGACCACGGCCATAAAGATAGTATTGCACCATTTACTTGTATTTGAAGTGCTTTTAAAGGTTCCTAATCATTTCCATGTACTAACATTGTGTATTTTAAGAGTTTTACCAAAATGAGACAGTTTTCCTAGAAACATATACAGGAATCTTCAAGGCTTAAACTGTTTTATTCAAAAAACTCCTACCAATTGAGTCTCATTTGTAAATAGACAGTATTCTCTTTATTTAACAGCTTTTTACACAAAATCTGAGTTCACTAAATAGTACCTCTTAATGTGTGAAAGAACATTCTTTGGGGAAAAAACAAAGTAACGGAGCCAGAATTGTAAACATTACCAGTATTCTCGTCAATTCACAGCTATCTACCTCGAATCTCGGCAATTGTGCACAGCCATAAAGATAGGATGGGTTAATTACTTATATTTCAGGTGTTTTCTACAGGTTCCTAATCATTTTCGTGTACTGACATTGTGTATTTTAAGAGTTTTACCAAAATTAGTCAGTTTTCCTAGAAACATATACATGAATATTCAAGGCTTAAACTGTTTTATTCAAAAAACTCCTACCAATTCAGTCTCATTTGTAAATAGAAACAGTATTCTCTTTATTTAACAGCTTTTTACACAAAATCTGAGTTCACTAAATAGTACCTCTTAATGTGTGAAAGAACATTCTTTGGGGAAAAAACAAAGTAACTGAGCCGGAATTGTAAACATTACCAGTATTCTCATCAATTCACAGCTTTCCTCCTCGAAACTCGACAATTGTACACGGCCATAAGGATAGTATTGGTCTAATTACTTATATTTCAGGTGTTGCTTACAGGTTCCTAATCATTTCCATGTACTGTCCTTGTATACTTTAAGGGTTTTACCGAAATGCGGCAGTTTTCTTGGAAATATATCCATGAATAATCAAGGTTTAAACTGTTTCATTCCAAAAACGCCAGCCATTACAGCCTCAATTGTAAATATGAACAGTATTCTCTTCATTTTAAGGCATTATACACAAATTCTCAGCTTTATAAACGGCTTTTCTTCATATTTGAAACCTGTTTCTTCAAAAAAACGCCCAGTAAAATAGCCGGAATTGTAAATTTACCAATATTCTCGTCATTTCAAAGCATTATACCTCTAATCTCGGGGTTTGACCACGGCCATAAAGATAGTATTGCACCATTTACTTGTATTTGAAGTGCTTTTAAAGGTTCCTAATCATTTCCATGTACTAACATTGTGTATTTTAAGATTTTTACCAAAATGAGACAGTTTTCCTAGAAACATATACAGGAATCTTCAAGGCTTAAACTGTTTTATTCAAAAAACTCCTACCAATTCAGTCTCATTTGTAAATAGAAACAGTATTCTCTTTATTTAACAGCATTTTACACAAAATCTGAGTTCACTAAATAGTACCTCTTAATGTGTGAAAGAACATTCTTTGGGGAAAAAACAAAGTAACTGAGCCAGAATTGTAAACATTACCAGTATTCTCGTCAATTCACAGCTTTCTACCTCGAATCTCGGCAATTGTACACAGCCATAAGGATAGGATGGGTTAATTACTTATATTTCAGGTGTTTTCTACAGGTTCCTAATCATTTCCGTGTAATGACATTGTGTATTTTAAGACTTTTAACAAAATTAGTCAGTTTTCCTAGAAACATATACATGAATATTCAAGGCTTAAACTGTTTTATTCAAAAAACTCCTACCAATTCAGTCTCATTTGTAAATAGAAACAGTATTCTCTTTATTTAACAGCTTTTTACACAAAATCTGAGTTCACTAAATAGTAACTCTTAATATGTGAAAGAACTCTCTTCAGAAAAAAACAAAGTAACTGAGCCGGAATTGTAAACATTACCAGTATTCTCATCAATTCACAGCTTTCCTCCTCGAAACTCGACAATTGTACACGGCCATAAGGATAGTATTGGTCTAATTACTTATATTTCAGGTGTTGCTTACAGGTTCCTAATCATTTCCATGTACTGTCCTTGTATACTTTAAGGGTTTTACCGAAATGCGGCAGTTTTCTTGGAAATATATCCATGAATAATCAAGGTTTAAACTGTTTCATTCCAAAAACGCCAGCCATTACAGCCTCAATTGTAAATATGAACAGTATTCTCTTCATTTTAAGGCATTATACACAAATTCTCAGCTTTATAAACGGCTTTTCTTCATATTTGAAACCTGTTTCTTCAAAAAAACGCCCAGTAAAATAGCCGGAATTGTAAATTTACCAATATTCTCGTCATTTCAAAGCATTATACCTCTAATCTCGGGGTTTGACCACGGCCATAAAGATAGTATTGCACCATTTACTTGTATTTGAAGTGCTTTTAAAGGTTCCTAATCATTTCCATGTACTAACATTGTGTATTTTAAGATTTTTACCAAAATGAGACAGTTTTCCTAGAAACATATACAGGAATCTTCAAGGCTTAAACTGTTTTATTCAAAAAACTCCTACCAATTCAGTCTCATTTGTAAATAGACAGTATTCTCTTTATTTAACAGCTTTTTACACAAAATCTGAGTTCACTAAATAGTACCTCTTAATGTGTGAAAGAACATTCTTTGGGGAAAAAACAAAGTAACTGAGCCAGAATTGTAAACATTACCAGTATTCTCGTCAATTCACAGCTTTCTACTTCGAATCTCGGCAATTGTACACAGCCATAAGGATAGGATGGGTTAATTACTTATATTTCAGGTGTTTTCTACAGGTTCCTAATCATTTCCGTGTACTGACATTGTGTATTTTAAGAGTTTTACCAAAATTAGTCAGTTTTCCTAGAAACATATACATGAGTATTCAAGGCTTAAACTGTTTTATTCAAAAAACTCCTACCAATTGAGTCTCATTTGTAAATAGACAGTATTCTCTTTATTTAACAGCTTTTTACACAAAATCTGAGTTCACTAAATAGTACCTCTTAATGTGTGAAAGAACATTCTTTGGGGAAAAAACAAAGTAACTGAGCCGGAATTGTAAACATTACCAGTATTCTCATCAATTCACAGCTTTCCTCCTCGAAACTCGACAATTTAACACGGCCATAAGGATAGTATTGGTCTAATTACTTATATTTCAGGTGTTGCTTACAGGTTCCTAATCATTTCCATGTACTGTCCTTGTATACTTTAAGGGTTTTACCGAAATGCGGCAGTTTTCTTGGAAATATATCCATGAATAATCAAGGTTTAAACTGTTTCATTCCAAAAACGCCAGCCATTACAGCCTCAATTGTAAATATGAACAGTATTCTCTTCATTTTAAGGCATTATACACAAATTCTCAGCTTTATAAACGGCTTTTCTTCATATTTGAAACCTGTTTCTTCAAAAAAAACGCCCAGTAAAATAGCCGGAATTGTAAATTTACCAATATTCTCGTCATTTCAAAGCATTATACCTCTAATCTCGGGGTTTGACCACGGCCATAAAGATAGTATTGCACCATTTACTTGTATTTGAAGTGCTTTTAAAGGTTCCTAATCATTTCCATGTACTAACATTGTGTATTTTAAGAGTTTTACCAAAATGAGACAGTTTTCCTAGAAACATATACAGGAATCTTCAAGGCTTAAACTGTTTTATTCAAAAAACTCCTACCAATTGAGTCTCATTTGTAAATAGACAGTATTCTCTTTATTTAACAGCTTTTTACACAAAATCTGAGTTCACTAAATAGTACCTCTTAATGTGTGAAAGAACATTCTTTGGGGAAAAAACAAAGTAACGGAGCCAGAATTGTAAACATTACCAGTATTCTCGTCAATTCACAGCTATCTACCTCGAATCTCGGCAATTGTGCACAGCCATAAAGATAGGATGGGTTAATTACTTATATTTCAGGTGTTTTCTACAGGTTCCTAATCA
This sequence comes from Myotis yumanensis, assembly GCF_028538775.1. Classification (NCBI taxonomy): domain Eukaryota; kingdom Metazoa; phylum Chordata; class Mammalia; order Chiroptera; family Vespertilionidae; genus Myotis; species Myotis yumanensis. The sequence continues at coordinate 308,041 of NW_027223800.1, forward strand.
TTTTCGTGTACTGACATTGTGTATTTTAAGAGTTTTACCAAAATTAGTCAGTTTTCCTAGAAACATATACATGAATATTCAAGGCTTAAACTGTTTTATTCAAAAAACTCCTACCAATTCAGTCTCATTTGTAAATAGAAACAGTATTCTCTTTATTTAACAGCTTTTTACACAAAATCTGAGTTCACTAAATAGTACCTCTTAATGTGTGAAAGAACATTCTTTGGGGAAAAAACAAAGTAACTGAGCCGGAATTGTAAACATTACCAGTATTCTCATCAATTCACAGCTTTCCTCCTCGAAACTCGACAATTGTACACGGCCATAAGGATAGTATTGGTCTAATTACTTATATTTCAGGTGTTGCTTACAGGTTCCTAATCATTTCCATGTACTGTCCTTGTATACTTTAAGGGTTTTACCGAAATGCGGCAGTTTTCTTGGAAATATATCCATGAATAATCAAGGTTTAAACTGTTTCATTCCAAAAACGCCAGCCATTACAGCCTCAATTGTAAATATGAACAGTATTCTCTTCATTTTAAGGCATTATACACAAATTCTCAGCTTTATAAACGGCTTTTCTTCATATTTGAAACCTGTTTCTTTCAAAAAAACGCCCAGTAAAATAGCCGGAATTGTAAATTTACCAATATTCTCGTCATTTCAAAGCATTATACCTCTAATCTCGGGGTTTGACCACGGCCATAAAGATAGTATTGCACCATTTACTTGTATTTGAAGTGCTTTTAAAGGTTCCTAATCATTTCCATGTACTAACATTGTGTATTTTAAGATTTTTACCAAAATGAGACAGTTTTCCTAGAAACATATACAGGAATCTTCAAGGCTTAAACTGTTTTATTCAAAAAACTCCTACCAATTCAGTCTCATTTGTAAATAGAAACAGTATTCTCTTTATTTAACAGCTTTTTACACAAAATCTGAGTTCACTAAATAGTACCTCTTAATGTGTGAAAGAACATTCTTTGGGGAAAAAACAAAGTAACTGAGCCAGAATTGTAAACATTACCAGTATTCTCGTCAATTCACAGCTTTCTACCTCGAATCTCGGCAATTGTACACAGCCATAAGGATAGGATGGGTTAATTACTTATATTTCAGGTGTTTTCTACAGGTTCCTAATCATTTCCGTGTAATGACATTGTGTATTTTAAGACTTTTAACAAAATTAGTCAGTTTTCCTAGAAACATATACATGAATATTCAAGGCTTAAACTGTTTTATTCAAAAAACTCCTACCAATTCAGTCTCATTTGTAAATAGAAACAGTATTCTCTTTATTTAACAGCTTTTTACACAAAATCTGAGTTCACTAAATAGTAACTCTTAATATGTGAAAGAACTCTCTTCAGAAAAAAAACAAAGTAACTGAGCCGGAATTGTAAACATTACCAGTATTCTCATCAATTCACAGCTTTCCTCCTCGAAACTCGACAATTGTACACGGCCATAAGGATAGTATTGGTCTAATTACTTATATTTCAGGTGTTGCTTACAGGTTCCTAATCATTTCCATGTACTGTCCTTGTATACTTTAAGGGTTTTACCGAAATGCGGCAGTTTTCTTGGAAATATATCCATGAATAATCAAGGTTTAAACTGTTTCATTCCAAAAACGCCAGCCATTACAGCCTCAATTGTAAATATGAACAGTATTCTCTTCATTTTAAGGCATTATACACAAATTCTCAGCTTTATAAACGGCTTTTCTTCATATTTGAAACCTGTTTCTTCAAAAAAACGCCCAGTAAAATAGCCGGAATTGTAAATTTACCAATATTCTCGTCATTTCAAAGCATTATACCTCTAATCTCGGGGTTTGACCACGGCCATAAAGATAGTATTGCACCATTTACTTGTATTTGAAGTGCTTTTAAAGGTTCCTAATCATTTCCATGTACTAACATTGTGTATTTTAAGATTTTTACCAAAATGAGACAGTTTTCCTAGAAACATATACAGGAATCTTCAAGGCTTAAACTGTTTTATTCAAAAAACTCCTACCAATTCAGTCTCATTTGTAAATAGACAGTATTTCTCTTTATTTAACAGCTTTTTACACAAAATCTGAGTTCACTAAATAGTACCTCTTAATGTGTGAAAGAACATTCTTTGGGGAAAAAACAAAGTAACTGAGCCAGAATTGTAAACATTACCAGTATTCTCGTCAATTCACAGCTTTCTACCTCGAATCTCGGCAATTGTACACAGCCATAAGGATAGGATGGGTTAATTACTTATATTAAAGGTGTTTTCTACAGGTTCCTAATCATTTTCCGTGTACTGACATTGTGTATTTTTAAGAGTTTTACCAAAATTAGTCAGTTTTCCTAGAAACATATACATGAGTATTCAAGGCTTAAACTGTTTTTATTCAAAAAACTCCTACCAATTGAGTCTCATTTGTAAATAGACAGTATTCTCTTCTATTTAACAGCTTTTTACACAAAATCTGAGTTCACTAAATAGTACCTCTTAATGTGTGAAAGAACATTCTTTGGGGAAAAAAACAAAGTAACTGAGCCGGAATTGTAAACATTACCAGTATTCTCATCAATTCACAGCTTTCCTCCTCGAAACTCGACAATTGTACACGGCCATAAGGATAGTATTGGTCTAATTACTTATATTTCAGTGTGGTTGCTTACAGGTTCCCTAATCATTTCCATGTACTGTCCCTTGTATACTTTAAGGGTTTTACCGAAATGCGGCAGTTTTTCTTGGAAATATATCCATGAATAATCAAGGTTTAAACTGTTTCATTCCAAAAAACGCCAGCCATTACAGCCTCAATTGTAAATATGAACAGTATTCTCTTCATTTTAAGGCATTATACACAAATTCTCAGCTTTATAAACGGCTTTTCTTCATATTTGAAACCTGTTTCTTCAAAAAAACGCCCAGTAAAAATAGCCGGAATTGTAAATTTTACCAATATTCTCGTCATTTCAAAGCATTATACCTCTAATCTCGGGGTTTGACCACGGCCATAAAGATAGTATTGCACCATTTACTTGTATTTGAAGTGCTTTTAAAGGTTCCTAATCATTTCCATGTACTAACATTGTGTATTTTAAGAGTTTTACCAAAATGAGACAGTTTTCCTAGAAACATATACAGGAATCTTCAAGGCTTAAACTGTTTTATTCAAAAAACTCCTACCAATTGAGTCTCATTTGTAAATAGACAGTATTCTCTTTATTTAACAGCTTTTTACACAAAATCTGAGTTCACTAAATAGTACCTCTTAATGTGTGAAAGAACATTCTTTGGGGAAAAAACAAAGTAACGGAGCCAGAATTGTAAACATTACCAGTATTCTCGTCAATTCACAGCTATCTACCTCGAATCTCGGCAATTGTGCACAGCCATAAAGATAGGATGGGTTAATTACTTATATTTCAGGTGTTTTCTACAGGTTCCTAATCATTTTCGTGTACTGACATTGTGTATTTTAAGAGTTTTACCAAAATTAGTCAGTTTTCCTAGAAACATATACATGAATATTCAAGGCTTAAACTGTTTTATTCAAAAAAACTCCTACCAATTCAGTCTCATTTGTATATAGAAACAGTATTCTCTTTATTTAACAGCTTTTTACACAAAAATCTGAGTTCACTAAATAGTACCTCTTAATGTGTGAAAGAACATTCTTTGGGGAAAAAACAAAGTAACTGAGCCGGAATTGTAAACATTACCAGTATTCTCATCAATTCACAGCTTTCCTCCTCGAAACTCGACAATTGTACACGGCCATAAGGATAGTATTGGTCTAATTACTTATATTTCAGGTGTTGCTTACAGGTTCCTAATCATTTCCATGTTACTGTCCTTGTATACTTTAAGGGGTTTTACCGAAATGCGGCAGTTTTCTTGGAAATATATCCATGAATAATCAAGGTTTAAACTGTTTCATTCCAAAAACGCCAGCCATTACAGCCTCAATTGTAAATATGAACAGTATTCTCTTCATTTTAAGGCATTATACACAAATTCTCAGCTTTATAAACGGCTTTTCTTCATATTTGAAACCTGTTTCTTCAAAAAAACGCCCA